>NC_072053.1:46513145-46813574 GCF_027791375.1 Indicator indicator | reverse complement strand
AATATGAGGTATTCCAATGAAGAATAAATAGCAAAATAGTAGTCATCAACTGTATCAATCCTATCCTTGAGAAAATTGCACATGGAGTTTTACTAAAGATTAATTCTTCCTACTGTGTTAAGTATTGCAGATTAAATTGGTAAGTAGACAGTTGGGAAGTATAACATTTTTCAGACAGCAACAGATGCAAATCCGAGAATATCTCCAGCTGATTTGATTGCTTTTCAAAAGATGGGGCAAAGATTTTAAATAAAAATGTGGAAAAGTGAAAATCTGTACTGCTGATCAAAATTATGAATACATTCAAAGCTCTAAGAAGGGAACATTGGAATGATTTCAGACAAGTTTCAGACTGAAATCACCTTCATTATTTGTTTGTTGTTTCCTATGTCTCTTCTAATTTTGTTTTTTTGGGGAGTATTGTACCTACGGTGTGGGAGAAGGTATAGTAAGGAAAGTGATCCAGGAGAGTGGGTAGGAAACTATTCCACTGCCTGTGATTGCAATTATATCAAGTCCCAGACGACACAAGGTAGATCTGCCCTTTTGCTGCAGTGCTATAACTCTACTTCAGTGTGTTGAGCTACTACAAATTTACTTGGTGCAACTCAGAACCGGAGTCTGTACGAGCAGAAATGAATCCGTTCTTTCCCTTGGGCAGCCAATTCGATTTTATGCTTAAAAGAATAAAAATATTTGTTTGTTTGTTTGTTTGTTTGTTTTTAAAAAAAAGGGGGGGAGGAAAAAAGAAAAAAAAAGGCAACTAATTTTTAAGAAAGTTTTTGCCCCTGAGTCATTCTCATTAATAAAAATAAAGACATAAATTATGCTTGCGTGTTCTTCTGTCTCAAGTCTCCTTGAGCCTTAGCTAGCTATTTTGTCAAGAATCTTTAAGCTGTAAAATATTTAACTTTAAAAGCTGCATTAATAGTGGTTTATCAGGATTGCAAATACACAATGTATTTAGTTCACTGAAACGCTCTTGGTTTTTGAGTTGCATCATGCCCTGTGGTTCACTGAAGTATTGTTATTCAAAATATATGATTGTGATAACCAAATCAGCTAAAATTTTCCTGAAGATATCTTGCAGAAGGCAGTCATAAAACAGTATAATTAATCATTTTTAATTGAAAATAGACAAATAGATTTACTGAGATTCCAGAAATGAGAAACATTCCATGAAACAGGAGTGTAGAGGGTTAGGAGGGGAAAAAAACAGCAGAGACTTTTACTTCTCAATGTGAAAAATAACCCTTTGTATTCTCTTGTTCATGGTCCGTACTCAGTAGTGCTTGATATTCTGTGTGCAGAACATCCAGAAAGTCCTCTGGCTTTTCTGTAGTTTAATGTGGATATTCAGATGACTCAGCATTATCTTCACAGATTAGAGCTGGGCTACATTTTGTACTTAATTTTCAATAAGAAAAATCCCAGAATAAAGTTTCCAGAAATGCAACTATTGTGAGTTTTGGTTGCTACGATTAAGTTACAAAACTATAAAAATTCATACTGGGGATGTAATACTTGGGGGAAATTTGAAGATATGATCAATTAATGTAATTAAACATTTAAGCAATCTTGCAGGCATTCAAATAAATATAAAGAGGAGTGTTTTGCTAGTAACAATGATGTGACATAGGCAATCAGTTGTTAGTGTGTTATTGGGCTAACTGATATAGCCAAAGAAACACAATTTTGTTTTATATATGATTTCCACATAAAGCAAAATGCTTTACTGTCAGAGATCAAAGATATATTTAGTACCTTCTCTATAAAACAATGTATGAAGAAGACAGAAAACAGCTAAAAAATAATGGGTTTTGAAATTTGCAAAAGGCATTAGTAACTACAAAGTGTGCTTTAACATTGTCTTTAAATCATTTAAGTAACATTTTCTCAACTTGCAATGTAAAATACCATCTTCAGGGACAGTGTCCTCAGAGGTAATATTTCAGGCAGCTGTAACACTGGTTATAAAAGAAAATTAAATCTGTTTTCTAAACATCCACATAGGATACAAACTTACTGGATTTTTTATGATACTACTACATGTAGTGATTTCTGGACTTGAAGTGCCTTTTTGCCTGATTCGCAAATAACTTTTGCATGAAGTATAAATGCTGAAAAAAAAAAGTATTTGAGAGGTGGAACAATATAAGGTTCCGACACAGTTGTTACTTTCTCTGAAGCTGCATTCTTTCTAAGTCCAGCAATTCTATTTTGTGTCTATGCACACACTGAACAAACCTCCTAAATCCCTAATCATTCGCAGTGCGCTGTATTATTGTGCTACATGATACTGCTGTTCTTAGAGTTGTCTGTCCCAGGTGTTGGTGCAGCCTTTCTTCCTTTTATCAGAGTAAATGCTTGAGAAGCAGTTTGGAAGATAATCAGTTGAAGAGGAGGAGTTAAGTAGGATTATGAATTATACTCTGGTTGTACAGAGTGTGGCTTCTGGCTAGATTTAGTGGCAACTGAGTTGTGAATACTCAAACTACTGACTGTCAGTTGATCATGTGTGGAGATTTGAATGGTGCAACAGTCCTCATTTCCCTTGATAATTTTGCATGGCATCAAATTCTGGGATTGAGTGTTACTAAAGTGTAGTGAACTAAGGACGTTTGACCAAAACAATGCACGTAAGTGGGGAGCAGGTGGGGAGAAAGCAAGGATTGTGAGTGTATTGCATCTGCAGTCCAGTAGCACTCTCCCTCTGGAGAAGAGAGTGCTGCCACAGACAAATGTAAGAATAAGTACTATACCTTCCTTCACTGGAAGATAAAATAAGTTCCACCCTTCTCCAGCAAGCAGTAGCACTGTCTGTGTGTGAGGAGAGATAAGGTGATGTATGATCCCACAGCCTTGAAAACAGGTGGTGTTCAGAGCCTGTTCCTTCAACATGTCCCTTTGTGCTGCTGGGCTTTGTAACTGTACAGCAGTGGCCTATGCATATCTAATATAAAGAATTCCCACCGAGGTTCTAAGTATTATGTGACAATTTCATCCAGCTCTGAACAGGCAACATGAACTGTAAATATTTATCATACTATCTGGGCCCTTCACTTGCAAAGTTCATTATTCCATTTATTCATAAGAGATAAAAAAGCCAAACCAGTAGCTATGGATTGTTGACTGTAAGAAAACAGTAATTCAAAAACACTGCATACTCCTGAGTGGTCTACAAAGACAAGTAAGGAGGGAAATGCTGCTATATTGTAAACCATTTAAGTGAAACATCCAAGGATTATAACAAGTAGGTTGACAGAGTAAATACTAAGTACTTCTCACAGGAAAGAATATATTTTCTATATAGGCTGCTATTTTTTGAGCAAGTGCATATTTACTGTGTAGGGGATTGTATAGAAAACACGGTCATTACTGCTCAAATAGCCATTGTGGCCAGTTTATATAAACACTAGCTAAAGCTGCTAGAGATTATTTGCAGAACATTGGATCTGATGAGCTCAGATATAAGATAGCTTGGGTAGTATAATATTTGGGATTACTGTAATAATCTCTTTAGGGAAAGTGTGCAGTATCAGCAGAACCATTGCTTAAGTAGAAACTGTACAGTAATAATTCTGCTTTTATTATACACTTATATCTTTTCCTATAAGGGAAGTTTCTGAGGTATTTATGGGGCCCAGGATAATTTTTTTAAGATTTAATTAAATATCTATGATTAGAATTCACCTATGGAGCCCAAGTCATGAGTCTGACAACCTGGTTTTGTTGTGTGGCAACTTGCTTTACTGTAGCACTATTCTGTGAAGTTACACAGGTAATTTCCTTGCAGTATGCATTATCAGGGTAAAGAGCTCTTAGATACAGAGAACTCCGTGTTGAGAAGCAATAAAAATGCAAGGTATTAGATGAGTTGTGAAAGTTTACTCATTCCTTGACCTTTATTGACTCCATTGAGCACAGCGGGTCAAGATAGCTTCTGATAACAGAGTAGATTTTAATCTTTTTGGATCTGGTGACTGAGCCTTTCTTGTTTGTGCTACCTATTGCTGCTGTGCAGAGGATACAGACAGTTCTGCTTTGATTTGATTGCCTTCCCTGCCTGTGAACCGTCCCACAAAAGCCTAGGACAGCTGTAAACATTTATGCTTCTTACACACTGTGTTTTATCCAAAATAAACAAACAAGCTTCTAGGTAGCAATTTCTGTCCCTTTAGCATCTTCCTAACTTTTTGGTGTTTGAGTGTTGGGCTGTCATTCTTGTGAAATAAGCTCTACAGATTTTATTTGAAGTCCATGAGTCTCCTGTCTTGGAGCAACACCACAGAAATGCAGATTTTCCCTTAATTTACAAATGTTTTTAACTTATAACTTCTGCAGGAGAAAAAAAAAAAGTGGAAAATCCAAATTAACTGTATAGTAATTATCTCACAATTTCATATCACTGCTCTTAAGACTTTTATTGTTCGCTTGCTCACAACCACCTTTTCTCCACAGAGAAACATACAATCTTGCAAATCTTGCAGCTTTTCTAATTGATTAGCTTAATGGAATTCAGCTCTGAGCAATTATCCTTAACCTGTTCTAAGCTTGAAGTCCTTTGCTTGTATCTAAGGTGTGATATAAAGCTAGGGTTGAAAAGCATTTCTTTTTAGACTGTATCCCTTGGGTTGAAAAGCATTTCTTTTTAGAGTGTATCCCTTGGTTTAATAGAAGCTATTACCTGTCCTGAAAAACTCATCTTATGTACATCCTTGGACCATCACAAGCATAGCAACTTCTTAGTATTCACAAATTGTTAAATAACAGTTAGATCCATTGTAGTTTCATTCTGGGAAGAAAAGAAAGGGCATTTGAGCAAAAGCATTTTTTCTTATTTATCTTCTTATTGTGATGGGAAAGGTTTTTCCACTGTGCTATAATTTCATGTTCTCTATGGAATATGAAGGCAAGTAATCTGTGGACAGCTCTCTTTCCAGACTTTTTCCAAAATTAGTATGTAACAAGAAGATATATAAAGATCAGATAATATGAGCGGTTGGGAGATTACCTTTAGCTCAGGAGCAGCTGTAATAATATGAACTCATTTTACTTCATCTGTCTATTTCAAAGTATTTGACAACATCTGTAAACAGTGTGGCCATGAAGCACATATAAAATGTCTTCTGCAGTATAGATATAAATATACTTCCTTCAAATGCAAAACCCAGAAAAAAACCTAATGCATAGCATGTAATTTCACATTTTTCAACAGTCTACAGACATTACCATGCATATCTCTAAGGTCTGATCTTCCCTTTTCTTTTAAAAAATAAATGTAAACAATAAGGATTCGCTGGATAGCTACATAAATACGTTTTAAAAAAATAAATAAAAAAAGAGCTTTTAAAGGGTTCTCTTCTGATAGTTTTTAGAATACCCAAGCAATGAAGAGTAGAGTTGATGTGGAATTCACTGCTTTGTTTTGTTTTGGTTTTCCCTCCACTGGAATATCAGAAAAGAGGAACAGTGAAAGAAAACATGTCAGCAAAAGAGCTTTCCACGTGACATTGATTTTAAGCTTAAAAAGTGTGAGACCATGAAAGTAAGCAAACCTGATAGTTTGCATGGATTTAAGGGAAAAACAATAGTTTTTAGCAGTAATCTATCACTTTCTATTTTGAACAATGATCCGACAGGTTTCTCAATATCCAATTTCTAGGATTATCACTTTACCTTGAAATTCATGACAAGTTTTTACAGATCACATATGGATCAAATCTACTCTGTATGCCCAGTGAGACATACGGATATAAAAGAATCTCTGCTTCTGGGGAATTTGTATGTCTCTGCACATGAGCTGTAGGACTGGCGTATTTGGAAATGATCAGGCTTGCTACATACACGCAGAGGGAGCCTGGGCAGAGTTGACCTGACAGTCTTTGTAGCTCCACGAAGTCCAGAGTCCAAACCACAGAGTTGTGTGTATCACTGTGAGAAAATGTGCAGATTTTACGAAAACATTATTTTCCTGGGTGAATTCCATCATATCTGCTTACTCTAATGGCTCATTTGGGACATGACTGACAGCAAAGGTATCTACAGACATATTACTTATTATTAGCTGGCATTGATTAGCTAACTGAGATATTGCTAACTATATAGCTTCCACTGCCTGAAATACAGCTGAGGCTGCAAACATACCTAGTATGCTCAACTGCATATTTTTAGATTATTAATACAAATTCAAAGCACCTGTGGTCTTGCTGTGAAGATGCAGAATGCCTATTCCACCAAAACATAGGTGGTAAGCTAAACTGTAGTGGGACCTTCGATGCATGGTGATGGACAAGGAAGAAAGCCTATTTTACTCATGAAGGTCAGTATAAAAAAAAAACAAAACGGAATTGGCAGCTAGATAAAAATGCTGAATGCACTTAACTTGTAATCACTTAGGGATACAAACATGAAAGTGAACAGAGCCAATCTACTAGAATTTTTCAAAAGACTCCATCTTAAGGATGATGGGAATTCTTGGAAGGTGAAGAAGATGCTTTTTTTTTTTTTTTTTGCTATAGATTATTTGATTAGCCTTGATGCTTTCAAATGCAATCTCTCCTGGATCAACAAATTAGAGAGAAGACTTCCTTTTCAAAGTTCATGCCCAGCATACTTTAATATTCTCTTTGGATCAAGAACTAAATATTGAAAGCTTGATTCATTTTTTCCCCTTGGAAGCTACAGCTCTGGGAGACAGTAGTCTTGTTTCTCCTGAATGAAGTCCTTCAGATGCTAAACTGAGATTATGTAAAAGGTGACTGTTGGATTTTTCTTGGCAGTCCTCAAAAAACACAATGGACACACTAGCTGCCTGTTGACTGTTACCTTGTTGAGAGGAAATTAGATTTATTCCTAAGTTCACTGATATAACAATTCTTGAAACCTAGTTATTGCCCTACTTTTAGGATTAAAAATAAAATGTGCCCAGAGTATATTTCTTACTTGTTAAAAAAAAAAAAAAAAAGGTGACTCAGTGTATTTTTTATTTCTCTTGAGGCAGCATTTGAGAAAATAGTTAATACTAGGTTTGAAGCTTGTTTTAAGCAATATTTGTTTTTATCCACGTGTTCATTTCAAATGTGTGAGATGATTTTGTATTTGCTTCCTTAATGGATTCCACCCTTCTTCCTGTTGTCCTAAGAGAATGAATTTGATTCCAGGTGGTAAACCAATCATCTGTGGACTATTATTACTGATAATGTAGAATTCATTAATTTCACAGTATCACGGTATCTTAAAGGTTGGAAGGGATCTCAAGAGATCATTGGGTCCAACCCCCCTGCCAAAGCAGGATCGCTTAGGGTAGTCCATGTAGGAATGCATCCAGGTGGGTTTTGAAAGTCTCCAGAGAAGGAGACTCCACAACCTCCCTGGGCAGTCTGTTCCAGTGCTCCATCACCCTCACTGTAAAGAAGTTTCTCCTCATGTTGAGGAGAAGTCTTCTATGTTCGAGTTTGAACCCATTGTTCCTTGTTTTATTACTGTGCATCACCGAAAAGAGCCTGGCCCCCTCCACTTGACACCCACCCTTTACATATGTATACACATCGATGAGGTCCCCTCTCAGTCTTCTCTTCTCCAGACTAAATAGCCCCAGGGGTCTCAGTCTCTCTTCGTAGGAGAGATGCTGAAGTCTCTTAATCATCCTCATGGCTCTCCATTGGATTCTCTCTGGCAGTTCTCTGTCTTGAACTGGGGAGCCCAAAACTGGACACAGTATTCCAGATGTGGTCTCACCAGGACAGAGTAGAGAGGTAGAACTTCCCTAGACCTGCTAGACACACTTTTCTTGATGCACCCCAGGATGCCATTGACTCTCTTGGCCACAAGGGCACATTGTTGTTCCATGGAGAACTTGCTGTCCACCAGCACTCCAAGGTCTTTCTCTGTGGAGCTGCTTTCCAGCAGGGCAGGAAATGCATTGTGGCATTCCAATTCATAGAGTGCTGTATAAAACAAGACTCAGTTCCCAGCTTCAACGAACTTCAAAATTAATATATAATAAGAGATTAATAATTCAGAGAAACAGAATGCTCCTGGGGTATTGATGAGGGAAGCTATAGTTAATGATAAGGAGTAGTCACACTGTGGCATGTATCCAAACATAAATATTTTCTTAGATATCAAAGTGATCATGATCTAGAGGTATTTATTGAGTGATACATCTCAAGAGGGGATGAAAACTGAATGTGTTGAAAATTTGGGAAAAAAATGGGGAGTTGAGGCCTGTTTTATTACTTGAAAAGAGGCAGGAGACATTCATATTTGCATTATTAAAATTGATGGGTAAGTAAGAAATTGGAAGGGCTTTAAAAGTGGAGATAGTAGTTTTGTACTTATTCCTTCCTCATGGTTACCACATTCGGATAAAATAAGTTCTAGTCCTGTTCTGCTGAAAGTTGCCATTGTGGCAACTCCTCTGTTATTAGTTTGTTCAATTTTTACCACAATATTTAGGAAATGATACTGAATCAGTGTATTTTGTACCAGTAAGGAACTCAGAACTGAGCTGTTTCTTTTATAATAGATGTAAAGAGAGGGAGGATATACAGGTCCCTAAAAGGTTTGTTGGTCTAAGAGGAGAAGAAGAAAAACAACATAAAATTATAGGCAGCTGAAGAAAGATACTATGTGAAAGAGGTGTACTAGCCTCTGACAATCGTTGAACCTGCAAAAGAAACCTGGTACACTGGGTGTTAATTACAGTAATTCAAGAGGTTTCTGGGAATACAGTGGCTTCTTTTTCATCTGGCCTATTCAATTAAAGTCTCAAGTTTTCTGTTACAAATCCTTAAATTGTTCCGCTATCTTACAAACAAAAAGAAGTGCCTAGGAGAGGGTAGCAGAGTTTATTTCTCCAAACTTCATCAAATGCTTTCTGTGTCCTAAAGGTGCTGCCTGTCCTGTGAGATCTCTAAGGAGCCATAGTAGCAATTTCCTAGACATCCTGTATTTGCTAATTTATAGAATAGTTAGATTTAAGAGTTTGAATTAACTAATGAGCCACAAGTCTAAAGTATTTATTTCATATTAATTGAAATCTGGAGCTTTATCTTTTAGTGACCTGATCCACCCATATTTGCCATGAACATAGTGATTATAATTTCAAGTCATTGATGGAATTACTGATTTCTCACAGTAACAAGTACTGTGCTAAATGCAGCAAGTGTCACAGGATCAATTCATACGTTTCTGTTCCTATAGTAGTTACAAATTCTATATACAAGTCACATTAAAATACTTTCATATTGTTTGAGGTTTTTTTTCCTCTTTTTGTCTTGTCTTTTTCTAATGTCCTCACATTCCCACTATAGTTCCTGCCTCTGACATACATCTTTGAGACCTGTCAACATAAAGCAGCATGTGGTCCCAGAGCTGAACCTGACTTCTTCCACATGACTCTTAAGCAGAGACTTATGAGCAATTACTTGAACTAGCCTCTCGAACAGCAATACCTAGAGGTGCATGTTTAAATGTTGTAATTATTGCACTGGAGATAAGGTATAGGAATATTTAAGCAGGATCAGCCTGGCAAAATTGCCAATGAATTGCAGATGCTTTTCTCTAAGGAACTGGCTTCCTTTCTTATTTTTCTATCACACCAGGATGGCTGCTGCATTTCAGTTTCTTTAGAAGGGAAAGAAACTACCACCACCTAGTTAATGAAAATAAAATAGGATACAGAAGCTAGCCCAAAATTTCTAGATATGAACTTTCTTAAGTACAAACACAGGCAAAATTTTGGTTCTGACTTGTGTCCATCGCACGTATTAACAAATAAAAAACGGGTTTGCTTGCCTGGTCATGATCAGGAAACTGAGCTCACAGTGAGGAACTAAAGTCTCTTTAGCCTTCAGTCCTGATTTGAGTTAGAGCAGTATTAATTCTTTTCAGTGATTTTACTTTTCAGCTCAGTCTCTTCTGAAATGTACAGTGTATTTTCACAGACAGTACCTGTTTGCAGTAGTGATAAGGCTTGATGCTTATAGTTAGTACCAAGGATTGGTATGCAGGCCAAAGCCAGTACTAAATCTTGTGTACCACACTGGGGG
Organism: Indicator indicator; assembly: GCF_027791375.1. Classification (NCBI taxonomy): domain Eukaryota; kingdom Metazoa; phylum Chordata; class Aves; order Piciformes; family Indicatoridae; genus Indicator; species Indicator indicator. Next base: position 46,803,519 of record NC_072053.1, on the reverse strand, counting down.
TGCAATAAGAAAAAGGTCACACCTACAGGGAGAAATGGACAAGACAGGTCACCCTAAACTAGCTATTTCATGCCATATACATCATATTCAGTATGAAGCTGAGAGATCATGAAAGCCAAGCTCTCTTCTTTAATGGCTGTTGCCCAAGGAGACTCAGTCCATTCTGCCTTTGATCTTGATCCATGTGTTTCATAATCCAGTTCCATTGTCAGACTCCTGAATCTGGTTCCTGTCTGCCACTGAGTCCAGTCAGAGAATTCACCAGTGTCTGCCACAGCGTCAGTGGTGATGGTGACATAATTAATTTTTTTTTTTTTTTTAGTTTTCCAGTTATTCCTTTTCTCTTCCTCTTTGGGAAATGGAGAGGGGTTAATAGAGTGGACCTGTCATTCATTTAGTGGCCAGACCAGTCTTGACCCTTGACACCATACATGAACATCCCCTTTCCTGACTTTTTTGGGATACTCTGTCCCATGGGAATAGTTACTTGACTTTCCAGAGAAGTGGGCTTGCTAGCATTCACTTTGTTTTTATTTTCGTAAGCCTTTAAGTAGGGGAGCACTAAAGGAGAAGGGATGGCAATGTGCCTTTCAGTGGGAAGTGTGGTGACTGTGGGACATGCTTCTCAATTTTGGTTGTTTAACCACATGGTGGTAGGTAAATTACTCTCTGGAAACTCTTGGCTTCTATTAGGAGTGGTAAAAATAGGACCCTAGGTAGAACACATAGGTAGAAACAGGGAAAAAATCCATGCTCTGTCATTACATTGTCACAGGATCCACCATACAAGTGTGTTTCGTGCTGAACTTAGAGTGTGCAGTCATCTTTAAGTGTGGGGTTTTTTCCAGTATTTAGAAACTTTTCTACTGTCTGCGGATTTGAAATTAGGTACTTTTCTTAGAATGATCATCTGGACAATAGTACTGTTTTGCTATCTCCCAATACATTCCTGGAGTTGAGGTGTCCTGTTAAACTACTAACAGTTAGCAAACCTTGTGCTCAGGGTATCCCTACCACAGGAGGTCTCAGTTTTGCCTCCCAAGAATTTGGTGACTTGCGTTGCAGAGAAGTGCTTGTATTCTTGTCCTGTGCATGAGGAAAGGTATCCACCAGGAATACTGATCCTTGCCAAGAATGATGCTACTTCCAAGTGGCAGGAGAATTTTAGGGAGGCGGCATCCCACTTACAAAAACATGTGAAAGAAAACAGGTCTTCCACCACTTCTCAACTCATCTGACTGCAACAAAAGCACGATCCTTCCCTACATTTCAGAATGTGTGCTCTTACAGTGTCAGGAAAGGAAGTATACACAGGATTCAAAGTAATGGAGTGAAGCAAACAGCTATGTTGGCAATGAGAAACATGGGGAAGATAGTGAATCATGTTTTTCTTCTCCAAAATAAATGATCATTAGATTTATAAAAGGATCTAAAGCACACTTATATTCAGACATTTCAGATAAAGCCTATCTCTCCAGTGCACAGCCACTGGCTACTTAAACTGAGTCTAAAGATTGAAACAAATAGCTTGAAGAGAAGAGGTTAAGAAATCATTTACAAGCCCATCTCTGCCAGTTTAATCAGTATCATTGATACTTGAATCTATATTCTGAAGAATGTGAATATTTCACCACGTCTACTGCTTTGAAAAAGAGCATCAAAATATACCATGGAATTCTACCTCACCAAAATGAGGTTGACAGTATTTGAAACGTTTAAGCAAGAACAATGCAGATAAATATTTAGGGGCCCCTAGAGACTATAATTATCAATAATGTGGATTAAATTAACCAATAAATAAAAAGAAAAGGGAGAATTTGAGGAAAAACTTGATAATCATGTGGTATCTTCAATTATTGAAGAGTTTTGTGGAGTATGGTAACAACTACGTAATTAAATTTGCCGATTAGAGCATTCAGAAACACAGTGCAAGACACAATTTTATATTGTCAAGCAAGTGAACGGGTTTTCTGCTGTCTAGCTTTATTGTTTAAGATATTTATTTGAGAAAGAAAGTAATTAAATAGAATTGTGTACTCAAAATGTTTGTCTTGTTTTCTTTTCTAGCACAAATTGAAGTGATACCATGCAAAATTTGTGGTGACAAATCCTCTGGAATACACTATGGAGTCATCACATGTGAAGGCTGCAAGGTATGGCATTTTAATACAGCATAGTCATCAGCATCTGCATTAGCCTGAGGCATCTGTGTACAGTAATACACTCTTAACGTGCTTTCAAGCAAGTGGTGCCAAGGCTGTAAAGCCCAATGCTGATGTAGATGCGTTTCGTGCATAATTTTACTAGTTCCTTTCTTTTTCATCAAATAGTCTTTGGAGTTGCCTCCTGATTTGAAACATGAATTAATTGCAGGGTAAGTGCTGATGCAGGGGCTAGTAAATGTAAGTCACACCTGTTCTACCTTAAATCAACTTGAGACATGACTTTCTTATCTTTTGTTTCCTATACAATCCATGTAGCATTAAAAGCTGATGCAGTATCTCAGTTCAACATCTTAAAAGCCTGCAGGTGTCAGTTTGGTCCCGTTTTATCCCCTTTGTATTCTCTGCATGCCAAATTGTAATCTCCAGAAGGAAAAAAATGCCTTGCATTATGAGTAGTGTAAAATAATCCTTTGCCTTCCTTACAGTTTCTAGCCCAGAGTAATGACTGGAAATTGGAGAATATAAAATAAAAAGGGGGGAAGGAGGCAGGGGAGGGAGGTAAAAAAACCTTTCCATGCTGCTTAGCCATATTAATATGTTATCTCAGGCATTAGTTCAAATAACACAAATCAGAATCCAAGCCAAGAGAATAAAGGTTTTCATCTTAAAAGTACTCTGTGACTTTATCAGGTAAGGAATTGTGTCATTGCTCATAAAAAAAAAATTAAAAGATAAAATAGAATTTCATATTACATGTTGATATTTCAGCTTTGACTGTAACGGGAAAATTGCAAAGATGGAGTTGCAGTATCTCTGATTTCTTCTATGTGGAAACACAGAAGCTGATACATTTCAAAGGGGGTTCATGTTTGTGGAGAGAAGTGGTAAATCTGTGTTTAGCTAATGCTTTACAAAAAAAACCCTGGAACATCTGAAAAATCTGAAAAATTTGATACACTAATTTCCAATTGAAAGCTTTTAATGCCGACACATTGAGAAGCAATGTATAGTCAAAGATCAGATGTCTTTCAGAAAAGTTAATAGTAAACAACAACTCACAGTGTGTCACTATCTTACTGTGACACTGGACTGCAAATAGGCATCTTCCTACAATGATTACATGAAATAACATTAGACTAATTAATCTGATACTTCAAAATCGGTACAAATGCTACAGGGAAAAAGTTCTTCAAGCAGAAAAATAGCAGCTTGTGTAGTTACTCAGTGCCCACAGAACAGTTAGGGGTAGAATGTCCTTTAAATGTGATTAGGGTTAATGCTAGCCCTTGTATGTGCCTCAAGAGGAGATGATACCCCTCTATGTAGACTCCCTACAGATAAAGAGCTTCTCTTCCTTTTACGGTAGTTTTAACCCTATTGGGTTTGTGCCAGTTTTGCAGTATCAGATCAATTAGTCTAATCTTGTTGTGTGAGCCTGTTGTGGAAAAAGATGTCAGTTTTCACATTGGGTCTGATGGGAGGCATCTCAACCTGTCAGAGCTCTCTTTTAAGGTAAGTGCTGTGTCTGACACTATAGCTCTGTTCTCTATTGCCCAGCAATTAAGTAACTCTTTGCTCAGCCTTCATAGTAGTACATGGTCATTTCTAGCTCCTTTTGTCTGTGTGAATTAGGAATCTGAATTAAGTAAGAGTGAGACCATGCTACAAGCATGCATGCATGCTGAGCCAGGCTCAACACAGCTGCAGCACTTCAGGACACAGCATCTGAGGATGCTGCCAGGTGCTACAAACTTTCAGACATGTGAAATCCATTTATTCTGTCCCTATATTAGCTATGCCACTGCAAAAGCATATTATATGTGCTTAAGGAACGTTGTAAATATTATTGTGTGCTTGCCTGCATACACTGAATAAACTGCTGGGCCCAAATGAAGTAAAATGGTGGCCCTCCCATTGTCATCACTGAAAGGATGAAGCCTGAAGACAGGTTTCCATTTCTTCTGGCACTGTGGCTCCTTTTGCCAAGGAGCCTTTTATGATTTTGCCTGCCTACTGCTGGAGCAAAGCATTTGCTGTCATTTTTTGTCATTGCATAGATGGTAGTTTACATGGCCATTGATGTCCTGACTGTAATGAATGAAGTGACTTATTGTTAATGTTAGGAATATTGAGAAACCTGTCTTAGTCTGTAGCTCCTCAGTAATGAACTGCATCCTTCTTCCCCCAAATGGAATTATTCACAGAAAATATAGCTGATACTATATAAAGATGCCCTAAAAATTAAAGACTTGTCTGTGCTTTGTATGACAACATTTAAATCTTATGGAGGAGAAAGAGAGTACGAAAGTCTCATCAGAAAAATAAATTAATTTTGTTATGTAACCCTGAATTTTTGTTATAAGAGGGACAAAAAAGGAAAATCCAAATTCTTCTGAGGCGAGATCAACCTTAATGGGATAAAATAACATTTCAGAATAAGGCACAGTCAATACTAGATAGTTTTGTGGTATGGTTTTTTTAACATTTGATTCATATAATTATTTAATTAATTGAATTGACATTATTTAATTCATGAATGCACTAAGGAGAAACCTTGCTTGACTAATCTTACAACCTACAAAGTCATGACCAAATGGATAGATGAAGGGATAGCAGTGGATATTGTTTATCTTGACTTCAGCAAGGCTTTTGATACTGCCTCCTATAACATCCTCATCGGAAAACTCAGGAAAATTGGGATAGATGATTACAGCATGGGGCGGATTGGTAACTGGCTCAACAACAGAGTCCCGAGTTATGATCAGTGGCACAGAGTCCGGTTGGAAGCCTGTGGCCAGTGGTGTTACCCAGGGATCAGTACTGGGTCCAGTTTTGTTCAATGTCTTCATCAATTACCTGGATGAGGGGATTGAGTGTACCCTCAGCAAGTTGGCTGATGATACAAAACTGGAGGTTGGGGGTGATGTTGACACCCCGTTAGACTGTGCTGCCATACAAAGAGATCTGGACAGGTTGGAGAGCTGGGTGCAGGCAAACCTCATGAAGTTCAACAAAGACAAGTGCAGTGTCCTGCATCTTGAATAATACCAGGTACCAGTACAGAGTAGCGGTCATCCTGCTGGAAAGCAGCCCAGTAGAGAAAGACCTTGGAGTCCTAGTGGACAGCAAGTTATCCATGGGACAGCAATATGCCTTTGTGGGCATACTCTGCCCTGGTGAGACCACACCTGGAATACTGTGTCCAGGTTTTGGCTCCTCAATTCAAGAGAGACGGAGATCTGCTGGATAGATTCCAATGAAGAACTAAGAGGATGGCTGGGCGGCTGGAATATCTCTCCTATGAAGAAAGACTCAGAGACCTGGGGCTGTTTAGTCTTGAGAAGGGAAGGCTGAGAGGATATCTTATCACCATCTATAAATATCTGAGGGGTTGGTGTCAAGTTGAAGGTGCCAGTCTCTTTTTGGTAGGGTCCAGTGGTGGAACAAGGAACAGTAGGTACAAGAGAGAACACAGGAGGTTCCACCTCAACAAGAGGAGACACTTCTTTACGATGAGGGTGACCAGAGCACTTGGACAGGCTGCCCAGGGAGGTCGTGGAGTCTCCTTCCCTGGACAGTTTGAAAACCCACCTGGATGCATTCATGTGTGATCTGGTATAGGTGATCCTGCTCTGACAGTGGGGGGGCTGGACTAGATGATCTTTCAAGATCCCTTCCAACCCCTAACATTCTGTGATTCTGTGATTTGTTCTCTCAAATGCATATCAACATAGGAGCTACTAAAATCCAAACCTTTAAACCAGAAAATCCTTTGCATGTCAAAAACAAAATTAGCTATACAATTCAGCAAATAGAGTAGAAATATCTGTGATTAGCATCCATTTAGCCTTAAAGTCACCTCCCCAGTTTCAGGGAGATTTTGGTCAGCTGGGACCAGGTAAGTCCCCATCAGATTTTTCCAATCATAAATCTTAATTTGTTTTTTAGATGGACTGTAATCACTGATAAAAACAGCATAAACTAGATGAAGTGAACTTTGTTATGCTTGACCTTAGAAAGTGTTGCTGGCAGTTGCCTTGGTGTCACCTGTCACCTGTTTTTACTGGCACCCCGCACTGTCCTCGTAGGGTTCACCAGGACCTGAGTAAGAATGCAGGCACAAACTGTAGCAAGAAAACTGAGCCCTTTGACACTGTGGCCATGCTGCTTACCCACTCTTGTTCATCTAAAACATGATGTGCTTCTGTTTCTTGCTGTTACCGTGTGGAGCTAGCACTGCTTTTGCCCAATCAATGAAGTCAGCTCTTGCTTTTTGACTCCATTCAGAGCTATTTGCAAACCAGTCCAGAAGGGCACAACCACTTCAGCATAATTTCTGCTGACTGGTGTAATTGCAGAAGTAATGCCTTTTTTCCCCTTTTCCTCTCATGGTTTTCTGCAGTGTCTGGGCTATTCTTCAGTTCTCTCACCACACAATCCTACAGCTGCCTGCATCTAAAGGTGCCAAAGTGGTCAAGGACCATCTCATTTTTGTTTCATTCTCTCTGGACTCTGTTCCTCATGTCCTTTATTTTACAGGAAAGAAACAAATGCCACAAAATATTCTCTCTCTGGCTTTCTCTTTCTAAGCCTCACCCCTGGTTTCATTCCTCTTCTCACCTCTGCCATTTTCTGTGACTTCTACCATATTGGTACCTCTCGGTGTCATTTGTAGCAGCTGGGAGCTCATTAGGCCTTACGTATGGGTTAATATTCTCCTTCTAGTCTTCTGTTCCTTAGCTAAATAGCACACAACTGGCAAGACAAACCTAGGAGATAGAATATCTACAAATTTTTACGTAGATAAAATGGATAATGTTATATTCCATTGAAATGGAAAATGTCATTACTTTCTCATGGTAGCATCTAGAAGTGTTGCTTTCTCCTTTGTGTGTTTGCTTTACTTGATACAGTCATTAAATCCCAGTGCTTTTGTGATGCTTGAATTTGAATTACTTTTCACTCTTGAGGTGTATGGTCCCTCCAGATCAGATCAAGATTTGCCAAGTTAAATTGAACAGCAGACTTCAGTTTCTAATGCTCTGCATAGCCAGTGCTGTTTATTACAGGTCCTTTTCATTAAAGAAAGAACAAGTGCTTTTAAGTCATCTGTTTACAAATACTGACAGACTTTTCCTCTATTATAAGCATCCATTAGATGATACATGGTTGTTACTGTACAATAAGAATGCGTTTTGTAACATTATTTTTTGTGTTATAACAAAGTAGAATTGCATGTTTTAGAGGAAAGAAAAAGTGCAATTCTCCTTACTATAAATAAATGTTCTTTAATTTCACTGTGCAAGGTCAGTGCACATGCAAAGCCATCGCATAAGTACCATTGCACTAAGTAAGAGTTTATAGTAGTCATTTAAATGGTTCTCTGTGTGTATATATGCACATTGTAATACTCCTTCTCTCTTGCTCTCTTGCCCCTAGGGATTCTTTCGGAGGAGTCAGCAGAACAATGCCTCCTACTCCTGCCCAAGGCAGAGAAACTGTTTAATTGACAGAACCAACAGAAATCGTTGCCAACACTGCCGACTGCAGAAATGTCTTGCCCTGGGAATGTCTCGAGATGGTAAGGAGTCAGAATCCTGCTTCACACCTAAACCCTTTGAAACTCTTTTTCACTGCTGACTTACTTAAACTCCCTGTAGATTTCTGGAAAGAGAGAGAGAAGAAGCTCTTTTCTTTGTAACACAGATACTGTGAGAGTCAGACTTTTGCCATTCAGTTAACAAAGGAGGGTATTTTCATGGGGAGAGTGGGGATATCACAAAATGGAGAGCAGTATTAGCTTAGAACAGAAAGAGTCAGAAGTTAAATATATTGTTCTGACTAAATGCACAAAAAGGTCACCTCTGGAGAGGTAGATTTGTATTCCAGTTTAAATCACCTCTAATGAAAAAACATTAACATTTATCTTAACATTAAATATTGGTATGTGAAGGCATCCCTTTCCCTAACATCTCTAAAGGTCTGTGATATTAAATGAGCCATTAAGAAGAAATTTACATCTTAATAGCATTAGGGGTTTCTCTTTGTTTTATTCAGAGCACTTGACCAAATATTTTGCATTTCTAAAAATAAAACATTTCTTTTACATGTACGCATCTGGGTAGACCCCATCTGGGTCTACAGATAAAACATTTCATAATTTAGCACTGAAAGTAGGCACTATGCCAAAGGAAAGGTACACGTTATATCCAGTAGCAAGTCTGTGTAGAGCTCTGGTACACCTTCCAAACCGTGATGTGAGAAGTCACAATCAGTAGGCTGAGAACATGCAACACACCAGAGCTCCAGGCAGTGGGAAGCTTGAGCAAGGCTGTCCATAACTGACTTTCTCCAGCCACCACTGCTCATGTACAGCTCACGGACACAGTGGGGAGAAGAAAGTGTTCTATTTTGGAAGGCAAATTGTATTAATTACCATTGCCTTGAAGCAGTTTTGTCTCATAGAAAGTTCAGGTAAAACACACTGTTTGAAATGAAGAGTCATTGATGGAGAAGTTTGGACCTGATGGGGCCCTGGGAGGCCTGATCTAATTGGAGGTGTCCCTGCTCACTGCAGGGTGTTGGTCAAGATTACCTTTGAGGGTCCTTTTCAACCCAGTGCAATCCATGAATCTGTGAATCTGTGAAAGTTACTTAAAACGCTGCTTCTTTAGATGGTCCACATTTTATAAACTTGTTTAAAATTTGGAATATAAAAGGTTTTTTCCTACTTTAGTGTGTTTCATATCTCACTGAAACAACTTGTTCCCCAGTCTCTCCAATCTGGGAAGGGCTTCACAGTCTAGCATTTAATCCATGAACTCTTTTTGATCTTAGCATGCCACTTCCTTGATGCCTTAGATCCCAATTCTTCTGGGAGGAGATTAAAGTAGTAACATTTCAGTATTTTAACAGCATGTGCTTTCCTCCTAAAAGTAGTATTTTCCAATAATTTGAGGTATCACAGGGCATTTTAATGTGATTGGCAGCCCTGTCTTCCCAGCCTATGATTCAGGGACCACTGCATACAGACAAAGGGAGTGATTCTTCTCCCTGCATTGCTTTCCTCTCTCGTTGTTTATTTAAGCATGTTTATTCTTGATGATATTAGGAGCTCTTGCAAGTTTAAAATGGGCTGTACAGATATTTTTAACAGGGAAACTGAATGTGATATTTACCTCTCAGCCATGTAACAGATTCATTTTTATCATGCAGAGGCAGGATGCTAATTGACAGCAGCTGGAGAATCCAGTTAATGAATATATAATTAGAATAAACAGTGGGTGTTTGTTTTTATTACTGAGGCCCAGTATTTGAAGAAAATACACAGTTGCATTTTTCAAAATACAATCATTGTATTTTGACTGGAAGGGTGTGCCATGCACCATGGACTGATTCCAGGAGCAAGCTGTGTTCATGTGATGTAGCTTTCACCCTCTATGAAGGACTGCAAGTAAGCTAAGGTTGACAACAAGAAAAAAAACCTTGGTGGAAAAAGGTGGAAATAGATTGAAAAAGCTGCCATCTTCTTGGTGTTCTGGCACTTCCTTTTTATATCATGCTCTTTATTTTCTGTTCTTTTTCTGAAGATTTTCACATTCATCCACATGTGCATATTCAGACTCTTCTCAAGGACCATAGCTGAACTATAGGGTAGCAAAAATGAGAGGCAGTCCCATTCTGTGCTAATAAATACGATGACTCTGGATTGATCCCAATTACAGATGGACTGGAAGCACCCTGTGTTGGAAAATACACCTCATGACAAATAGAAATTAGTATTTCCAGAGCAATGTCTTCTTATCTGTGCTCTGATAAGTTCTTGGGAATATATCTCTGATTTGTTTTCAAGCATAATTAACAGTTACCTGTGCTCCGAGATCCCATCAGCTAGCCCAGACTTTATGGATAGGTGGGAGTGGGGAGAAGATAATCAGCTGTGACCTGGAGTTGGATTTACTTCTAGTTGCAAAGCAACCAGACTATAATTTTTTAAAATTTCAGTCTCAGTGTAATGAACCGTGTTCCTAGGGAGGGTGTTTTGCACTCTGATGTTTTCCTCCCTTTCTCATCAGAAGGAATGCATGGATTTACGCATGAAGATTATGTAAATTAATTGTGTAAATCCCTGAGACTTTCCTTTGTGGAAAAAATTACTTTCATTTGTGCTGTTTACCTCCAAATCTGTGATTTTTCCCTAAGTTCTATCTCAAACCTGCAAGATTATTTTTTTTTAAGTGTGAAGAAAACACACTGTTGAAAGGATGTGATAATAAGGCTTCAGGGTTTGTTTTCATACACAGTATTAATTCTGTTAGTGCACTGTTTAAAGGTTTGTGGAAAGCTAAGTAAATCGTATGGGATATGAACTACAGACTGTGCATTTCATACAACTCTGGGTTGTTGTTCGTTGATTACTGAGATTTAAAAGGATGCATGGTCTTTTTAACATTCATAGTGGGAAGTGAGTTGCTTGACTGTGGTCTTCCTGTCAAGTAAGAGTCACTGTCATCATAAACCAAGCATACAGTACTTTTTCCTTTGTGAGATGCGTATGGTTTAAAGCATTGCATCTGTTCACATTTCCCCCCAGAAAAAAAAAAATTAGTTTTCACAGCAAAAATAATGCTGGCATTAAATATCATGAGTGCTGGGGTTGAGGGGAGTCAAACTGAAAGACAACAATAGCTTGCATTGTGCTTTACTTTTCAGCTGTGAAGTTTGGAAGAATGTCCAAAAAGCAGAGGGATAGCTTGTATGCTGAAGTGCAGAAGCACCAGCAGCGACTGCAGGAACAACGGCAGCAGCAGAGTGGTGAGGCAGAAGCCCTCGCCAGGGTTTACAGCAACAGCATCAGCAATGGCTTGAGCAACCTGAATAATGAAACTGGCAGCACCTACTCAAATGGGCATGTCATCGACCTGCCAAAGTCTGAGGGTTATTATAATGTGGATTCTGCCCAGCCTTCCCCGGACCAGTCTGGGTTAGACATGACTGGAATCAAACAGATAAAGCAGGAACCTATCTATGACCTCACTTCTGTACCAAACTTGTTTACCTATAGCTCTTTCAACAATGGGCAATTAGCTCCAGGGATATCCATGCCTGAAATAGGTAAGGAAAAGTCTCATTCCTTTAGTGTAATGTGTATACATAAATATAAATTGCAGTACTGTCTTTATTAAAATTTCATACAGGCATTCCATACACAGGTACACAATAATTACTTGCTCACACATGTATATGTGTACACATACAGAGAGTAAGGGGAAGAAAATCAGTCTGGCAGTAATTGACACAGTATCAAGGCAGTTCTGTTTTTACTAGATTTGCAAATTATGCAGTTTCTTGAACTCAGGAATTCACACTGTTTAGAAATATTAGCATCAGAACAGTTGATGAATCAATTAAAACCAAATGATAATTAATAGCAAGGAGCTTTTTTCAAATGAGCTCATTACTAGCAGGATTAAATGATCTCTTCAGCCTGTCATCCATGTTCTTGTCAGCACCCACAATCCCCATGGCAGCTAATTCTAGGGTATTTAGTGTCAAAAGGCTCCAGCTTACTACTTCTGGTTGTGTGGATGCACATGCAGATGCGTTCGCTGAACGTGTGAGGTGCAGAAACTCTGAATGTAGTACTTTTCTTTGAAAAGTAGCAAAGAGACCTCACTGTTTGATGAGAGAGTTCAGAAGGTAACAGCTAACAGTAATTCTTCTCTAAGGAGCGTTTCTCTTCATCTAACACCTCTAGTTGTGCCTCTCCAACACAACTGGAAGTACTATTTCTATTATAAAGAAACAACATGAAAGAAGATTGGCATCCTAATTAGGTACTTCCCACCTCCGTGAGTGAAGTATGCTGAGTCACTTGTGGTTCAGAATATAATGAAAAGGTAACACTTCATTAAAGGAATTTAATTAAAAAGAAAGAAGAAAGGGGGGGGTGAATTATATCGTATTCAATAGTATCCATAACAAGTTCATTAATGTCACATCAAAATGCCCCTCTGTCGTTCTGACCAGGCCTTGCTGCCTCATGGATGTATACTGAGATGTGTAAATTTATGTGTACTGAGACCTCTGGGGGGATGTAGCATGCACTGGATGTATATTGCAGAAAGGTGATATATAGCAGTCATTGTCTAGTAAGAAAATGAAGGTGCAGCTAGAATCTGTAGCATGTTTTCTACTCACGAGTGCTCAACTGCAGGAAGATGTGTAACTACGTATATGCTTTAGCTGCATATTTTCAGGAGAAAGTTCACTTTTCTGCCACTCTGTCTGGTGGGACATTTTGTTACCAGGTTTGGCCTAGGCTGCTGTCCAGTGAAGTCCTATATCTGCTGTGTTGCAGTACAGAGGATTAGCAAGGAATGTCTGCTCCAACTTCTGTTTCTCGTGTGCAAACCTCAGTCCTACAACAATGGTTTGTGATACTCCAAACCAGCTGAGAGACATTTTAAACAGTCACAAGAGCAATTTCCCTGCAGCACAGTGTACCAAAGGGAAATGTTCCCAGAGAGGTTCAGAGGAGGTACCTTGATAGTCTATGAATTGGGATTTGTGTTCAGTTGCAGAGGTGAGTCCAAAGAAAGAAGATGGCCTCAGTGGATAAAGGATGCCACTGAAGTTAACAGGATCTTTTGACTCAGGAGCATTAAATAACTTTTATCTCTTACAGGACCACTTAGAAATAATGCATAATTTGTTGATATTTTTTCTCTCCTAGTCCTAAACCAGCCAGCCCTAAACCCACCCCACATTTCCCAGTCTTTAATCCTCTGTGTCATCTGGTAAGTGTTTCCCTTCTTGAACACACAGAGCTGGAAAAACCTCAGAACACAGGACATAGCAATAGGCCTGTCTGTGAGCTACTGGGACTTACCTTTTTACCTTTTGAACTTGGAACTGGGGCTCCTAAATTGTTAGAATTTTACCCAGGTACTGGTGTATGTCTTTTGTGATTCCTACAGCAGAGAAGTAAGGGTATTAGTGAGAGATAATGTACTGCAATGGATCAGCTGACACAACTGAAAAAATGGAAGAGCTGTGCCATAGAATACTGAGATTGTCTTCCTTGGCATTAGATAGGCTTTTGACACCATCTCTCATAACGTCTTGTGGGAAAGTACAGAAAATGTGGCTTAGAAGAGTGGATGGTGAGAGGGATCATGAACTGGCTAAACAACAGAGCCTAGAGGATCACAACCAATAGCACAGAATCCAGTTGGAGACCCATAGCTATTGGTATTCCCCAGGGGTCAGTGCTGGGTCCAATCTCGTTCAATGTATTCATTAACAACCTAGATGAAAAGATGGCTGTGCTGCCATTCAGCGAGACTTGGACAGACTGGACAGCTGCACAAAGATGAATCTAATGAAATTCAACAAGAATAAGTGTAGAGTCCTGCACCAGGGGAGGAAAAACACCATGCACCTGTACAGGTTAGGAATTGACCTGCTGGAGAGTAGTTCCATAGAGAATGACCTGGGAATCATAGTTGATAAGTTATCCAGGGACAACTATGTGCCCTAGTAGCTAAGACAGCCAATTGTATACTTGGGTACATTAAGAAGAGTGAGTCCAGCAGGTCAAGGGAAGTTTTCCTCCACTCTGCTCTGCAGTAGTTAGACCACATCTGGAATATTGTGTTCAATTCTGGGCTCCCCTGTTCAAGAGGGACAGGGAACTGCTTGAGAGAGTTCAATGGATCACTACAAGGATGGTTAAGGGACTGGAGTATGACTTAAAAGGAAAGACTGAGAGACCTGGAAAGACTGAGAGACCTGTGGCTCTTCAGTCTGGAGAAGAGAAGGCTGAGAGGGGGCCTTATCCATGTCTACAAATATCTCCAGGGTGGCTGTCAGGAGGATAGATCCAGTCTCTTTTCAGGATGAGGGGCAATGAACATTTCCATCTCAACATGAGAAAAAACTTCTTTACTGTGAGTGTGACAGAGCAGGGGAACAGGCTGCCCAGAGAGGTTGTGAAGTCTTCTCTAAAGATCTTCAAAACCTGCCTGCACACATTCCTGTGTGACCTGCCTTAAGTGATCTTGCTCTGCAGGTAGTTTGGACTTGATCTCCGGAGATCCCTTCCAACCCCTAACATTCTGTGATTCTGCGATTTTGTGTGAATGATATTTCCAGTTTTTGAAAACAAATATAAAATTCCTCATAATTCCTCACTGGATTGTTGGACCAACTGTAAAGCTGCAGTCTTTCAGTTAAAGCAGGAAAACTCTAGGATACATTAATTTTATATTACAGTGTGCTTAAATTTGACCGCAGCATTGTATCTTACTCAGTCCATTGACATATAGGAATAAGTTCAATTCACATTAAATAGAAGTTACTACCTTTACTATTAGATGAAATCACAAAGAATACATAGGAAATAGAAAAACTACACTGTAATAATCCCCATACGTGATAGAATTTTCTTTATACTATCTTGTGATATACTGAATGGTTGCTTTGTATATTGCAGATGTTAGTTCTTCTCCTCACTGAAGACTTTCTACTAGATTCAAATCTCTAGTCTTAGTTTTCTTCTGTTCTTAATGTTCTTCAAATACATGATTTTTTTAAAGCACAACCTCATTTGTCACTTTGTTGATACTGAGTGCAACACTCCTAATTTTTCCTCGTAAATGAACATGTGAGACTCCTTCTATCCTTGAGCTCGTAAAGGTTGCTGTAAGCACTCCAAGTTTCTTCACAGGCAGCCTGGAGTCAAAACAGTCTTTGCAGCTTCTGCATCATATTCAATATCCAGTTCACTTCTTCTTTCAGTGTTACTGCTTTGCTTCTTTCTCACTCACTTCTCTCCTGTATAGTTTTTATTAATATACCCTGACCACATATTTCTGTATTTGAATCTCATTTTCTCCTTCTTATTTTTCTAACCTTTTCACTTATGTTACATTATTTCACAGTCCTTATTGAAGCTTTGTGATTTCTTTCAATATGGAATTTTCTTTTTATTTAATTAAAATGCAGCAAAACCTCTCTTTCAGATAATCAATGAAACTGTTAAATGTTTGTAAAACAGGTCTTAATGGTGGTCCCTGCTGCACCTGACTAAACAGCTTGCTGCAATTGCATAAATTACTTTAGTATTTATTTTTTGCTCACTATCCAACAGTAAGGTTCTCTAAAAAATCAAGATAGCAAGTCTTGATTTTCCTGTCATTTTGATTTGGTTATAAGAAAATATTTACTAAGATACTTTGTGACAGAATCTACACATCATTTACATTATTTTCTTCACATTTTATTTTTTTAATTCCATCAAAAATTAATCAAAATGGTCAGACCTACTTTGATCATTAACATTTCTATGATTCAATTCAAGTGTGAAAGTACTCTTTTTCCTAAACGTACCTCAATCTACACTACACTTTGTAGTGAAAAATTGTTTGACTTAACAGTTTTGAAATAAAAATTTTTATGCAGCATTTCAACACAATCTTATAATGGCACAGTGAGCAAAATGTTTGCTGTGTGCTTACTAATATCTCTAAACACTGTACCAGGAAATGGGTTTGGGAGAAAGAGGTGCTGGCAAATTAAACTTACAGTCTCCTTCACACGTATTTAGTGCTAGTACATTCCTTCAAATGAGATGAATAGTCCAGGGTACAACTGTCCATTATCTGATCAGTATAAGAAGGGTAGGTAATGACTCTGGTGGAAGAGAGGGATAAATATAAGAGAGAGTAATTTCAGAAAAAAACACAAATATCTCTTGTAACTGCCGGAGTTTACAATGGAGAAAAGTTGGATAAAATCAAGTGGTTCTCCTTTAGGCAGAATCACAGAATTGTCAGGATTGGAAAGGACTCCAAGGATCATCTAGTCCCAACCTCTCTTCCCATGGGCAGGGACACCTCACAGTAGATCAGGTTGCCCAGAGACACATCCAGCCTGGCCTAAAAAATACTCAGGGATGGGGTTTCCAGCCCCTCCCTGAGCAACCTGTTCCAGTGTCTCACCACCCTTAACGGTGAAGAATTTCTTCCTAACGTCAAATCTAAATCAGCCCTTCACTAGATCCATTCATCCTAGTCTTATTACTACCTGACACCCTAAAAAGTCCCTCACCAGATTTTAGGCTGAGCCCATTCAGTATTCCAGTTCCTGCTACTAGAACAAACTCAAAGCAGTTCAAAGCTCATAAATAAATAGAGCCTCTACTTGGCATCAGATGCATTTCCAGGACAGCTCCTTTTTTCTTTTAAATGAGGTATTTTTGTCCTTAACAAGCCATCTTAAGTGGAGACTTGATCTGGATTTGGAGCCAGCTAGGCCCAATGAAGCAACTAGATGAGTTGGATAGGCTGTTTCTCTACCTAATCCTGCTGACAACATGAGGCATGGCCCAGGTGTGTCCCACCAAGCCAGTGATGCTGCCAGCATGGGAAACCTCAATGACTGAGGGTGTGTGCTGCCAGGCACCCTGCAGTATAGCCCTGTTTCTCTCTGAATATTATGCCTGTCTGAACATCTGGGAAGGGAGAAACTCCTCAGGCTGCACTGGGAGCTCAGATGGTGGGGTGGGATCTGCTCGTCATGTTGAATGCAAGAATTTGGTCATCTGCAGAATGGCTTTTTCCTTGTAGAGAGAGTTGCAGAGGTCAGCTGGTACATGGGAAATCCTAAAGGGAGAAGGAAGCTCTATTTCTGACCTTGGTATCCCCACAGAGGTATGACAGTGCTTGCTCCCAAGTGTGATTTTTAAATTAGCAGGTATCAAAGGCTTATTTTTAGATTTGGTCAAATTAAAGACCATCTTGCTTAAGTATATGTGCATAATTTATCCGTCACTGAGCTGAGCGCTGCATGTGTGGCTCAGATCTTGGTCTGCAAAGTTGATGAAAAGATTTCCCTGCCTTGACTGCAGTTGCAATTACCAGCCTATGATTTCTTTAGAGATGAGGAAAAAAAATCTCAACCATCACTGTTATGGAGAAAACAGATTAGTTGAGAATTCATGTGTGATCGAATCGACGAGTGCTCTAGAGATGTGCATACTTAGGTAGTCAGTAAGGCAAAACGTACAGGAGGTCACCTAGCCCAGCCCTTACAATTACAGAGAAAAAAAAAAGTATCATTTATGTATATTTACATGGTGTTTCTTCAACTACAGCACTATTTGAAGGTACTTAATAGCCTGGAGAACTTACATTTCTACCAAAATAAAAGTAAAATAGAAAGGTTTGTATGCTTGGACTTGATCTTCCCTTTCCCCAGCCCCTCTGACTCTGCTGTGCTGTGGGCTTAACATGAGCAATAGCTTACTAGGGCAGCCAAGCAGTGAGAACTGGAGAATATGCTCTACTCACCTAATCCATCATAATGCAAATCTTTTTAACCCTTACACATTGACTGGGAAATGACAGTAAAGCAAAACCTTTGAAATGTTTTAAAACTTGAATCGGGATGGATATGTAAAATAAATTACAAAAATAAAACCTGCTACGAATTATACCCTGTTCATATGGAAGCCTTAACTTAGCTGGGTTTATACATTCATCTCAAGACTTACAGTGAGCAACTGTAAAGTTTTTCTGTAAAGTAAATTGCAAAGTATTCTGTAAAGCTATTAAGTTTCCATTGCTGCAATATCATACAAGCAAGAACTCAGCATTTAGTTCACTATTGCACCCTGGGGAGAGATCATCTTCTGGAAACATTCTCAACTCTTCTGCTAAAGATACCCTTGAAAGCCAGTACCACACCATTCTCCTTTCACTAAAAATCTGCCAATTAACTTGAGAAAAAATTAGTATATACTGTTCATGGATACCCACTGCACTCTAAGTTGCATATGCAATATATATATGTATATGTGTGTGAGTATATGTGTATATATATATATATATACACCAGCACCATAATGGTGATTTAAAAGTGATGTTGTGCCTTTCTGCTGAAAGCTGCAAAAGCACTTCTCCAGTGTGATAAGCATTTTTATTATTTTATTATTATTATTTAACTCCCTTCTCTATATCTCCAGCATTTCTTCTCTGTGCCAAACCAAGTGTTAATGGACAGCTTGCTGAACACATATTGGTCAGTTAGATGTTATTTGGAGGGACACTGTAGAGACCCATCATACCCAAAATGTAATACACTCTAGCTAAACCCCATACCAACAGTGACATTAACCTCAGTGTTGGTGTTTCCCTTGCAGGGCAACACAGTGAAGCAGAAATGATGGCTTTGTGACTGTAATCCTATGTAATGTTTCTTCACCTCTTTTTCTGAGCCATAGTTTAATAAGGTGATAGTGAAATTTTGCAGGGCAGGTGTCTGTAAACTTGTAGCTTTATTTCAGCAGAGCAATGTTGCCATCTAGTGAGCAATTAAAAATGTGCACTATGCACATTTCTGCGCAGATACCCTCAGGTATAGTACCATCATTACCTATTTAAAGGTGACAATCAGAATAAATCAATATTTCAGTTCTGTATTCATTTTCGTTCCCATGACAAAACTTAGAAAATCTTCTGGGTTGGTGTTTTTGTTTGGGTTTATTTTTTTCTTTGGTTTGGTTTGGGTTTTTTGTGGATTGGTTTTGTTTATTTTTTTTTCTTTTTGCCCCTTTTGGACATTTAAAAAGAGAACAGAGACTGGCAAGATTTAAAACAGATTTGACAGCGTTGCTTAGGAAATGTTTCACTATAAAAAACAGACAGAAAAGTGAAGGAGTAAATTGGAGCATTACAATGCTGAAGCATTCTAGCTGAACTGATGCTGGAGTGCAGGGTGAAATTTTTATATAATTGTAAATTCCGATTTTTTTAAGCATGTATTTAGAAATGAACCTAACCAGTAAAATCAACAAATAATTTAGCAGAAGTAGTGGGGAAGGATGTAGTGTTGTTGAAAGTTTGTAACATTTTTTTAGTTCTATCTTTCCCCACCTCCAAATTAGTAATCTCTCTTTATTTATAAACTTAGTCCAAAATCAGCCTAATTACAGATTTACATAAAGGCTTCAATGAGTTTGTGTTGCCCAACCTTGTAGTTTAAATGATCCAAATGTTCATAAATAACTAATTATCTTTTACTAAGTGGATATTTTAGCTCTTACTGATTTAAGAAGACTTAGGGAGGACACACTCAGTGTTACATCTTTTGATGTAGATACAGAAAATAAAGAAGGTTTTCTAGAAAGTATTATATTTCCACACCATTTTTTCACTGTGTGATTTTAAAATTACCAGTGTCTGCTGCCTCACAGCCATTTGAATCAGTTGTGTGTCGGTTCTGGCAGTCCTGATTTACTACGGTTGGTTCAGTTACATCAGATCAATAAGCACAATGCAATGCCTTTTTACTAACTCTAGTTCAAATTTGTACTGTAAAGTACTTAATATAAAACTGTTTGAAAATACAGTAAATAGCCTAAAACTATACCTCAGATTGGGCTTTCCAGCAAATCATAAAGCTTTTTGGCTATTTCTGAAAGCAAGTTGACTTTTCTTTCAGTTCAGTTCATTCCTATTTTTTGCCAAGAAAGGTTGGACCAAATGATCCTTGAGGTCCTTTCCAGCCTGATACTCTGTGATATGTCAAATATAGCCTGCCTAGTAACATCACAATAATTTTATTAATTATGACCATTGATAGTATTCCCAGGTGAGGTTTGATCATACTACAGACCATGCAGTATAGACGCTGAAGAAAATGTAATTTTAAATGTTATTCTTTGTGTTTATCATGGGGATGGATGTTGCAACTGGGCATGCAATCAAAAGTTTGGTTCACAAAGAGATAAAGTTTAATTACTTCTGGTACAGGATGAATATTTTCAAAAAAATAAAATTGTCTACTGACTGTGTTTTTCTGCATCATTCACAGCAAAGACATCCCAACTTAACTGTGGTTGTGATTGTTTGAATGGTATAGGAAGATCAATTAAGCAATGAAATTAATAAAATCAGTAATATCTATTTACTATAAGAGATTGAGGATGGGGAATATTTTGTGATCTTCTGTTTTACTTTTCAGATTGTTTTACAAATTAACTTAAAAGATACATGGAACAGTATTAAAACAACCTT
Organism: Indicator indicator; assembly: GCF_027791375.1. Taxonomy (NCBI): domain Eukaryota; kingdom Metazoa; phylum Chordata; class Aves; order Piciformes; family Indicatoridae; genus Indicator; species Indicator indicator. The sequence continues at coordinate 46,783,274 of NC_072053.1, read as the reverse complement.
ATCTACAGTTTACATTTCTAATGTGTGGTAATATAGTCCTTTAAAGTGGACACATTTCTAAACCATTAAAGCGAGTATATAAAATTCCTTATTTCTCAAAAGGTATGAATATCTTCTTGCATAGTCAAGTTTGACAAAGTGTTCATTCTGTTGAAAATCCAAAAGGCAGTTAGAAGTAACAATTTGTGGCAGTCAAAATGTGTAAAATACAGTATCATGTGTCCCATAGCACTGTGCTGTGAGTATTGCCAGATTAGATATCATACAAAAAGATCAATGTGAAGCTAATGGTATAACAAGTACTGAGTCATGCTGTTGCTGCCAGTCATAGGAATAGCCATTTGGCTGATTCTCTGCTAAATGCTTCAGAGCAACAATGTCAATAGCAGAAAAAATGTACCTGGTTTTCTGCAAGATGTCCTCAAAAGAGAAGGCCAGAGCAGATGCCAGGGCCTGGAGGGCCTGGAACATATGAAGGATATTGTCTTGCAGACACTGATGAAATCATCAGTCAATGATGTATATGGATCAGTGGGATCAGTTTGAATTAATACTGATAGAGTGCTTAATTCCTTATGAGAGTGATACCTTTATCTCAGCATCGATAATCAAGGTCTTTAATGTTTGTGTTTGTTGTTTCAAGCCAGTCAGCACCAACAATGTTCATATTTCTGCTTTCTGAGAGCTTTTCCCCCACCCCCAGCCATGATGGACATTGTTCAATCTTTCCTTAATCCTCAAGCTCAAGGAAGCCAACAGGAGTTTGTTTTTTTCTTTCCCTGTTTAACTTCCTGAAGCAGTAGCTGACATTTTCCCACTGTGTGACTTCTGTCTGGCAGATTTTATCACTCACTTCATGGTTTTCACTGCTTTCCACCTACTTTTGAGAATAACATAATTCTGCTTGTCATGCAGATTGTGATGTTGTTCCTAGCTCTATAGATAACAATGTCTTTCTTCGGTCTATTCAGTTTTGATAATTTGTTTCACAGAACAGTCACTATTCTTTTACACCAGAGTGAAAATATATGAGAAAAAGTTGGAGTGAAACACACAGGTGAGGAACATGGCTATTGTTAGTGGACAAATACAAGACAAGACCGAGAGCTCAGAAAAAAGCTGAAACTGTTTATCAGTGCAGTTTTTGTAGTGCAGTCGGCTTGCTGAAAGTCATGTGCAAAGGTGAATAGTTAAAGCAGGATGTTAAGGAAGGGTGTGCTGTTTTGTGTTCCCTTTTGACTTCATGGACATTTTTTCCCTTGGTCAGTGAAATCACTAGCATCATTTATGATAACCAAGTTGTTTCACTTTCTAACACTATATGCTGACACCACTTTGATTCACCACAGTTGTCACACTAGAGGAAATAGAACCATCACAGAATGATTTGTCATAACTTTTAAAAGCATTTCTATACCTAGATTGCCTAAAATCTCTGTGAAAAGCTAAATGTAGGCCTGTCACAGTGAATGAAGTGCTAAAATGTTTGTCTGATATGAGCAGACTGTGACAGGGAAAATCCTTCCAACCCTAGTTTTAAAAACTCTTAATATTCAAGTTATTACATGTATATTTCTGTTTCATGGTGAACAGTGTTCACTCCAAACAATGTTTGCTTAATTTAATAATCCTTTTTTTAATAGTCTTGATTTTAATGTAGAGATCTCTTTGTGTAAGCTGTGCTGGAAGAAGTTAGGAAACAGCTCATCTCAATAAATTTGTGATAATTATACAGTGCCTGTAGAGTCCATGTCCCGTAAGCTCTAGGTATTGCCTTGGTTAGTGCTTTTGCTGCCAGCTAAATTGTTTCTAATTAGTACAAAATATACATTTTTTCGCAAAATTGGCTGAGACCCAGGAAAAGTATTATTAAATGGAGACCTTTAAGCATTTATAAAGACCCTCTAGGATTTAGCAGAATTCTGAGTCCGTTCTCTAGGTTCTTTCAGGTTTAAATGTTATTTCTAATTTTTACTAGGTTTTGGGGGGGTTTTTTTGTTTTGTTTTGGTAGTTGGTTTGGTTGGTTGGTTGGTTTTTTGGATAGGCACATGAAGCACTGATTTATTTCAAAGGGGGGAAATACAGTATTGAGACAAATAATACTGCCTTGGTGCGCAATTTGTTCCTGACAGTAATCATTCAATAACCCGAACACAAGGGAGGGTTATTCTGGAACAAAATTCAAATGCTTCTAGTCTCATATCACAGAATCACAGAATTGCAGAGTATATCTGGTTGGAAGAGACCTCGAAGATCAGACCAACCCTCCACCCAGCACTGAATGGTCAACACTAAAACATGTCTCTGAGCACCAGGTCCACGTGCCGCTGGAACACACCCAAGGACAGTGACTCCACTGCCCTGGGCAGATCGTTCCAATGTTTGATAACCCTTTCATGAAGAAATATTTCCTAATATCAGGCATGGCACAGCTTGAAACCATTTTCTCTAATCTTGTCACTTGGTCTCCTCATTCCAACCTCTCTTCAGGTAATTGTAGAGAGCGATAAGGTTTCCCCTTAGCTGCCCCTTCTCTAGTCTGAACAACTCCATCTCCCTTATAGCTCATGTGCTCCAGGCCCTTCGGGAGCCTCATTGCCCTGTTTTAATCTTTCATATTATCTTCCTAGGCTGCATACTGTGTAGTGTTAGAAATTTATAAAACAAATGAGGTGTGTGAGACTTGCTACTCCATCTATGCTTTTTTGAAAGGGAAGTCTTTCATGCATTATGACATTGAGAATGCCAAGGACGGGTGAAAAATGGGATGAGCTTTTTGCAACCACATCTGGGAAAAGTGTTGCTGCTTTTCTGTGAATAAAGGTTTCAGCCACTTCATTTACAAAAATTGGGACCTATTATTCATGTTTGACAGCAACTACAAGACATTTCACTTTATTCCCTGTGTCACTTCCTCTACTACTGTCTAAGAATTTCTTGAGGCAATCTATGTAATTAAAAGTTTGCAAGATTTGTCATTTTGCATTCATAATAACCTTGAATTAGGGTACAGAAGAATGTTAATCTAATACTAGTTTTGCATTATTGTGAGTCGTAGAATGATGATTTTTCTTTACAATATCTATCTGGAACTTGATAGTTTTATGAACTGATACTCATGCTTACAGCAGCCAGCCAAAGCTGTGGTGTTATTGTAGCATTAATTCAAAGTGGATCCCTGTGAGAGCTCAACTTAGGATATAAGCTGAGATGAGCTCTTAGCTACTCAACTGGATCCTAAGGGTAAGTGGCAAATTAAAAATTCATTATTCATTTTAATTGAGGATGATTATCAGTGTTTTAGGAGGCACACTTCAAAGTTCTTTAGTTCCCAGTGCAAAAGAAGGGAATGCAGAGAAAAACTAGTGTCTCTCCTGAGGAAAAAGAGACAAATGAAAGCACTGAAGAGCCTGTAGGAAACAGACTGCCAAGTACTGTGGATAATTCTTATTTATCAGGCCAAATTCAATGCTGGTGAATGTTGTGTGCAGTCCATGGAATTATTACACACGTTTCTGCCAGCATTGTACTTGACCCCAAGTTAGAGTTTTCCCTCAGTTTTGTAGTTTGAGATCTCCAAATATTACAAGGAAATCTCTGAAAAAGGCAGGACTGACTCATCAGATCATGCTAGACCCCTGCAGATCTGTGCTATGCTGATTTATACTATCTAGGTTGGAATGTTCGGGTTTCTGTACGTACTTAGGATTTAAGCAGCTCCTAACCCACTAGTGCAATATACATTTGAGCTATCATAACCTTTGAAGAATATTTTATGTGAAGTGTCTACTGAAATCTAAAATAAGAAATTACAGTGGGGGGAGAAAAAAGGAAAGGGAAGGAAAAAAAAAAAAAAAGAACAGTCCAGCAGAATTAGCCAAACCTGGAAACTGAAAAGGTCATTTGCTGTTCTGGAAGTTGTAAGCTGTAGTCCCAAGTTTATGCAAGAGGTTTATAACTTGTGAACTGTTGCTTTTCCCTCACAGCATATGGGTTTGGCCTGTTTTGCTGATGGAATAACAGCTTTTGCAGTCTTGTTTTCTGCCCAGTCCTTCTGTCAGGACCATCCAATAATTCTTTAGCTACTGTCCTGCCCCACTGAAGGGAAGCAGAAGTTTCAGACACTTGAGTTCTCACGAGGATAGTTCCCATCAATATGTGCATGTGGCCTTTTTCCATTGTAGGCCTGAACAGCCTGATTTGTAAACACTGAGACATGAGCCCTGGAGCACATTCTGTAGATGTTTATTTATTCTGCTACCATGCTCCCTTGCATATTATACAGCTTTTATTTCACATAGTGCATGTACATCTTTCTGTTACATTTTTGTTTTTCTATCTAGTCATAAACATTGAGAGCATCTTGTCCCACGAGCTGGCCTATCACAGACCATAAAATTACATATACACACAAAGTATCTTTCCAGAAACCTACAATTTTTTCTCTAAATGAGAACAAATCATTTTAACAGATAATCCTTCAGCTTGCCATTGTACTATTTTCAGCTTGTTGTGAAGATCTACTGTGCATTTTTTTACACACTGCTGCACTGCAAAATCCCAATCAGTTTATTTCCCCATCCAACTGGCACCTTTCAGAGTCCCATGAGCAGTACCTGAGCTGCTGGTGGAGTAACTACAGGAGAAGCTACAGGAAAGTCAGTGTTCCCACCACTGCAGGGCACACAGGCCAGCCTGACCTCTCAGGTTTCTGCTATGCCAACCAAAAATATCTAGGTCTCTTTGTCAGGAGACTTTACAGCTAGAAGAGTGGGCCATTCATAGAATTTCATGGAATATTTTAGATTGGAAGGCATGTTTAAAGGTTGTCTAGTCCAACTCCCCTGCAGTGAGCAGGGATGTCTTTAATTAAAAGAAAAAATAACAAACACAACAACAGCAAAATCAGTCACATGTATGTAGGACAGAAATGAAATATAAATGGTCATTCCAGGATATATCTTGTTTGATTATTTCTCATTTTTCAAGACCTATTACTAGTTACAACTATTGATTCTTAGATGAGTATGGAGGTTTGGTGCATTGTTTGTTTTTTTTTTTTAATGAAGCATAGCATTTGTACAAAAAGTGTCTGCTTTCTATGAAAAATCTCAAGGTACCAATACTAAGAGATCTTAACATTTAAACCCAAGATGCCTCATATCAATGTTTCCATGTCACAGTACCTGCTGGAGTGCAGATACTGGAAACATGACATTTTTTGAGGGCCACATTTTACAGACAGAATAAATCTGCCAGAACATGCTGTAGGTCTGAGATTTCCCATGGTATCAGATTCCCTGTGTAGTAGCAAGTGATTATGAAACATGCTAGGAGATGTAGCCCTAATACAATAAATCTAGTATATAGACAAAAGGGGAGGAATGGAGCAGCTAGTCTACATTTGTGTTTACACACTACGGCAAACAAGCTTTGCAAATCCTGTTTACATCTGTAGTTGCTTTAATCCTGTCAGTGTACCATCATGCAGGTTCAGTAATTTCTTCTTAAAGTTCACTCAGCAGTTTCAGAAGTTGGTGCTTATAAAATAAATTCTTGGTAATCTTCTTCCTTATACCTGAGTGGTCAGCATAGTCTCTTTTGTTTTCCTTTTTATGAAGCAAACCTTGCAAACCTGCTGTAACTTATGTAAAGTGAAGACTGACATTATTTCAAGCAGAAATGTAGTTCACATTGAAGTCACAAAAATTGTTTTATATAGCCTTTGCAATCCATCCAAACAGGATACCTAGTTGTGTTTCTGTGGCTTTCCAGTATAAGGAAAGTCTTGAAATCTCGGGCTCAGGATTTTTAAAAATTAAATAAACAAAAGTCAGTAGTTGATCCACAGAGTATCTGTGGTGGATTCTTCCAGCCCGGAATACAGGAGGGACATCACTGTGGAGCATCACTCCAGCATGGTACTGCCACAGGTTTAAGGCCACAGGCTCTGCATCATGACAGTAGCTCTCCTTACACTCTGGGAAGCTATTTGCTTTCTTTGCTCATTTTCCCTTTTTTCCTAGTTTTACTAGAAGAATTATTCTCTTGTGCTCAGTTACCAGCAGTGTTTCAGATCTGCTAGGTCTCAGGGAACCATGATATTTTGGATGCAGCACAGCACCCATGTCTTGTAACAGAACAGATTTACATGAGCTGTCAGTACTTTGTTCTCAGTGGTTTAGGATCACATGGGCTTTGACAGGATGTGTACTGATTCCAAATTCATTATCAAAAAGATGCTAAAGTCTGAAAAAGCTGCTAAAGTCTAAAAATTGCAGAAAAGTTGACTATGGTCTTTGGTCTTTGAGACCTTATTTGAATTATCTTCTTTGCTCTGTTGCCAAAGAAGCCAAGACAAGCTTATATTTCTTTAACTTTTTTCATTGTGGCAGCTCTGCACACCCAATGTGTGCTATATTTGCATAAATCTCCTTCCACAAACTCCACCACTAAGTGTAAGCAGCAATGCCCTCTGTTGTGTATGCTGAATGAGCAATCCCTTTGTCCCCCGGGGTCCAGTGTACCCTTTCCAACACACATTCAGCCTTGCTTAGCCTGAGGCACAAGAGTTTCAAGTCTGTCTTGCACCTGATTCCTCCTTGGATGTTAATATTCGGAGCTGCTCCTTGCTGTGTTTGCCCTAGGCCTTTGCACATCTAAATGGGTTTTCGTGTCAGCTCAACATAAGCACGAGTGCGTAAGGAAAGGACATACGGGAGTAAAACACAGGACACCATCCCTACAAGAGCCCTGAATAGTTTGTCATCTCTTTGGTCCTCAGGTAAATACATAAATGATAGGAAAAGGAGCTTAGGATCTTTGTCGTAATGTAGAACAGCTAACCAAGCGTATTTTGAGGTCAGTGAAATGAAAAGGTCTTATTTTCAGGTTGCTGGCATGAGGTCATGTTATCTGATTCAAAGTCTGTCTATGCAGCAATATTAAGGCATTTGGCATATTTGCCGTAAGCGTTTTCTTTACATCAAGACTGTGCATAGTTCTTGCTTTTGTAAAGGTGAGGCTAGGAGAGCTAGGCTAGAAGCACAAGAAAGAAAAATACAAACCAGTGGATGAAGAAGGTAAAATCCTTCACCAGCCAGGCTGGGGAATCATACTTCAAGTTGAAGTATTCCACTGGTGTTTTATGTATAAGGCCTAATTATTCCCCTGACCATACCTGAGTTCTGGCTGGTTTAATCTTTCCAGAAATATAAGTGGCAAAACCTATAGCTTGAGGATGTCCTCTACAGTCAGGTTTACCATGGCTAAAGATGTTTCCAGAAAGATGATGTTGTTAGAACTGTAGTTTAAGTAGAAAAATAGGAGGGTAAACATCTGAAATTTGATCTTTCTAAAAAAGGTGGGGTTTTCTTACATTTTTTAATTACAGACATGCAAATAAGCCTTTGTTGATCTTAAAAAAACCCAACCAACTCTTTAAATGCATCATCCTTTTATTCTAACATGCCCATTTAACTGAGTTTTTTGCTATATAATGCATCAGCTTACCTTTATGGGTTAATACATCCAGCCTTCCATACAAGAACACTGGATAGATCCCTATATTAGTAGGTATACTAATACCTACTTTTAGTTATCTTTATGCCTGACTCAATTCTTCCATAAGGAAACGTAAAGGTAGGGCCAACTTTTAAAGGAATGCCTGTAAAGATTAAATTAAGCAGGTTTTATTATTCCTACAAAAAAACTTGGACCTCTTTTGTGTTTCAGTACCTTTCCACTGAGCCTCAGCTTATGAACTGTGGCAGTAGCACAGGCATTACCTTTAAATAACAGTCCTTTAGCAGTGATTTTGGCAAGCACACACATTTACATTTATTTTCAGCTTTCCTTGTTGCAGCTTTTTTTTAACTCAGCATTTGGCTAAAGAAACAGTCTTAGAACACCAAGCATCAGATCCACCCACTGTGTGCAGACTATTGAGGATGTGAATGAATAAATGCTGGCATTCCTAGTTCTTTCTCCTTCAGATTTGTCTAAGGCATTGTCAATATCCTTTCCTTTTTTGAGAAATTTGTTTTCTGCAAATCAACATTTCTGCCAGAAGGGCTTCAGTTCAGTTCTGTGACTGATCTGTTGTTTAAAGGGTATTCATCTTAAGTAATATCTTTAGGCTGAAGTACTGATCATCATTAGACACACAGATCTCAAAACTGCAAAATCATAAGTCATGTCATTTATGTAGCAAGACATCTCAACTTCCAGTGCTAATGAATTCATGCTAGAAATTTTTATGAAATTTTTTTTAGTCCACTCAAGTAGCTTAAAGGGCAAAGATCTACTTTCAAATATGTCCCTGAGAGGCTGACTCTTATTTTAAGTAAAATGTCTGGCCAGCACTGAATGCTTCCTTTTCTGCTTGGATCCTGCATTCCATGTTACACAGTAGTTTATAAGGCTTCCTTTTCAGAAAAACTTTAAGGTAACTTAATCCTCTGTGTGAGATCTATTCCCCTGTCTCTCACCTAAACTCCAGAATATTAGTTCTAGTTTTCACCCCTTTCTAGCATCAGTTTCCATGCTCATTGAGCTAAACCAGAAATTGATTCAGCTGAAAATTAACTTGGGAAAAAGGAGAAAAGACCTATGTCTCTGATTTCAGTCACCTCAAAGTAATGCAAATACCCATGTCAGGACCGAACATCATATCTGGGCAGATGGGGAAGGGAAGATTGATCAACTAAGCAGGGTCTCCAAATGATATTTGTTTAAACATAGCAGGCGGGGGAAGGAATATTTCCAGGTGAAAGTGTCTGAATAGTTTCACAAGATTAATTGTCATTTTCATGTGCAGATGCAGTATTTATCAAGCATTGGTTGGCTTTGGGTTCAATATTGATGCACTTTTCAACAGTCATCTTCCATAAATAACAAAATATAAATACAGTACTAGAAAGAAAAGGAAATTTTTCCTTAAACCTACATTTTTCAATAACTTACTGTTTTCAACATTTTGTTATTAAAAATCACTAGTCACTGTTTTATGCAAGCTATTTTTTTTCTGCTCTTCCCAGATCGAATTGCACAGAATATCATTAAATCTCATCTGGAGACGTGTCAATACACAATGGAAGAACTGCACCAGCTAGCATGGCAGACCCACACATATGAAGAAATTAAGGTTTACCAGAGCAAGGTATAATTCTGTGTCTAAACTTCATGCAGAAATTCAGTTGTCTTTAATGTCATCAGGACTGGATCGTCTGTTGCAAGGATTTTAGGAAAATAAGAAAACCTAACTTCATTTATTTATAATTTGGAAACACAGGCCTTTTTTATGTGAATAACAAGTATCTGTCAATTGCAGACAATAGATAATGATATTCTGAATATGTTCCTTAAACTGAAGTAGTTGGAAGCTGGGTGGGAAAATCCTGTCATTACGCTAAGGTTTTGTTCCACCTCTGCAACTCCCAGGTCAGGTTAAGGTTATTTCTCATTGGCACTAATTCAGATGTAGTCCAGTCAATAAAAGAACAAACAAAAACACAGCTTTGTGCCTGTTACACCAGCATCATTTGAATCACTTCAGTTAGATTTCCTTTAGCACATTAACTGATCGCACAAAAGACAGAAGAAACTCCAGCTCATTTTCTGAAAGCTGAGAGTCTGTGCAGTACTAGCAAGAATAAAAACACACCATGGCCTGCAAAGCTGTGGCATGCAAACCAAGAGTATCCATTTACATTTCCACACTTGTGTGTACAAGGAAAGTTATTACTGGGACAAAATTTCCATGTAATCAGAGTTCAGATCACAATGGTACTTCAACTGCTTATTTTTTAAGTTTCAAAATAGAGAAAATATCCTGTTGGATAGCTTAAGAGCACTGTGACTCTTCTTCCCTAAGAGTACTCTGGATGTTTACATTGTGCTACTCTCTGTCTTGCACAAAAGCCAGTATTCAAATCGCATTTTGACACTGGACAGTGCCTTCTCCTTCTTTGAAGAGGCAATGCCAGAGTTCAGATCACTCAGTTTGTGAAAACAGCCTTCTAAAGGAGAGTGTCCGGTACCTTGAGAAACACAGATGCTTCTAGCTCTGCTTGGGGATGGAGATGGGCTCTGAGGAGTGCATCTTTCTGAAAGGCCACCTGAAGAGCTTACACACTGATGAACACACTGCTTACTGCTTTTCTTTTCCGTCTGTATTTTCCCGGCAGACCAGAGAAGCTCTGTGGCAGCAGTGTGCCATTCAGATCACCCACGCTATCCAGTATGTGGTGGAGTTCGCAAAGCGCATAACAGGCTTCATGGAACTCTGTCAGAATGACCAAATTCTCCTCCTTAAGTCAGGTGGGTAAATACCAGAGTCTTGAGGCTGATTTAGCATCCAGCACATCAGAAACATGTTCTACTTCCTAGTTCTGAAAACTATTTTGACTTTGAAGTTTTAATGTCAGTTGGTTTCATTATCTGCATTAACCCTTCCATATTTTTCCATGTTAATCATATTACTGTTTTCTGATCCCCTTCCTTCTACAGTTGGTTGTGGTTATTAAGTACATGCACACACACAATCGTTGCAGAAACTTCAGTCTTCAACCTGACATGTGGTGGAAGGACCCTATGAATTGAGCTGCTTGAATCAGTCATCTGCCACCCTGGAAAATCCCCAACTGTCATTAGCGAAATGAGGCTCCTGGGGCCTGCCTCTGTGGTCATCTCTAATCTTTTTAATGAGACTACAGAAATACCCTGCAGCCAGGGCACAGGAGGGAAAATCCCTGCTGATGCCAGTTGGTTTCAGAATAAATGAGAGTGGATTATGGTAATGTGCTCTGGCCTTGCTCTCTGTGCATGCCTGTGTGTAATTTTTGTATAATTCTTTTAAAATACTTTCAATGAATGCCTAATTTTCAGGATAAAATATTTCAAACTGAAAGTATTCACGCAGGTCTAAATTCAGATTAAGCCCAGGACGCCAATTTGTTAGAATGGGGGGGAAAAAATCAGTCTAAAAAAAAAGATGGTTAGGCTGTACCAGAAATTATCTCTTTCTATACTCAAAGCAATCAGAATTGTTTTCTTCTCTCATTCAGAGACATACCATCTACACACCTTCAAAGCATGTCTGTCCCTGCCAGTGTGTTTGATGATTGATGTCTTCCTAAAGACTTTCTTGAAACTTTCTATATTTTGATATTTTTGCAGTAATGTGTGGTACTTTTGCTCTTTTTTTTTTTTTTTTTAATGTGTGTGTCTTAATAGGCTGCTTGGAAGTGGTTTTGGTGAGAATGTGCCGTGCCTTCAATCCACTCAATAATACTGTTCTGTTTGAAGGAAAGTATGGAGGGATGCAAATGTTTAAAGCCTTGGGTATGTTCATCTTCTTTTCAACAAGTTACATTGAGCCATATAGTGACTGTCTTTTGGGAAAAAATGATTCATAATGAAAAAACCAGTAGCAATAACCATGAAGGTTTTTCAGACAGATTTCTTATTCTACTACATAAAGTTCTGGTAAAAAATGAGTTTATTTCATGAGCTCAGTTACTCTTGATATATCAAATCACTCCCACTACTTGTGTACTGCAGAAGGCAGCACACAATTTTAGCTCCAGCAATGAGCCCCAAACAGACGAAATATTGAGAAATATGGAAAGGGACTTAATTAAAATATAGTTTTGCCTAAAACTTCTAAGGTCATGTAGATTCAATATTGAAACAATTGCATTATTACTCAGCATGTTATTTAGTGCTACCTGAAATTTTAATAGCTAAATGGTTGGGTTCTTGCCATATGAGATTCTTACCATATCAGAAATGTATACATGCCCAAACTCAAAGGGAGATATTATGTATTTATCATATAGGTATGTGTTTTTCTTAATTGCATATAGATAAATGTAATACTGTGAGCTTAAAGCATTTGCTAGTGTGCATTGGTTGTTTTATTTTGGTATTTACAATGTTCTCACTAATTTTCATAAATATTTATATTGTTAATTAGAATTATTAAGGTTGGAAAAGACCTCTGAAATCATCAAGTCCAACCATCAACTCAGCACTACCTTGTCCTGAGGAGCCATGTCTAAATGTTTTTTAAACCCCCCAGGGATGGTGACTCCACCACTTCCCTGGGCAGCTTGTTATATATGTAATAAAATAATTTAGGAGTGGACATTTTTACCTCTTAGATATAGTATCTGATTAGAAATGGCATTTCTTTCCACAATGGGAAAAGAAAAACTTCCTCTATGTTGCCTGTGCATTTTTCATGCAGGTCATGCCCCTAATTCTTCACAATTTTTGTGCTTCAAAAGGTTTTGTAGCAATACGTTTTTGCAGTAGGTGGAATTTTAATAGCTTATGGAAGACACTCTACAGGCATTCAATCACTACTATTTTTGAGACCAAAACAATCCACTTTTCATGGCAGGTTAAAGAGCTGATTTTGTCCTCTGTGGTCTGCAGGTTCTGATGATCTGGTAAATGAAGCATTTGACTTTGCAAAGAATTTATGTTCCTTACAGCTGACTGAGGAGGAGATTGCCTTGTTTTCATCTGCTGTTCTGATATCACCAGGTAATATTTCATTCCAATCACCACAATGATTTTTAATTTTTTCATCCTTGTGCCCTTCTATTTCTACCTACTTAAAAAGCTGATCAGTCTGTATTAAGCAGTATTAAGCAATGGAATAATAACCTGAATTACCCAAATATACCTCACTCCCTCTTTGGTAGGCTGTCAGTAATTGCACATGCTGGAAATGCATCAAAAGTTTGAGGGTAACAGACATAAAGGAGGAGAGTGTGGACAAGTGGTGCAGGCTGGCATTCCTTTAGACCGTGTACAGAGAAGCGTGGTACTCAAGGCTGTCCATGCTCCTCCTGATATTTTCAAGCATCTCAAACCTCACAGCCCTGAACAGGTTATGATATAGTCCCAAAGTACAGTAGGCTTTTTCTGTGGGGATAAGAACATGAGCAGTAATAATCTTTATGGGATCCTCTCTGAATTTTGCTCCAAGTAAGAGGTGGTGATGCATGTGCCAACAGGCCCCTTTTCATGTTTTCACGTACCATAACTGCACAGGCAAGCATATATTCAGTAAGTGCTGGCTGTCTGACCACAGTAAAAAGGGTTTTGTGATTTAATTGACTGAGAAGGTGGATCTAGGAGTGGGGTGGATCCCCACAGCTTAGTGTGGGATTTTTCAACATGCCTCAGGGGAGGTATACCCTCAGTTACCACCAAGAGTAACCTCTTGAAAGACCTTTAAAAAAAAAATCCCACTGTAAATTATTTTTGTAGTTTTTTTGTAAAGACTTCCGCTAGGTCACTTTGCCCTTTTGTACATCTGTGGTGGAGATTATGTTAGGCAGAATTAGACTAGTACAGATGGTGTCAACATGTTCACTCTCATCATTAACGATATGTACTGAAAGGACTCTGCTCCTTTTATTTTCCCTTTGAGCATTTCTTGCAGTCATCTGCTCAGAGATGAAATGGTTGAGCCAGTGAGTTTTCACAGTATTAAGCTAGGATGTTCCAGAGACGACCCCCCAAACAGCACTTTTCCACCTCACTGTTGTCCTAACTGTATACAGAGGTGAGAGTTGCCTGTGTGTTGTCCTCCAGATAACCAGACTTCCTCTGGAACAGGGGACTTCCAGTGTCCTCATGGATCCCTGTCCATCAGGCCTCTCTCAGTCTGAAATGACCAGAGCTGTGACCATGACAGAGACGTGCAACCAGTCGTTTCTCCTGGTTAGTATTAGTGGCCTAATCAGCAGACTGACTCAGTGCAAAGATGAAAACAGACTGGATTTGGTTTTTTGTACTGGGCTGTGAAGTTCTTCAGTAAGATGTTGTCAAAGACTACAGAAGGCGATTTCACTATTTCCAGTTGATGTCACATTACAGAACCAAGGGAAACAGGAAGCCAGGGGTGGGATCTTTGAAAGCAGGATCTGTATATCTCTTTTGCAAGTTTTTTCTCTTCAGTTTCTCTCTTTAACAGTTAGGAACAGGAAATGTAACAGGAGTTACCTGAACATACAGCAACAATAAGACAATTTCAAAGCTGACTTCAGAGCGTTTTGAACCAGATTTGGGCACTTTGTCTGTGTGGAGAAAGATAATTCAGTTGCATAATTCAAGCCAAACTGAAAAGAGGTCACCTTTCAGTGTCCCAGATAACCTTGGAAAGGAGAATAACTTACAGTCCTATTCAACAAAATCTGATTGCAGAGTGTCCTCTGCCCTAGGCCTTGGCAAAACCTATATAAGTAATGAAAGTTTTCCATTGATTTTAAAGGATTTTTGATTTAGTGAGATATGAACTGCCCCTAGCTGCATATAGGTATTAGATGGACATTAGATGGACATCAAAATTCTGATTCAGTTCTACACTTCTGTGTGTGTCCGTTTAGTTTGCAAAGTACACAGATTTCTTACATTCTGCGAGCAACTTCTGTTACCTGAGTATTCACAGCCATTTCTGCTGCTGGCAGCCATACTAAGTACTTGAAAAAGCTAGCAATTCAGCACTGGCTTTGAGTTAGCTATATTGCTGGCATACATTGTAAGTTTCTCCATTGACTAGTAGTACCTTTCCATCCAAATATATCTCAGCTTTTCAGAGCTAGATGTCTCCTGAATAACAGCTTCTCTTTCTGCTAAGCAGCACAGATAGAGGCAATTCCAAAGTTTTCTTCGCTATAATTAAACTTCAGTGTTAAAGTTGGTCCTACAAAATTAAATATTTCAATAATCCACAGTTCCCCTTTTCACATCCAAGTTGGCTTTTCCCTACTTGCAAGCAAGAAGACACATACAGTATCTCCTATTCTTTTAATAAAAAAGAAAAGAAAAAAAAGTGAAAGTAATTGATGTATGCTAACCACTTATTTTTATAATCTGAGAACATGTGTATCTTTATAGAAGATTAAATAGGAAAGAAATGATGGGCTGTATCAGCATGGAATCATGGATCATCACAGAGTGTGATTTGGGGTGGAAGAAAATTTTAAAGGTCAGCTAGTCCAGTACCTCTGCAAGTGGAGAGGGACATCCTTAACTAGATCACATTGCTCAAAGTCCTGTCCAACCTGACCTTGAATGTTTCCAGGGATGAGGCTACTGCCACCTCTCTGGTGCTTCATCAACCTCATGGTAAAACCTTTCTTCCTTATATCATTTAAATCTACCCTCTTTTAATTTAAAACCACTACCCCTTGTCATATTGCAATGGAGACTGCTAAAAAAGATTGCCCCCATATTTCTTATAGGCTCTATTTAAGTACTGAAAGGCCAAAATAAGGTCCTTCCTGAGTCTTCTCCAGGCTGAGCAACCCCAACACTCTCAGCCTTTCTTCATTGGAGGCATGTTTCAGCCCTCTGATCATTTCTCTGGCAGTCCTTTGGACCCACTCCAATGGGTCAACATCTTTCTTGTGTGGAAAGTCCTGTATTATGTCCGGAGTTGGACACAGTACTTCCAGTGGGTTCTTATGACAGTGGAGTAGAAGAGCAGAATCACCTGTCTTGATCTGCTGGTCATGCTTCTTTTGGTGCAACCCAAGATTCAGTTGACTTTCTCAGCTGCAAGTGCACATTGCTGGCTCATGTGCAGCTTTTCATCCACCGATAGTCCTAAACCCTCTCAAACTCTTCATCCTCCAGCCTATAGTGATACCAAGGTTTGCCCTAACCCAGGTGAAGGAGCTTGTACTTGGTCTTGTTAAACCTCATGAGGTTCACACATGCCCACTTCTCTAGCATGTACATGAGTGAAAGCAGTATCTCTGCCATAAAAGGCTGCAAACTTGGATTGTGCAAATAATTCCCATGTCAGCTGTTCTGCTAAATGTAGGAGTGGGAAGGCAGGGAAAATTAGTGCAGATTAAACTGACATTGAAATATGCCATTTATTTTCTTACAAAATTATAACAGTAAACAATATAGAAAGAAATAATTTCCTTCCACAGTAGGTATTCTGTATTCTTTAAAATAAAGTGTTTCATCTTGGGAACATATGTAAAAATTTAAATATTGAGCACTGCTTCACCAAAATACCTTCCAACCACTAATACAGAAACACAGTCATTCCCTGTGGGAAGTACTCATGTTAAAATTTTTTTCCTACAAGAGCCGTCAACCTGAAAGGTGATTATTCTACCCTTGATCTTAGTGTTTAGTTAGCTCACAGGAAACAGAGCAATCCTGTTGTGTATAAGGGGGTATAAAAACATCCATTAATATAATTGCTAAGTTTGCAAAGCCCATTGTCAAATGGGATTTTTGTCTGATTCAGAGCACAGATTCAGGTTTTCTTCTTTAGATTGGACATAAGCACTCTGCTTGGAGGTGATTGTTTAACTCGATTTCTAATTTCAAAGGTTAAAATATTGCAGAATGAGTCCAGTAAAGGTTGCAGAAGCATTTCCACCTCCAAACATGTGAGAGCCAGGTGGTAAGACATTAACCTGGCTGCTCCCTTGGTGCCAGTCCATCTTCTGAAATTCTGACTGGTCATATTACTTTTTATCATCTTCCTTTTTGCAACACCAGATCTTGTAAATTGCCCTTTATGTTGTCCCCTACTCTGTTCTCTAGCCTAGTGGCCTTAGCACTCATTAAAGGCAGACTATTTAAAAAGTCAAAAGGAACGTCACTAAATTGAACCCCATTTTTTGTGGATATAATTAGAGGTACCTGAGGATTTCCAGCCAAACTTGCAGATGGTTTTCAGGTGGTAGAAACCACGTTTTGGGAGACAAACTTAATTTTAAAAGATTCATCTAGATCTTGTCATGAATTGAAGAACTCTTGTGCTATATGCAACCTGCTGCATGGACAGGTAAGTGATTAAACATGTCCTCCAACAGCCTCAGTCTATTTTTAAGCTTATTCTTGTGGCAGAGACATTATCTTTAAAGATTTATGATTAATATTTTTAGCTCCAGACTCCCACAGTAGGCCTGTATTTAACACTGTTGAAAGGCATGTTTTTGAAATAACATAAAATTTGCCACCTAAAGTGTGAAATCTAGATACTACTCTGTGATTATTTGTGAATGCTCTCAGCTATGGCCACTGGTGTCACAGGACCCACTGACTTACCTTCTAGGAACATGATTCTCTAACCTTTGCAAAAAAAATTATTTTCTTTTCCTGATTGTCTAGCTAGCTAGTGGTTTTTCTCTTTTCTCAGTACTTGGTGATGGACACTTTTTATACACCCCTCTCCACAGACAAGCAAATGACAGAATCTAGCTCCTCCTGTGATGAAATACTATTCAGCTCCAGCCTCTGGAGCATTTGTGCTCTTTGAGATGGTCGTCATATAATTTCTGTGGATTATTTTAGTGAATGGGAGTGGGTGAAAAACTCTGAATGTGAAGGGAATCTTCCTGCAATTTTCGATTTTTACATGAAGATTCAGGCCCGTTGATAAATTAGATTTCCTTATTTCCCATTTGAAAGCTAAAGTCTATACCCAAGAATTGATCTGATTTGAGGAAGAGAAGAAGGAAGAAACAAGTTTGAAGCAAGGGAAAACAGAAGGCTCAAGGGTGCTGTAAACACATTGAATTAATGGGTTTGGGATTGTCTGCTGCTTCTTGTTCGGTGTGTTTGTACCCTGGAGCTATGACTTGTGAGAATATGGTTCTTAAGACCTAGTAGACTTGGGATTCAAGATCAGTAGAAGCCATCTAGGTTTTGAAACAACAGCTGCTGTTCTCCCAGATAAACTTTCATTTTGTGTTGTTTAAAAAGAATATTTTTAAATAATGAGAAACTTATGCTTCAATACATTGAAACAGTTCATATGTCTTTTGAGTTACTAAAATTCTTTTGAAGGAAGCCATTTCTAAGATTCAGAATATAATATTTGTTTTCAAAATATTCACTTAGTAAATAATGAGATATTTTTAATTTCTATTTTTAAATAATCATACTCTCTTTTTCCAAGAACTGTTTTGATAAATATGCTTATAATTTATGTATTAAGACACAGAGATAGTTTGGCATGTTTTTCACCTAGCCAGTATGAAGTTAGCAAAACACTGATTTTACCAAGAGAGAAAAATAAAATTATTTGGCCTTCTTTCGTTTCTACTTCTGTTGTTATCTCAAACATCCTGATGTAAACACAGAGATGCAGCCAACACTGAGTTCCTGTACACTTGGTTAATTAAACTCTCAGGTGATCCTTTAATGGGTTAAGATAATTTGTCTCTGAAACTATGCCTTAGTAATAATGCAGTCCTTCCTCATGGGAATTATGACTGCTCTGAGTCCATGCCAGTATGGGACACTGTTCATACATGAGTATGCCTCACATTAGAGCATTCATGACTTTAGATCCTGCTTTCCTTTTTCTCAGATCGAGCATGGTTAATAGAGCCACGGAAGGTCCAGAAGCTTCAGGAAAAGATTTACTTTGCACTTCAACATGTGATCCAGAAGAACCACCTTGACGATGAGACTTTGACAAAGGTGAACTGTTGAAACAATGAGCTAGGGTCTCCTTGATTGTGACATTTTTTCTTTTTTGTGTGTTCTTAGCTTTCTTTCTGGGTTTGGGGGTTTTTTGTGTGGGTGTGTGTGAGTGTGGGGAGTTTTGTTGCTGCTGTGTTTTCTTTTGTTTTGTAGCCATTTATCCATGCCTTGCCAAATTAATGTAAGTCAAAAGCAACATGCTATGTTCTTGCAATATATAATGAGAAGTGAAGTAAGGCTTGTTTTACTCTTGTACCTATTTTCTCTTACTCTGCTTTTTGTTTAGTCCACTAATATGGACTAAGTGGTACTCTAGCATGAATAAGACTACAATAAAAGAAAATGCCCCAGATGGAACTTCCTTGCTAAAACCGTTTTTGGCATTTTGGCTAAAATTTCCGATACAATGGGTTGTAGCCCTTTGTGGTAAGAAAAATATCTAGTCCTTTGGATGAGCAGTTTGATGGACTTCAAAATAATGCATTCAGTCACCTAACAAAATATTAATGTAGTTCATTTTAGAAATTGTAACTTATACTAAAATGTCTTTTTTTTTTTTTTTCATTTTAATGTCTCACAGTTAATAGCCAAGATACCAACCATTACTGCACTTTGCAACTTGCACGGAGAGAAACTGCAGGTATTTAAGCAGTCTCATCCAGATATAGTGAACACACTGTTTCCTCCATTATACAAGGAGCTTTTCAATCCAGACTCAACCACTGGCTGCAAGTGAAGGGGATAATAAAGAGTTTTCACATAGTCATGGAATGCATCACTATTAAGACAAAAAGAAATGTTCTCATGAAGAACTTATTAAAAATGTCACTACTGCAACACTAGGAATGTCCTGCACTTACTAGAAATATTTTTCACCGCTACAGTTTGAAGAATGTAAATATGCAACTCTGAGTGGGGATGTCTTTTTTCTCTTTTCTTTGTTTACTTTTTTTTTTTTCTTTTTTTAACTGACAATGCGACACTGGGTGGTTTGTTGTTGTTGTTGTTTTCTATTTTATTTTATTTTACTGGGGGATGTTTTGGGAGACAACTGTTCCTAGAATTTTATTGTAGATAAACATGAGAATAGAGCAGTACTTTGCAGTATTACTCTTACTGTTTATTGTTCAAATATAATTTAAGAAAATTCCACTTACTAGACTTGCCTATTTCTATGTTTTTAGATAGTTTAATGCATGTGAAAATTTGTAGCTGTCTTGGAAATAATGGTGCATGTATGGAATATACATATATATATATATGCGCTATATACTTTTTAATATGTATATGCATACATATATATATATATATGTACATATTATATACATACATGCTAGCTTAAAAATCCCATCCCTACTTTTAAAGGATGCTCAGCCTGGCTGTCATGCATTTCTTACTCTCCAAGTAATGTATTATTAGATTTACTATTGGCAATCAAGATTTGCTTTGCCAGCAGAGTTAAATTATCAGCTGCCAACGTGTAAAAACAAGATCAGTTCTGAGATACATTTAATGTAGTGCATGTGTGCAGTTTGTAAATGAAACGTCAGGAATGTATCAATGGTGCAAAAGCCTTGTCTGGATGATTTTAGTGGAGAGAGGAAAAGGGGGCTTTATTTTTATTTTCTCCCTGTTACAGGGATAGAGCAAATATAAAAGTGGACATTGTAGGACCTGATTTCAGTAAAGTTTCTGAAACATGGAGCAAAAGTGTAGACAATCCCACAGATACACTTTTTTCATTCCACGCATGATTTTATTTTGTGTGATCTGCTTTGAAAAGAGGTTGGAAGACTTGGTTTGTTTTTTTTAATGAACTCAGAGGAAAGACGTAGTGAACTTGGTGAAAACTATAGGAAGCCTAAAATGTAGCTCTGAAGAGCAGCAGCAGAGGGAGAAAAGGAGCAAAGGAGAAGAAAAGCCAGAGCAAGCAATGGCAAATATAATTATCACTGTTTCTGAGACAGCCGTCATCTAGATGTTAGTCTTGGTTTCCACTGCATGTATGTTATATACACAGGCATATATAGGTATGTATACGTTTGTATGTATGCCACTGCATGTATATACATATATGTGACTGCTTTTGGGGCTTGCTTTTTGCCTGTCTCTGAAGCATTTGCTCGCAAAACCAAAGGCAAACACAAAGGGGAGTATAAGGGCTGCCAAAGGACCCATCATGCACAAGACTGCACAGCAGTAGTATAGCAGGGAGCACACAGGAACACAGCTAGGCCCTCAGGTGAGTGCAGAAACATCATTGTCGCAGTGATAACTTGATGCTGGAGATCTTTTCCAGCAGAGACACAGCTCTGCTCTCAATCTTCTGATCCCTTTCCTGCACGATCAGATAATTCACAGGTTATTCCGGGTACTTTGTGGAGTTTTCCCTTACCCTCCATCAGCCAGCTTGCAAGTTTATACACATGGTTTCATGACAGAATACAGTCTAGACAACCTTGAAATTTGTTTGCTCTGTTTTGGCAATGCCAGACCAGATACAAGAGCAGTTACAAGCTCATCTAATAAATGTTTCTCTGTAGGTCCATTACAACTTCAAAAAGAAAAAGAGAAAAAACCTGCACAGCAAAGTTTGTTGTGCTGAGAATTTTCTTGCAGACATGACATACACTTCAGAATTGATTAGTAGAACAGCAATTTTTAAAATATCTTTTTTTGCTCCAAATTCAGAGTACATTTTCTGATATCTACTGATTATAGTAAAATGCCTACAATTACATAATAAAGCATTACTCTTGATGCTTCTGTATACCACGTAAACCTGGCATTTATACCATTTAAACCACTGGCATTCCCTTACATGATGATTTATCTGTTTGCATCCCCTTTTACATGACAACACCACAAGAAGAACTCCAAGCTCCAACTCTCTCTCATATAAAAAGAACTTAGTTATTAATATTTATGTACTGTTTATGTGATTTTTGGTGGGAAAAACATTAAGTTAAACTGAACCCTAGAAGTGCCGAGTTTTAACTGCAAGGGATTCATGTTTTCCATGTCTTTTCCAACAGAAGAACATACATATATATATTTGTTTTGAATCCTTTACAAACTTGTTTTCATTACATCAAAAGTAACATATTTAGCTAACCCACAACAAATTAGAATATTACTGTTCTTAGTGCTGATAAATAAAATAGTTTATCATGTTCATAAATAGTCCTTCACAGTCACATGTTGAATCTTGAAACTGTTTTGTTCTTTTCAAATAAGCTAATCAGTCCTTGAGATTTTTGACGTATCTTAGTCAAGATAACCAAATGGAGATCCCCAGTGAAAAAGACATTATTTAATCATTATACACCTGGCTTTTAATCCTTAAAGCACTGTTTTTAAATTACTGCAACCTCATGGCCTTTTTGATCAATAGGGATTACTGTCACTTTTGAAAGATGCAGAAATGAAGGAAAATATTTTAAACAACTTGACAGAGAGCACAGAGGCAGCAGTGTCCAGTCCTGGAATAAAAGTGGAGTCTTGTTTTTTGTACTGAAAATATTAAGCGGCTGGTGTACAAAATCTTCATTGCCATAGATAGGCAATAGCCTATATGAACAATTATAAATACTGCCAAAACAGTTTGTATCTTCAGATAAGATTAATTATCAACAGAATGGACTATTTTTGTTACTACGTTTCAAGATTTTGAGCAAATAACCTTGTTGTTTATTTTGAAAATAAACATTAATTCTCCTATTATATTTATTTGTGGTAAATAAGGCTATTCAATTTTCGGTATGTTAAGGTTGGCCACATAGGTAAAGTATTACCTCTTTTGACCTTCATTGACTGATTTTAGAACAAATAATGATCCTATGTCTGGATTTTTGTTGTTGATCTTGGTACATAGTCATTTACACTTAAAAGTTCAAATAGATTTCAAATTTTCAAGTTATCCATAGACTTTAAATAACAAAATAGCATGAATTCAGGTTAATAACTGCATAATCTACTCATAAAATGCATTTCAGAAAATTCTAGTGCTGCACTTTACTTTTTCTTGCCTTTCATTAGTCCGTAGTAGTATCTGAAGCTTTTCAATTGAATTTTTAAAACTAGGATTTGCCGCATCTCCTCTCCGTAGTAATTTGTTACATTAGTTGATTTTTTAGTGACAAGCATTTCGAATGAGACACATTTGTTAATGATTGATTAGTCCTGGATCTTCAACAAAAAGATATTTAAAGCATGTATTGAGTCTTCTGCTACTAACATTGCTCTCAGATAATTCAACCACATTGATCTAAATGATTCTTGGCATCAAGCAAGCAGATGCAGGCTGTTCATTATGCTACCACAGAGACTTAATTTTAGAGTAAATGTCACTCTTGCCAGCTTTGTATAAAGAATTAATTCCAAGAGTCATATTTCCTTCTAATGGAAAGATTGCTTTAGTGATTGCTAGGAAAAACAAAACAAAACAAAATAATAATAAAAAAAAAAGCAGGGTAATAGAATGCACTCAACTGAGCAACTTGTTTCCAAAAGAAATATATATTTTTGATTGATTTGTGATAGGCAGTTCAGGAATCGATTCTGCAAGTTGTCAGACTCCCTTAACTCTAATGAGAGCTACTAAAAATGCAGGCATCTCAGCACCACATTCAACCGCTCTTAAAAGTCAGAGGCCCTTGGTGTTGAAAGGTCCCCTCTGAGCTTTGCAGAGCTCAAGTCAAACATTACTGTCATACTTAAATTTTAATGCTTTCACCTTCGCACTTCCCATTGTTCATTTCAGCTGTTTCAAAGAGATCAGTTTATTCCTCCTGTTGCACCTTGAACACTGATGCTGCCTCAATGCCTATGCCAGATTGTGGTGCTCCAGGTGGAGCAGCTACCAGACGTGTCCATGAAGATGAGCTTTACTTTATGATGTACTTTCTTTGTTTTCATGGTGGCATCTTGCATAAGTGTACGTTTCCCTTTGAGATAGATTTCTGACATAACAACTTCTACACGAAGAGGGTGCAAAGCTGCTGTTGTGTACTAGCCTCCCACCTGTGAGACTGTGAGAGTTGCTGTAAGGCTGCAGCAGTCTCACAAATTGGTTGGGCAGGCGTTTACAGATGTGCAGCTGATGGCTTCTTTCCCTGGTGTCTTTTCACCCCCCTCTAAAGCTATGCTAAAAGGCACATTTGGAAGATGTTCAAGGTCCCCCCACCCTCCTTCCTCCTGACTCTGCATTGATTGTTCTGTTTCCAGAAGATTCAAGGTCCAGCCTTGATGCTGGTTCCTATTTTCGGAGTCATTGTCTGTTGGATGTGCCAGGAATATAGCCTCGGTCAATAAGATCAAACTGAAAGATGAAAAATATTTTTGTCCAAATACATCCTATCTAAGCACATATGCAAAGGAGAACAGAGACAGAACACCTTGCTTTGCCCTGGCAGTAACAAAATACTGTATTTACATCTAGCAACCTGTCCCAGGACTTTCTGCTTCCCCTCTAAAAACTCCTACCTCTGACATCCGTTAGGAACTGTGTGTCAGAGACCCAGTCATCTTTGTTCCTTTTTAAGTTTCGTGCTTTGTAAATGACAATCACTGCTTGATGCAGATGTTGCACTATTCCACTCAGGGATGTTTCATTGCTAATAATAGCTAATAACAGTGGTAATAAGGAAGAGAATGTTAACCGCTTTGAAGGGCACAGGTTGAGCTGCCCAAATTAACATGACCCAGACAAGGCTTTCCAGCCAGTGATTAGAATTAGCATTGGCATAAGCTGAATTCACTGTCAGCGTTTCCTCAGCTCGATGCAGGATTTATGTCATCCATTGTTTGACAGTCAGTGGAGCCCTTAAAGTCCTTTTGGAAATAAAATGCAAGTGAGCTTTGTAGAAGTTACCAAATTTAGACAACTGACAAAAGAAGGTGCAGTTTAAAGGTACCATTAATGCAAGTTGCTGCAGGCATGTAAGAAGAAAGTTTAAGAGTGTAATAAATGATAGTATGTCAGCAATGACAGGACCAGTTACACTGAACTGCCACGTGGAGAAATGACTGTAAAAAGCAAGAAGAATAAAGTGGCTAACAGATATCCTTTCCTCTCAGGGATGCACAAAGTCATAGCCTCTGTAGCAGTGCTTCTCCACTGTATGACCAGTACTCTTCTCTCCTCAGGCAAACAAGTCTCCATTTTGTACTGGGCAAGTGAAAAATATTCCCATTACCTTGAATTTTGAAATTAGCTTCTGTCTATCCCTGACTTTATACCATATACTTTTTATAGACCTATCATTGCAGGGGCACACACACAAAGACACATTGCAGTGGATTATACTGCCAGTCATGACCATTAATTCCAGATCTCCAAAGGGTTTTCCTCAGCTCTCAGTATGATCATTCTTCCTATTCTTACAGTGAGTATGTATTCACTTTGGCACCCTCCATCTTCTGAATTCCCTACAACTATGGGCAATGGGTAGACACGTTCAAGAGGTGGAAAGGAGAGGCCAGTATTCCTGTGTATAAAAATGTTCATAATCATATCCTTGCCAACTGTCCCATTACAATTTGAATTTTAATCTTTCAGGTTCTGGTAGCCCCATCCAAGTGACAGAAATTCTTTTTAGCATCAAACATGCCCATTAAAAACAACATTCTTTTGTCCAGAAGACCTTGCTACTCTCTCCTTTTCCTTTTACTCCTAGCTCCTAATGAATGAGGCCTGGAATGGTACATGATTCACCTTTGCTCTTTCTCAAAGCTGATCCTTACCCATAGCTTGCAAGCAAAGTTCCACCAAGGAGGCAGAAAGCAGTTTCCTTCCTCCTCTTCCTTCACCCTCTATGTCCTCATGTACAGGCATTGTCCCTGCATGTGCTGGCCTTGCACGTAAGTAAGGCTTTGTGACAATGAGCCCAATGCCCTAGAAATTTCCCATCACAGAAGTGGTTTGGAGCAGATCACTTAACTGTAAAAGCCACTTGTGTATGCAGTCTGCAGACACAAGCCACTGTGAAGAGACCTAAAATTTCTACAGTGGTAGCTCACAGATCTGTAACTCTGGAAAAGGCAGCCTGAATGTCCAGTGACATGATGAATGTGTCAGTGTCCTCCAAACAATCCTTGTATTTCATTTATGCTGAGAGAATATGGCAATGCACACAATGCTCTGGGAAAGGAGAGATATTTCCTAGGTGTTACTGCAGGCAGCAAGGATAATACTGCTCACAGTGAGTTCAGCAACATGCTGTACTACATTTACATTTCATCCTCACAGTTCAAGCACAGCGCATAGGGAGAGTGAAAGAAAACATCATTAGATGTAGCAGCAATAAATTATAAATGTTTCTCTGTAACTGTACTTGCAGAAATTGTTTGCATGTGGTCTTCTGTACAATAACATAAAGAAAAAACTTCATCTAATGTAGATACCACAGTGATTTTGCATTTTTGTTGGATGGAACTGCTAACTTGTGGCCGAAGATACTGCTGTTGAAAAAATGTATGTGCTTCAAGAAAAGGCTGAGGCTCTTGTTTATGGCTATACATTGGCAGCAGTAAAGTTTGTTCAGATAAAACTTTGTCTGGACAGAATTTTAAAAATGCCTCTTAGTTTTCAATATTATGATCATACTGGTCCCTTGTTTGGGCAACAAGAACACAACTGCATTGAAAAACAAGCAGGCCAGATGGTCAACCACAAAGAACAGGAATGAACAGGCTGTACATCGAAGACTGTTCCAGATAAAACCAGCGTATTTGGAAAAAAAAAAAAAGGCAAAAAAAAAAAAAAGCACTTATACTTGTCTTGATTAGACACACAGCTTAATAAGTCAAAGTTACTACATTAGGCTGTTGATTTTGGGGATTCAGACTCAGATGCACTACGTTTGTGTTTTTTTTAATGTGTCACTTCAATGTCAGAATCGGGCAAAAAAAGGCATTTTGTTGTTGGTAAGAAACGCTAATAGTCATTTAACCCTACAGAGTGTGGACCACACATTGTCATGCAGTAGATGGGGATTTACTTGTGCACTTATTCTTAAAGAGCCACTGAGTAGCAGAGCAAGTGAACTGGCTGTCAGAATCTTTGCCTCTTGCGTGACTGCAGTGTGACCTCTAGTAAGCTATGGGGTGCAGCTCTGCAGTTGTACTTGTGGCCACAAATAAAGCACAACAGAACTCTTAAGATGCTACCAACACCCAGCTAGTTCAAATGCATGGGGTATTTTGAGATTTATGATAACTGCTGTGAGATAATTCCCATGTTAAACTAATTACTCTGGTTGTAATGAATGGATGGTATAAATAAAATAGGAATCAGAATAGCAACAAAATCCCCTATTTTCTGGCTGCACTCTGCCTCATCTGGTTAACACTAAGGAAATTTACTTTAAAACTACACAAACAAGAATAAAGAAACCTGAGTATGTATTGTAGAAATGTAGAAGAAAAATAAAGTATTTTTTCAAATTTAATTACTTTTAATATATGCTTGTGGAAGGTCTGATACTATGTATGCTGTCTCTGTAATTTTTGCTGTAAATAACTTGGGACAGTGAATACACTGATTTTTCTATGTCTCTGTTTAAGCATAAGACTTTGTAACAATTTTTTTTAAAGAGGAAATACATCAAAGAGGAAATTATGTACTTGCTTCCTCTAAGTGTAATGTACTCTTCAGTTTTTATGGAAACTGATTGTAATAGATGAAGCCTTTTGACGAGCTGTTCATGTTTAGTGTATACTTCTGTTTGTAATGCAGAAAAACAAACAAAAAAAAGAAAAATAAATTAAAAAAAATACAGGGATTGTGAAAGAAACATGATCCCAATGAGTCTGTAGAGTGAGTACTGCATTAATAACTTCAGACTGCATTTGACTAATATAATTTGAAGAACTGTTGCTCAAGAAATAATGTTTCCTTACAGCATATGGCTTTTATGAATCCTGGCATGAATTATATTAATAGAAACACTTCTTTCTTTCCAATGAGCAAAATATTTTTGTATGCCTTTAGTTTCTTATTGAAATTTGAGGTCAGGTCACTCTTTAGCTGTAATCTGAAGCCATAACTGACCTTCACCAAATACATGTCTTAAAGATCGTAATAGGAAAAGAAATTATGTCCAGTTTATCAACAGCTATAATAACACAGGCAGGAGCATAAATACAAACACAAAGCATTTGGATGCTTTTTCCAGCATCCCAATGTGACTTTAGTGGCTAGTATTTTATGATTACCAATTTATTAAAAAAAAAAAAAAAGAAAGAAAGAAAAACATAATTAAAATAGATATTTAGATTTAAATGGAACTTTCTAATATTTTTAAAATACCCCTGGAAATGCTTCCTTGCTTTTAGGATTATGAGAGAAACTGATTTTTCATATACTTCCCACTTTCAAATATCTAATGTTTTTATGCTATTTCCAGTTAATTATGTTAGAGTGGAGTGAGATGTTAAGACCCAGCTCTTCAAGCCCTTAGCTATTCAGTACTTGGCAGTAGCTATGTTGTTGTAAATCAGTTTGATTTGAATTTTGGGAGTGTGTTGTTTGCTGCTTGATAAGCATGTTTACAACTGTTGGTAACACACAAGAGTTGCATTGATGGTCAGGAAATGTGATTAAAACCAAATAAAGTACGAATAACACTCAAAGTGAATCACTCTCAAAAGCTGAAAAAAATATTTTCTGAAATCAAAAGCCTCGTAGACTCAACAGTGATTTGGGGGGGTTTGGGTATTAATTGTATAATAATTATGATATATCTTAACTGGTTTATAGATGAAAAAAAAAAAAAAACCACCTCAAATGAACCATGACATACTGGATAAAAAGCTGGTTTCTTTGAAACCAACAGCAAAACCCCTTATTGATTTCCGTGAAGCCAGGAGTTTGTCCAGCTTTTTTACATCTGCAGTTTTATTCTGATATTTCTCTTTGTTTAATATAACTGACCTGATTTATGTGTATGTGGGTAAAAATACAGCCTGATTTGTTTAGAAAGTGACCGCTGATGGTTTTATTTTTTATCATGAATTTCACAGGACCAGCATCCCCATCAAATGAAAAGGTTCTATATTACTTTAGAATGTAATAGATTTTTGTCTTATTTTATGTCCTGTAAAATATTAGTTCAATACTGTTAGCATTCCATAATAATGCACACATGATTTTTTGAATGTTTTCTGTAAATGACAATCAATGTTGATGAAGTTCCTTTCTTTAATGCAAAATTAAAAAAAAAAAAAAGAATAAGAATAAGAAAATAATTTCTGTTGTGTGACTTGTCTTCCCTTTAACTGGATCTGTCAGGTAACTACAGTATGTGTGTTTCTAAAAGAGATGGGTAAAAACAAAAACCTAAACCTCAACTTAAACTTTAAACTATTGAATCAACTTAAAACTATTGAATTAAGTATAACATGTAGCTCCATCAGTGCACCAGAAGTGGCTCTCTTTTGCAATTTAAATTACAGCTGCAACTTTTTGATATGCAAACTGTTAGATTTATTAGGGTTTTTTCTGTTTATTTGGGGAAAACCTCAACTGTTAGAAGAGCAAAGCCACATATGAACAGTTACATGAAGACAAATTGCATGGTAACATTACAGAAAGAAGACCCCGTATTGAAAATAAATTATAAATAGAGCAATTTTTTTTTTACCTTTTGTATGACTAGTAATAATTGGTACTGAAGGATGAACAGAAATTGTTAGATGTCAAAGCTGAAGATGGTACCTTTCAAAGATACTCTTCATTTTCAGGACCCTAAATTTAAAGCAGGGAAAAATTCAAAAAGACAGTATCTCAAGGCTTCATTTTGCAAACTCTTAAGCACATATTTGTGGTGTTACTAACTTCAGAAGGATGAATGCATATGCTTAACATCAGCTATATTTAAATTTTTCTTGCATCTCTATGCAAGAAAGCAAGTATAGGTTCTGTGGTGCAGTAAGTGCAGCTCAGCATGATTGAATTTTCAAATCTTAGAATTTAAGACTCATTTGAAGATTTAACATCCAACCGAAATAATTTCAGAAAAATGCAACAGGGAGTCATATATATAAATATTTTCATTTTGTATATAATGAAACTGAACAGTTTACTAGCCATATGAAATCAATGGACTGTTGCACTATAGGTTGCGATACAGGGAACCCTGCAATTATGTTGTAGCTTTTTAAATCACAGAATCATAGAATCACAGAATGTTAGAGGTTGGAAGGGACCTCCAGAGGTCATCAAGTCCAACCTTCCTGCCAAAGCAGGATCACGTAGAGTAGTCCACACAGGAATGCATCCAGGCGAGTTTTGAAAATCTTCAGAGAAGGAGACTCCACAATCTCTCTGGGGAGCCTGTTCCAGTGCTCTCTGACCCTCACAGTGAAGAATTTCCTCCTTGTGTTGAGGTGAAACCTCCTGTGCAACTAAGAAGAACCTGTTCCCTCCCTCTTGACACCCACCTCTCTTATACACATTGATGACATGCCTCTCAGTCTTCCCAAGACTAAAGAGCCCCAGGGATCTCACTGTCTTTTTACTGGGGAGGCTCAAGTCCCCTGATCATCCTTGTGGCTTTCTGTTGGACTATCTCTAGCAGTTCTCCGTCTTTCTTGAACTGGGGAGCCCAAAGCTGGACACAGTATTCCGGGTGTGGTCTCACTAGGGCAGAGTAGAGGGGGAGAAGAACCTCCCTGGACCTGCTGGACACACTTTTCTTGATGCTTCCCAGGATGCAATTAGGATCCTGGAAACTTTGTGCCTTGGCCACAAGAGCACATTGTTGTCCCATGGAGAACTTGCTGTCCACCAGCACTCCGATGTCTTTCTCCATGGAGCTGCTTTCCAGCAGGGCAGCCCCTAACATATACTGGTGCATGTTGTTATTCCTCCCCAGATGCAGGACCCTGCATTTGTCCTTACTGAACTTCATGAGGTTTGCCTTCAGCTAGCCTGTCCAGAACTGGTTGGATGGCTGCACAGCCTGACGGAGTGTCAGCCAACCCCCCCACTTTTGTATCATCAGAGAACTTGCTGAGGGTACTCTCAATGCCCTCATCCAGGTAGTTGATAGAGATATTGAACAAAACTGGACCCAGTACTGATCCCTGGGGAACACCACGTACCACAGGCCTCCAAGTTGACTCTGTGCCACTGATGATGACCCTCTGAACTCTGTTGTTGAGCCAGTTTGCAATCCACCTCACACAACAATTGTGTCACATCTCCTGAGTTTTTCTATGGGGATGTTATGGGAGACAGTATCAAAAGCCTTACTGAGGTCAAGGTAAATGACATCCACTGCTCTTCCCTCATCTACCCATTTGGTCAGGGTTTTATAGAAGGCTATTAGATTAGTCAAGCAAGATCTCCCCTTGGTAAATCCATGTTGGCTATTCCTGATGACCCTCTTTTCTTCCATGTGCTTAGAGATGACCTCCAGAATGAGCTGCTCCATAGTCTTTCCAGGGACGGAGGTGAGGCTGACTGGTCTGTAGTTTCCTGAGTCCTCCTTCTTGCCTTTTTTGGAAGACTGGAGTGACATTTACGTTCTTCCAGTCACCAGGCAACTCTCCTGTTCTCCATGACATTTCAAAAATGGTGGAAAGAGGCTTAGCAGCAGTATGAGCCAGCTCTCTCAGCACATGTGGATGCATCCCATCAGGGCCTATGGATTTGTGTGTTGTCAGTTGGTACAAATGATCTCTAACTTAGTCCTGACTGACCAGTGGAGTGTCCTCCTCCCTCCAGTTCTGCTCCCTTGCTTCCTGAGGGCTGGTCTTAGGAGTAAAGACTGAGGTAAAGAAGTCATTCAGCAACTCTGCCATCTCTGCATCCTCTGTTATAATATCTCCCATATAATTCAGTAGTGGGACCACCTTTTCCTACTCTTGCTTTTGCCATTGATGTATTTGAAAAAGCTCTTCTTGTTTTCTTTCACCTTCCTGGCAAGATTTAGTTCCAAGGGAGCCTTAGCCTTTCTTGTTGCATCTCCACATTCTCTGGTAATACTTCTATAAACCTCCCAATTGACCAGACCTTTTTTCCACATACTGTAAACCTCCTTTTTGAGTTTTCCCAGGAGTTCCTTCCTTATCCATGTAGGTTTCCTGTCTCCCTTACTTGATTTTTTCTTCAAGGGAATACCTTTTTTTTGAGCTTGGAGGAGGTAATGTTTGATGTTGGGCACATCTTTCATCAAGAGCTCTAGCCCAGTGGATATTTCTAAGTAGAGTCTTGAAGAGAGCAAAGTTAGCACTCATGAATTCCAGGGTGGAAGGGACCTCCAAAGGTCATCTATAGAGTCCAACTGCCCTGCAGTGAGCAGGGACATCCTCAACTAGACCACATCACACTGAGTCCCATCAAACCTCATCTTGAATATCTCCAGGGATGTGGCCTCAACCACCTCTCTGGGCAACCTGTTTCAGTGTTCAACCACCCTCATTATGAAGATCCTTTTCCTAGCATCCAATCCAAATCTACTCTTCTCTAAACATGTAGTGTGACAGTGTCAGAGGTACTCATTCTATAATGGCCTGTATTTTTTCAGTTAGAAAAGCAGAAGCAGTGATTTTTAAAACAACATGAATACATTTTGGGCAGTTCATGTTTCCTTACTGTTTTGTTTGATATTGTAAGACTGCTTTATCTTTCTAAGAAAAAAGGTTATAGTATAATATCCAATTTTCCTGAAAGACAGAAACAAACTTTCATAGATTCTGACAGACAAATAGGGCAGTGATCAGTACTTTGTGAGAAGACAAGAACATTATTTTGAAACACTGTTACCTGAAAGTCTTACAGGGCATCACTTACTACTCTGTTGTGTCAGTTGAATGTCAGTGTAAATGTCAATGTACTCAGGCCTAGAATAGATTTGCTCCTACATGTATGAATTATTGTATATATTTTGCACATCACAGTATCTCAAAGAGATGTGATGAACAGAAGCTTTCAAAAAATACCATGGTGAAATGCATTAGCAAAAAACCAAAACCAAAATAAAACAAAAAACCAACCAACAACCATGAAATAACAATAGCTGTAAGTCTCAGAAGTATTATATACTTACAGGTGTTCTCTTAGTTACAAACTCATACAAATGCAGCCTTCTTAATCACGTGGGTGTCCTCAACCACCATGCACCTTGAACAACATCTTAACAGGAACTGTATCATGAACTGTGATCAGCATCATAAAAATAGTCCAGCATTTGTACTAGGTAAGTCAAAATCTGGCTGAGCATTTTTTCTGCCCATGTCCCTTCATAGTCCTCCATTGTTTGCCTCACATACCACCTCCATCCCCAAGAGAAATACTTTTTTTTTTTTTTTTTTAATCCTTTGAAAACTGGATTGCAGATTGCTTGGAAGGACAGACTTACTTGTTCTGATACAGTTTTGAAATGGGAGGCAGCTGGTAGTTTTAGGCAGAATCTTTGTTTGTTGTGGTTTATGGTCTATATATGTGAGAGAAGTGAAATTTAAAGATGTAGGAGCTTCAATTAGTCCTGATGAAAGGACTCTGATCCCAAAAGGGCTTTATTCCAATTATACTGAACAGGCTAATAAAAATGTTATCTCTTTCTACAGAAATGCATTAAAACTGTGTGTGTAGCTATGATTATTAAAAAATCTGAGCAAATCTTTCACCTGGATATTTCACATCTAAAGGCTTAATTTACCTGGTCAGAGAGGCATGTTGGTCATGTTTACATTACTTTTGAATACCTTGCTGGAGTACCTTCTTCTACTCAATGTCTCGTACCATTCATAGCTGTACCTAGGGCATGTGCTGGAGTTCAGGTATTCACAGGGAGTTTTAATTGTATAATCTATATACTTCAAATGAAAGCCAGGAATTTTACATGTATGAAAGTAAACAGGCATCATCAGAGATTTGGAAATAATTGTTGTGATCTTCCTTCAAAATCCTCTCAACAGTAACTACAATATGGAGCCTGGGAGACTATTTCCAAGGCCGGCACGTTCTGCCCAGTCCTAATGAAGCTGTTACGTAAGATTCTTCCATTTCAATCAGTTAACCAATAGTGACATTGAGCAAATACTGAGTTTACCTTTAATTCCTTAAGATTAATAAAGAATTTTATCAGAGAGCTTTAAAAATTACATACTCTGTCACCTAGGGTTTGTTTGTTTGTTTGGAGGGGGAAGAGGGTTTGGTTGGTTGGGTCTTTTTGGTGGTGGCTTTTTGGTTATTGTTTTTTTCTAGTATTTTAGCATTCAAAAACATTTTCTGTTACAAAAGTGTCATGTGCTACAGTAAACTTGTAGCAGTGGTCCATAAGCAACTCTCCTCTAAATGACTCAGTGACTGACGTTGGCAAGGTTTAACATATCCTTTGATTCCTTGTAACAACTGATGGCCAAACACTATGACGTTTCAGCAAATATATGCTGGTATTACTCTCTTACCAATAAAAATTTCCTGTTGGCTTAGAAGTTAGATTTCTCACTTACTAGGCTTGTAATTGCCCCCTAACTTGTTTCTTGAGTCAGTGCACTCAGGAGCACTGTGTTATTAAACCGGAGGTAGGAGGGCTGACTGGGAGGTCGTGATGTTAGAGACAAGTCATCCTACCTTAATCTTCCTTAAAATGCCACGATGCCCTAATCAACATGCCCATCTTCTCACTACAAAAGTTACTAAGTGCTTTTATGCACAGTGCTTCATACTAGGTGTTTCTGGAGACATTATCAGCAGATGTGGATGGGAATAGATTTCTCTGTTTTGTTCCTCAGCCCATTGTATTTGCTTTCTATGAATGCCAAACTGCCTGACTTTAACTTTGGGGTAATTTAATAAAGGGAAATACATTTCAGGGTCACACCCCTATCTGTGTCTCTTCTAAATGTCCTTCACCACCATATTATCAACCTTCTTCTCCACTCTCCCTACCTTATAATAAAGGAGAGTTGAGGGTCATGCTTTTCAGAATTCCTGGGAGAGTCAGTGGCATAAGCTTGTACATTCTTTCTAAGTTCATACCCTACCCAAAGAAATCAGTATTTCTTCTATGATCTTAAAGGTAGCCATTTGCTTAAAATACTGTCTGAATGTAGCTATTCACAACATTTTACTAGCCAAAAGCCTTGCAGAAAATTGCTTTTCTGAATTAATTTTCTGTTCACAAACTAAACCATAATGCAATTATATAGCTAACTGAGAGGTCTACTGGAAAATGAGAACAAAACAAGGTTTAAACTTTATGTTTTGGCATCTGTATGTCTACTTATATGTTTCTTGGCACTGTCTTCATCTTTAAAGTTTCCAGATGTTATCAAATATAAACCCATACTGTATTGGCAATGACTACCTTGTACTCTTGCTTCCATATGGGTTACTAGTGAAATCTCTTCTGCTTCTCTCTAAAATGAGTTATCACTCCAATGTCTCAGAATGACTTGTTCTATGCTAGTTAGTCTGAACTGTAACAACACTCTCACCCCTGAGGGAAAAATCCTATAATCCTGCCATATCACTGAACCAGCATCCTGAAAAGCTGTGCATGTTTGGAAATCATGATTTAAAGTTACCACTCCTAACCTTCAAGATGCATGCCCTACTAAAATGTGCATTCTTTACACGCTGGTGAAGTACATATACCATACCTTTTACACATCAGTGAATCAAATCAATAAACTGTTTGAAGGCATTTGTAACTGATGGTAATACAGGCACAGGTAGTCACAAGAACAAGGAGCTGTGCAGGTAGTACTAATTCTAGTGTTCTTTCAGTGAAAAATAACATTTTCCTGTGGGCAGTTCTCTGTGAGAAAAATTGTATTGAAAGGTAATAGAAAATTACATAAAGCTGCGCATTTTTCTCATGAAATTTAGAAGAAAACAGTATAATTTTTAATGGCATCCTATAGGAAATCTAGAAATCAGAATGGATGCCAGAAATTCCATTTAAAATTCTTCAATTATTTAATGATTGTATACAACTCGCTATTTATTACCAAACATGGCCAAAATATGTCCATTAAGTGAGTACCTATATCAAAAGCACAGATACTAAATCTGACTCTTCTATTATTAATGTATAGACTTGATTTACTGTAGTTAATATCTGGTCTCTATAATTTTAATTTGAAGTATTGAAATCTTTTGCCAGTGTCTTTTCAGGCTATTTCAAAGAGTTTTTCTTTTGACTTCTGTGCTAAGCTAGAATGTGTGCTCTAACATTGTATCCAGTGCAGAACAGTGCTACAACAGAGAGAGTAACTGACACATTGTCCTCTATTGGAAAGATCAACTTACATTACCAATGCCTGTTTCACCCTGTCTCCAGCAAAGAGGTGGTGGAGGTAGGAGTGCTTCACTCTGCACCAATCTGTTTTGTTCCATTAGAAATTGCAGTTTTCCAGTATTAAGTAGAAAAATAACCATGCCGTTACATGCTTCAGATGCCACAAATCTGGCTTTTTAAATCAAGTTTTTAGTGTAATAATTATTTATTTACTGAGATTCCCTTAAAAACCCTTGTAAGTAAACTGCAGAAAAATAGGACTGCATGAAACAAGGAAGGGTTGACCATCACGTGCATTCCTTATATGGGAATATTAACTCATATTTACTTTGGAGTCAGCAGAACTGACAGTGATAGAACTGGAGGAAGAAGTCATTGTACAAGTATAAAGTTTATAAGACTAAGTGCATACGAAACTACATAATTTTAAGTGTAGTGTGCACTTGCAGCCCAGAAAGCCAACCAGATCCTGGGCTGCATCAGGACAAGTGTGGCCAGCAGGTCAAGGGAGGTGATTCTCCCCCTCTACTCAGCTCTGGTGAGACCCCACCTGGAGTAGTGCATCCAGTTCTGGAGCCCCTATTACAAGAGGGATATGGACATGCTGGAATGTGTCCAGAGAAGGGCCACCAGGATGATCAGAGGGCTGGAGCACCTCTGCTGTGAGGACAGACTGAAAGAGTTGGGGCTGTTCAGTCTGGAGAGGAGAAGGTTCCAAGGAGACCTCATTGTGGCCTTCCAGTATCTGTAGAGGGCCTACAGGAAAGCTGGGGAGGGACTTTTTAGGATATCAGGTAGTGAAAGAACTAGGGGGAATGGAACAAAACTGGAAGTGAGGAGATTCAGGCTGGATGTAAGGAAGAAGTTCTTCACTGTGAGAGTTGTGAGACCCTGGAACGTACGGGTTGTTCGGGGCAGTGGTTGAGGTCCCATCCCTGGAGGTGTTTAAGGCCAGGCTGGATGAGGCTCTGGCCAGCCTGATCTAGTGTGAGGTGTCCCTGCCCATGGCAGGGGGGTTGGAACTAGATGATCCTTGTGGTGCCTTCCAACCCTGACTGATTCTATGATCCTATGATTCTATGAAAATAATGTCAAGGTAGAGAAATTTATAATCATTGCCAAACATTCAAGATTTCCTGCCTAAATTCAGTCTGTTTAAGATAAACAAAACTCCCACTGAAGTGCAGACTCCGGACACTGGCTGTAGAAGCTCACAGAGTGAACAAAAGAACACCTCTGTCTCATGAGGTTTATTCCCTGAATTTTATTCTCATCCGCCTTTGGACAAACAGCTTGCAGACTGGTATGATGCCAAGGAAATATTTAGAACAGGTGCGGAATTTTTTACCTCATTACCTTTCATAGGTCCTTTGTCATTGATCTTAGTTATCAAGAACTCTAGCTGAAGCAGAAATTTCCAGACCAGTTCAAGCAAAAGCCATTCTGTGTACTGGCCTGTGTTGCTGCCCCTACAGCAATCCTTTTTAGCCTTGGAACAAAAGGCTTTGAAAGAGCATTTTCGGAATCCAGGTTAAATTCTGCTCCTTATATTTAGGTATTTCCATTACATCATCAAGTAATTTTCACAGTCACCTACTTCCAGCTGCAACCCTGATAGCCCAAAGAGATAGTGTTGTATAGCATCACTCAGCTGAAACTGAAGGAAACATTAGAAGAAACATTCTTTCCATCACATCTGCCTGAATAACCCCATGTACATGCTGCAGCCCTAGCAGTTAGGTAGTATGGGTGGGTCTACATCAAAATATTAGGGCAAGTTCCAAAATTAAGACTTTGGTCTCGGAAATTATCACTTTGAGTGTGTACTGCAGTTCAGTTAGCGCCAAGCTTGGCTCATAAATGTCGCTGGGAGACTGTGCAACATTCCTGAATGAGTCACAACACTGTTCTTCCTTCCCTGTTTTTAATCTTGCAAAATCTTTTGTGCAACCGACCTCTTTTCTGCATTAAGGGTTGTTGTTCAGCAAGCTGCCATGCTGAAAAATGTTGATGAGAAGCAGAGGATGCAGTGAAAGTACTGTGTTCTAACAAGTTTGTGACATAGGGAGACAGTAAAGTTTAGCAGAACATGGAAGAGGTAAAACAGTGTGAAGTTGTCAACGGCAACGAAGTTCAATAAGAAGATGGAGCCTACACTCTAGTTCAGGTATTACAGCAGTCCAAATACTCCAGAAGAGTCCTGCGGTTTTCCCTGTCTGTGAAATCTGGTTTAACTCTCTCATGGTGAGAGAGTTATCTCATCACTCTCACCACAAGTTCTTCAGTTTCAATTTGAATCTCCCTGAAACAGTGGTTCTGCCAATTTAACTCCAGCAGGAGCAGATAACTGCCAAGTCTAATATTGTGTCCTTATCAACTCATATCCCATCCCCCACTGCCCTGAGGCTCCTTCTCTAAGTGACTAGGACTCATATGAGTAGCTGCCAAGTGCGAGTACATACAGATGAGCATTTGCACAGTCGAGTTCCCTCTTGTATTATAAAACAGCCTGAAATAGGCATTGCCGTTTGAGAAGAGACAGCAGGCTTTTGAGAGGCATTATTTCTGTATTTCTGCAATAGAGAGAGGCCTAGAGGTGCAAATTTTCTGTGGAAGTTTCTCCCTCTTTCTCAGCAAAGGCCATCTACTGCCCATTGACACACTGCAACTCTGTACATCCCACTGTCAGGCAGGACTCCTAATCAGAGCACATCACATTACTGCTACTAAGCTTCTGACTTGTATCTAGTCCACAAAGGGAGTAGCTTCTCTCTTCCTCCTGCTGGTTAGACTCAAGCCTCAAAAGTTGAGTCCTCCTCACTCAAAGGGCAAAGATGGACCATAAGTCCTCAGTTACACAGCCTGCTCTCACAAGCCCCCCTCTCTACACACAGTCAGGAGGGAAAGCAACACAAAAACATGCGCTGGGTTGAGATGAAGAGAGTTCAGTGAGATGACAAGATGCACAATTACCCTAGCCTGTTTGCAGAAAAGCACAGCAAAATGCAGAAGCAGCAGCAGAAGCCAGCAACCTTGTCCAGCCCTTGACCTGCAGCCCACCCAGCAGAAAAGACCAAGACCTCACATCTGGAAACAACTGGAGTGGAAGCCTCTCATGTTACAGTCTGAATTTCAAGCCCCATGATCCTTTTTGTCAGCACTTTCATTTTGAGGCTGGCATGCCAGCAGCATGGTATTGAATAGCAGCAGCTATTTTTGGACAAACTCATCCCAAAGGGTCTTTCATTCTTCTCTTTATCTGCAATGTAAGAATTATGACTCTGGTCCTTACCTTCTGCTGAAGATAGCTGCTGGCATTTAAGGTCTCACAGATCACCAGCATTCATTGCCTCTTTGCTGGATGTCACTGACTGTGGGAATGGCAGCAGTGAATGCATGCTTGTCCCTATACCGTATGGTTCACAAGGCTGATACATTAAACAAAGGCCTTGTCATGTCCCACACTGAGATTTGCTAGAAAATATTGAAAGCTTTCAGGTTGCAATATGACAAGGCTTTTCCTAGAGCATATAGGGTCTCTGCTGAGACCCCATTGAGCGCAGCAGTTCCTGCTCAGCAACCTAGGCAATGTTGGACAGGAGTCTCTGGCTCCTGTGGATCAGAAGAGTACAATGGCCTCTTCTGACTGCAGTATCTGTGGAGGAAGTTGATACCTCTGTCAAAAGCCTGCAGTCTGATAAGGACTAAATTATCATAAAGACTGTTAAACTGGTGTTCAGTTTGTCTTCATCCCTTTTCCCATCTTCGTTCCAAGTCAGAGAATCAGAAGCAGATAGAAACAGGAGAGGGCAGTGGAAAAGAGGTAAAAAAGAAAGCAGGCAACATATCATCAGGAAAGCTGAGGACTCTGTATTATTTCCTCTCTGATGCAGAGTGGAAAGTTTCACTGACCTGCTTTCATTTCTTTACCTTCCATTGCCAGGAAAAGAAAACTCTCCTCTCACAGCACCTTCATCAGCGAGGAACAATTGCCTCCATATTTAATGCAGCCTATAATCAAACCAAGTCATCACTGCTCTGCCTTGAGACAGGAGGGTACAACGTTTTTAGGCTGATGGTATGAGTCTTTAGAAAGACTTTCTAAAGATCTTCTCAGGGGGAAAAAAAAAAAAAAAAACAAAAAAAGAGTTAAGACCAACCTTTTTTTAGTGATGAGCTTGCAATTAAAAAAAGAAATAAATACCAGAATACATCTGGGCACTTCCCACATTCTAAAGCCTCGAAAGAAAATAAGCTGCATTCAGAGTGGTGTTAATCATGCTCAATCTATTTCCCCTCTCACCGCAAATCAGTGCAGTTTTCAGCTAACAAGAATGGGTGCCCTACTTGAGCCGACAAACCCTATTCCCCCTAGTAGGAGAGATACTTAGCATGACATTACCATCATTACATCCCAATGTTAAAGGCAATGAAACTCCAGGAGTGGCAAAGTCAAATCAGTTCAATTGTCTGATTGTTCATACTCATGAAGTAGTGAGACTGGCAGGGGTCCAGCATAAAACTTCGGGCTTTCCAGAGGAGCTCCTTTAAGGTAATTCATTGCCCTCTACAGCAGCTTAAATCAGAAGGGCTAGAATGGTCACAGTAAATGTGGCTTCTAACATTCCTTAAGAGTAATATTAGCCGATAGCCAGCTGCTAGGCCAGATGTCAAAGGTGCATTAAGAGCACTTGGTTTTGAGCTAACCCATTCCCAAGAAGCAGAATGAATTTGGCTCTGAGCAATGCAATAAAAAGACATTGTGATTAATGAAGCAGTACAACTTAATAACATTAAGTTGACTCCTTCTCTCCAGCATTTTCACTGTCCACAAAGTAGTTCTTTTACTTACCAGCAGGGACATGTAAAATGTTAATCATCAGCAGTCTGTGGGCCATTAAAGAAGCTGCTTTTCCTTTTTCAACTTGAAAACCAAGTGGGAAGGATAATAGGTTTGGTTAACAGAGCTGTTCAGATAACAGAGAATTTCAAAGAAAAGCTATCATAGAGTCAGCATGGGCACTCAGAGCCTTTATCCATCCCTCTCACTAACCTGACTTCCACGTCTAGACAGGGACTGGAATTCAAGACTGAGATGGAAGAGAAGCAGTCTTTTTTTATCTGAGATGTTCCAATTCAGCATGGCCCAGAACAGCGAAAGATTAAGGGAAATTACTCCTTGTGCCTTATCATTTGAGAGAGGGCACACTGCCAGAAATAAACAATTAATTTTTTTACATTTTTGAACCTTCCACTAGATAATGAAGTAAAATGCATGCAATTGCAAATTCAAGAGAATAAACTAAATAGAACACAGTATCTAATGAATGGTGGATATCCATAGAAAGAAATGAGCTTATGGAGCTCACTCTGTACTCATTAGTGTACAGCAAACATTTTGCATAGCCTGAGTTTGGAAAATTTAAGTGTTTCATGAAGCTCCATAAGCCATTTTGTAAGCTGTGGATGAAGGGAACACCAGTTCTGCTGTTCCAAAGAGAGAAATGAGATGAAATTATCCCAAGAGTTACTGAGAGGCAGCTTTTAAGCTACGACAGTGAGAGGGCTCTGCTGATGCTACCAATACCAAGAAGCCTGTCTAAACCTCAGTCCATCTGGAACCTTAGGCTGGATTCAAGCTACAGAGTGGTCCTCACAGAGCATCTAAACTTGCCTTAACTACCACGTTTAAATCCTCAACTTTAGATGTTTTCAAGTATGAAAGATAGGTCCCAAACCAGAAGACTTTGCACACTACCAGCTGCACTTTTAAAGCAACTTATTTTATTTTGGGTATTGTGCAGCCCATTAGCCAAGTAATAAGCTTTAGCTGTTCTAAAAACCTTGAAAGGTGATGCAATAATTAATCTGAAAATACAAGTACCTGGTTTCTTACACTGTTACAGTAATGATACCACCACTTCAGAATTCTTACTTTAGCATGGCAAGAAAGGTTTGTTACAGACCAAGAAGGGTTTGGGTTCAGGTGGAGGTAACTAATTGTAGGGTTGCAATTCCTGTTGCAGTGAGGCTGGAAATAAAAGATATCTTCCTTTCTCCTTCCCTCTCACTTAGCTTTCTTATTAAAAAATTTATTTCCACATATTTTTGTCTTTTCCTGAACTGGGTATGGAATGTGCATAAGGACTTTTATTTCTGTAGTGGTTTTGAGGCTTGGGAAGGGATGATGGTTTGGATGTATTTGTATTTTAGCAACACAGAAGCTCGTTAAAGGAAATTATAATTTTACACAATATGTCAAATTGTAATTGGAAAGCTGGCACCAGCACTGTCTATAATTTCTTCCATGTTATGGACCCCAC
Source organism: Indicator indicator (assembly GCF_027791375.1). Classification (NCBI taxonomy): domain Eukaryota; kingdom Metazoa; phylum Chordata; class Aves; order Piciformes; family Indicatoridae; genus Indicator; species Indicator indicator. The sequence goes on along the minus strand of NC_072053.1, from coordinate 46,741,215 downwards.
ATGATAGAATTAGATGTCATTGATGTACCCTTGATTTCAGTTTTCTGAGGAAAAGAGAGGAAGAATCTCTTTGTAACCTTTCCACAGTTGTGCTACAAGCCCATTGGCCACAGATTCCTTTGCTGTGCTCAGGCAAGTAGGTGAACTAATCTGTAAGGAAGCAGTTTGCACCCCAAAGTGAGTGCTGCCAAATTCAGGTGCAGATTTTGCAGTCTATAATCCAATTTCCTAACAACAGGCAGGACAGTCTCCAACACTCCTTCTGACAAGTTGTTTGTTTGTTTATTTGGGGTTTGGAGGGGGGAGGGGATTGATGTAGTTTTTTGGTTGCTTGGTTGGTGGGGTTTTTGGTTTTTTGTTTGGTGGGGTTTTTTTGTTTTTGTTTTTGTTTTTGTTTTTGTTTTGTGTGTATCTGTATGTCATTTGATGCTCCTTATTTATAAGAAAAGAATATTAAAAATCCAAACTCATGCTATTGGAGTAATTGGTTATATAAACAGCATTGTGTAGATGCAGTGCCAAGCAACTAGAGGATATCAGCTTTGCAAAAAAGTAATAAAAGTTTCTCAAAGTTCAAGTGCAACCTCATGTAAGAAGCAATATTGAGAAGCCAAGTGCAACTGCTGTGCAAATTACGTGCCTCCCTTTAAAAAAACAGAACGAGATGTTTTAGCACCCAAAATAATCAAAAGGACAATCATTGCCAGATAGTAGTATAAGTTATAATAACACAGAGTTTTGGCATCTGTATTATTCCAACAGTTGTCTATTTAGTTTTTCTACCCATGAAGAACAGAAATCTCAACAGAATATGATATATTCACTTGTTACAGTTATGAATGTCTGAGTGTAGGAATTGCCTCATGCAGCACTGAGATGCAACCTATGGTGAGGAGCAGAGCGTATTTTTACTAGTTTTCACTATGTATTGCTCCTGCTTCACATATATGAAGGGCCCAGCTTGATCCTTCAGTCATATTTACAACAATTCAGAGGAAGAACAGTGACAAAGAAAGAATCAACAAGATGTGGCAAATATGGGAGGTTCCTGTAAAGATTGATGTGTCGGTGCTCGAGTGCGTGCTACTATAAAGCTTACCCTCATGCCTTAGAAGGAACTGTGTGTGCTCTTCCTTTAGGGCTTAAAGGGTCCAACAAAAACAAAACAAAACAAAAGGTTTTGTAGCCATACATGATCTTTACTTGTGGTAAAGATTCTGTTTAAGATACACCATTCCCTGAAGGATGTTTGATATCTGCCAAAGTAATGCATATATTTGATAGTTAATATATTTTTTGGTTGTACTTGGAATATTGGGGGGGGGAGGGGGCTGCTGGGGAAGAGATAGTGGAGTTTGGAGTTGTGTGGACATTCCTATATTAAATGATTCTCTGTTTCACAGAAGCCAACAGGTCATTCAGCCACCTGAGAGAGATTTAAGTTTCAGTTAGCTCAAGAAAATAATAATGAGCTTGTTGTAATGGGAGTTATGGCACTTACAGAATGTATTGACTGGAAAAAACCAATCCTAGTGAAGGATGGATCAGAAGAGAAAAAGGAAATTATGCTGCCTGCAAGGATATCCGTTCCCTTTTTCCTCACTCATGTGCAACATGGTGGCCCACTTCTAGCTAAAAAACCTTTCATCCGGCTTTCTAGAAAAAGTCTGTTAAGAAAATAACTAAAATGTTATTATAATGATAAAAAACTTCAGCTTGCCTCCCAAAAGAACCAAAATAAGAGTGTATGATAGAGATCAGAAGGTGGGCAATGGTAGTATAAACTGTGTAAAATGAAGATTGTGGGTAAGAACATAGTCCAAGACTGAAAGGAAGAAGACTGGTGTTGAATTTCTGAGCTTGTTAGAGCAGGCTGTAGGATTAGAGACTAGAAGAGGCCTGAAAAGTATAAAACTTAAAACTATTCTTGTGTGTCTTTCACGCTTTGACGGATCTGGATCAACACTGCTACATTTAAAGGCCACAAAATCCACCATCTCGTCCTTATTTCTACAAGTAATTGATTTATACTAGTTAAATGGAAGTAAGAATGTAGGGAGGTGAAAGTAATTTTCTGAAATGTTCTGGCACACAGAGGGTAAACAGACAGCTGTCTGACTTCTCTCTTGGGATCCCCGAGGCAATTAGTGTACATGTCCATGCAGAGGAGAAAAACAGCAAATCCATTCTGTGATGATACTTATCCCATCCAATTTGTTTCATAATGATCTATTATGTACTTAAAGGATAGTAATATAGATGTGTCTGCAGAAATTTAATTTGAACATCAGAGCTCTATGTAGCTCACCAGTAGGTCTATTAATTTTAGATCAATATCTATTCCATCCTAGAATTTCACTAAATGGAGAAAGTAAGTCTGGCATGTTTCCAGGCAAACTCCATCACCTTAGCTCTGCCTACCAAAGGAATACCAGTCTTCTGTCCCAATCCTTTTCAAACTCTCCCCTCCACACACTGCTATACATCCTAGTGCACAGTAATAGACCTTTCTGCACAGGCAGGTTTGCAGTGAGACTAGTTTCATCTATGATTATAATATCCTTGTTGGAGTAAAGAAACTACACAAATTGTCAGTGGCTACACATTTATATTTTATCAGAACCAGCAAGGAAACATGATTGGTGTTCCATAAATTCAAAGTTTAGTAAAGCAAACAAAGCATTAAACATTCAAGGAGAGCATACAGACATCTTCTATCAAAAAAGAAGAGTCATTGTTATAGATGAGTCCCTTCTGATGGGAACACAAGGCCCAATATGTAGACCTCACCCATTTTAAAGGGAAGTCTGCTGTCTTCCTCGTGCTTGAGTTAAGGATGTGGTAAGAAGGCTTCCTACCCTGGTACAGCCCCCAGATTATTAACCTTCCAGATAGGTAATGAAGACCTTGAAAAAGAAAGCTGAGGGCTATCAAAAGAGACTTCAGGGACATTGGTCAACCAGTCAAGGGAGTGGGAGCACAGGTAGTGTTCTTGTCTATCCTCCCAGTTACAGGGACCAACCCAGAAAGACTGAGGAGGTCTCACCAGATCAAGTCTTAAGGAGGTCTCACCAGATCAATTCTTGGCTTGGAGCCTGGTGCCTCCAACAGGATCTTGGGTTTTTTGACCATGAGTCACCTCACATGATGCCAGGTCTGCTGGATGCAGATGGGGTGCATCTCTCTCAAGGAGGGAGAAGGTTTATTTTGCAGGGGTTGGCTGGGCTCATTTATCAAGCTTTAAACTAGATTTGAAGGGGGAAAGAGGAAAAACCATGTTTGCTGGGAGCAAGCCTGGGATGTTTGTGAGGGTCTGATCAATGTCTGTAAATATCTGAGGGCTGGGTGTCAAGAGGGAGGAGACAGGCTCTTCTCAGTTGCCCCCTGTGATAGGATAAAGGGCAATGGATATAAACTACAACACAAGAGATTCCACCTCGATATGAGGAGGAAATTCTTCACTGTGAAGGTCACAGAGCCCTGGAATGGGGTCCTCAGAGAGGTTGTGGAGTCTCCTTCTCTGGAGACTTTTGAGACCCATTTGGATGCATTCCTGTGTGACCTGCATTAGATTCTGGCAGGGGGTTTGGACTCGGTGATCTCTGGAGGTCACTTCCAACTCCTAACATCCTGTGATCCTGTGATCCCATGATTAACCAAGTATATAACACATACAAGAGTTTGAGTTTCTAACAGGACTTGAAGCAGAAACTTTTCTTCCTGTCTATGTGAAAGCATAGCACACAATGCAAGAGACCTGGCAAAGCGTTCGGCACGTTGTGGGATGCAGAAGATGAAAACATTTCCATTTCTGATACAAAGCAAGGTAACAAACATGTTAGCATAAAGCTGGGGTGGTTTTCTTGGAAATATGGAATACTTTATTATATTATATACTGTGATTGTGCTGTTAATGTCCTTTCTGGTTGGTATCACCACTCATAGCTGAAATGTGTACAGGTTCCTTAGACTAATAATGAAGGAGCAGCAAAGGACAATATCTTTGCTTGATGCTGTTTGGGATTTTCTGTGGCTCCAGTCTATTACTGTAAGACCACTTTTACTCATGCAGAATCTGCAGTGGTGAGAAAAGTTTGTTTTAAAGTTGGTTAATCTCAAAATCAAAACAATTCAGAGAATCATGTAGGTCTCCAAGCAACGAGGGTCAGCTTCAGCTCACAAATGATGACCACTGAAGCCCATGCAGGCTGGATCACAGATTATCAGATTATCACAGATTAATCACTGCTGTGTGATTACAAGACTAAGAAGAAGACAACCTTAAGTGATCCTACTAAAATTACTCATGTTGCATTTACCTCTGAGGAATTTACCTGATGGAAAGCAATTCAGTGCTCTAAGAAAGAGGCACAGAATTTCACAGCAAATGCTTCCATCATTCAACATTAAATTAATTTTTTGTCTGCCTTGAAAGGAAAATTAGTATTAATACACTGAGATTTAGTCTGGATTCTGAAGGTGTATTAGACAAAAATATCGCAGGGATATTAAATACATAAATAATTCTGATAATCTTACGTTGTAGAATGAAGAGAATGTGATGCTTGTTTAAGAGACTACTGCATGTCATTGGGAGTTCAGTTGTCAGAATGAATGGCATTTTGAATTTTGTGAGTTCTGATAGTGCTCAAAAGTTATAGATCCAAATGGGTCTTACAGGAGAAGAAATCAGCAGGAAAGATTCAGAGAGAGGGTTAGATGGTTAAGTATACATTTTACCTGGACCCTAAAGTCTGGATTTAAATCCTGCCTCCAATAAGTCAATGGCAAAGTTGTGGGCTTCCTTCAGAGCCTGCTTTTTACTGAGAATTGTGTAAAAGTGATGTCTTTAAACGCATAGTGTAGTACTATGAATAACATTTTGAGAGTCTTCAGAAGACAGAATTATTGAGTTGGCAGTTGCATAGAGCTGGTAGAGCATGACCTCAGGAATTGCAGCTGCCTGGTCCAGCTTCCCAATTCATTTTCTTAGGAAGTCACTTGCAGACTATATGTCCCAGTCAGTAGAAACTTGAACTCAGGCCCAGGATGCTTTGGTGCTCAGCTCTCCTTAGGTAGCTGCCTCTGTTTACTATTCAGATGCCAATAAATTTCAATGTGCTGACCTAATTTGAAGCTCAACATTCAGACATGAGAGTTGCAGCATTAACTGAGATCATATCCTGCCACCACCTTGTGTAATGGAGCCAGGTGAGGTTAGCTATGGATGCAGACTATAGTTGGGTTACTGCACTGTTTTGCTACTAAGGATACTAGAGACCCATTTACTTCCTTATTCAGTGGATTCATATGAGGTAAATTACTCCCTCAATTATTCAGGGACAATGTGTATTTAAATACTATTGTACATCTGACACTTGGGATCAGAAGTCATGAGTCCAAAGCTCAATAATTGTCCCAATTTGTTACTCAGGACACTGGTTAAAATTAATAGTTACATTCAGTTTAGTTGAAATGAACTATCACTAGCCATCTTTATGGCAATCAAATGAAGTCCCACAAATGTTTCTCACTGGACCTTCTGAGGTCATCTGTGGCCAAGGCTGGAAGTCAATGGCAGCCTTAGTTTATGGCTCAATGGTCAATGAATATCAATTGCTAACCCAATTTGTTGAATCAGGACATCCAAATGTTAATGATACACAAGAAATATGTACAGAGCCCAAGCAGGGGCAATTACTGCCCTGTTTTCATAGGTAGACATACTGTTAAAACCACTTGCCCAGAACTTTTTAATTAGGTCAACATAATTTAACTGTTCCAAACTGTTTTTCAGATACAACAAATATCGAGCTATATATTCTTCTCAGGCATTATCTGAGATCATCTACTGAGCCACACTTTGGTAGTGGAGGTTAGTGAAGTTAAGCAAATGAAAAATTTCATGCTTAAAGATATATTCAGGTCAAATACTACCTCAATCTTCTGCTAAGGAGATCAGTAGAGATCAAATGCAGGTGAATTATGTTATCTGAGGTTCTCTCAAGTAACACACTGATACAGCTCTCTGCATGATTACCAGCAAAGGGCTGCAACTGTGGCATGTATTTTGCTCCTTTGGTCTAACAGAGATCAGTTCTGCCCACATCTGTATACACAATGGTTAGCTGCAGTCAAGCACAATCTTGAGCAAGTACCACATAAATGGAAAGGTACTGTCTTTTTTTGAATGAAGCTGTTACTTGAAGCCTGAGACCAGCATGTGATTCATGACCAGCATAAGCTCTGTTTCTGTTCTCCTCTTAAATACATTGCACAGAGGAGCTCAAATATCACACCAGTTTATCAGTCAATGGTTCTTTCAGTTTAAGTGCTGCAATGTTTTGTTGATCAGAAGTCACCTAAAGCAGAATGCTGTCCTCAGTTTGAAACACTGTGGTGGTTTGCAGAAAACAACTACCTTTCTGCTACTCAGAGGCTGTTTGAGGTCAGACCCAGCTCCAGCTTGCCTCGGATCCACAGGTCCCACACCCAGACACATGGCGTCAGCTGACACAACTGGGGAAATAGGGAAGCTGGGAACTGAGGTTATGTTAGAAAGTCTGTCAAAAATGAAGTAAAATTACAGACAGACAACCAGCACGATTGGACAAAGTGTGCTCTTAGCAAGTTAATGCAGGATAACACATTGCAATAAGTGTCTCATGCATGATCTATTTGACAGGCACAGACAGGCTGGGAAACAAGTGGGCCAGCAGGAACATTGTGGAGTGTGACAAAAGCAAATGCTACATCCTGCATATAGGATGGACTAACTCCATCCAGATGTAAAGGCTGAATGCCAGCTGGATGAAAAACAGCCATGCAGAAAAACACCTGATGTGGAAATAAAAGATCTATGGTTATACATTTTTAATAACCAAAAAATCTAACAGGAGTTAACAGAGTGCCTATGTGGTAAAAAAGGTATCAGTGCTCTCAGTGCATCAGCAGGGCTCTGTGATCTCTTTCCCTCACCTGTTAACTAGTTAAGCTGCATCTCCTCTGACGCAGCATAGCTGTAGTCTGGCATTGGATCACTGTGAAAAGAGCTGTGGGACAAAGGGCTTTACAGAGGACCTTGTCCTTTCTCTTGGGAGCTGAAAGCCTTCAGGGTTGCTTTTTTGCCTGTGCTTGGCCTCTCTACTTCATTGCTTGACATCAGACCTGCCTGATCACTGCAGCATAGCCTGGCCATCAGAGATACCAGCAGCAAGAAACATGTTAACAGGCAGCACTGATGGAAGCCAGCAAAAAATGTAGCCAGCGTCTTCTAACAGCAGCACAGCAAGATCTGCAGTGGACACAAGCTGAAACGAGGGAAATTACAGGATGCTTTGAAACGTCTTTTAAAGAAACAATTTAAAAAGCAACAGAAAAAATCAACAGTGATCAAATACTCCAATAAGGTGCTGAGAAAAGTTGTGAAATCTGCGTGAAAATTAACTGGGAAAGGGTATGAGCAGCAGGATCCAACTGTAGCTGCTTTGTGCAGAGAGTTGGGCTAGGCAAACTTCGGAGGATGCTGACAAATTGGGCTAATCTATGTCTATACAATTTGAGGACAGTCCTGGCTGTCATTTGCTCAATGGAGATCATCTGAGGTCAATGTGAGATGCAATCAGCAGCACAGTGGTCATTCAAGGTCAGCCAGTTTTTGTTGCCTGACCAGAGGTCATCTCAGGTCAACCTTAGAGCCCATTATCTATGCATAGAGTCATGTAAGGTCAATCACAATCCCTATTTCCTGCCTAGGAGGTCATTTAAACTTTAATTTAAGCCCAGTGAATTTCATGGGGGTAATCTGAGGTCTACCTTGGTATCAATTAAGGTGAAAACAGCCCACATGTGTTGTCCAGGGGTCATCATAGGTTAACTGGAGGTGCAACCAGTTGACAAAGAGTTCATTTGTGATCAGCAATGTACGACCTAGGAGTCATTTGAAGTGATCTTGAGATTTATTCAGTTTCCTAGATATCATTTCAGGCCAGATAGGTCTACTTTTGCAACCTGATGTCATTTGACATCAATAGAGAGACATATAGCTTTTAGAGGCTCACTTAAGACAAATCATAAGCTCTCATTTCCTTCTTAGAGATCATTTGAAATAACATTGGAGATACAGTTAGAGGTTCTAAATGCCATCTGAGATGAACACAGGTCATTTGTGATTAAATTAGAGTCAACTGACCTGCCCTTGTTCACTGAAGGTGATTTCTACCCAGGACAGTCATTGGAGGTTAACTTGAGGGCAAATTAAACTATTTGGGGTGGTGTTATCAATCATCATGAGACTCAGGTATATGCAAGGTGTTCTCTGAGATCAGCTAGGCTCATGTTTGGAGCCCAGAATCATCTGAGTTCAACTTAATGTACTGTTCCCTACAATGGGGTCCTTTAATTCAACACTGTTCTCATTCAGAGGAGGGCCCATCACTTAAGGTCAGCCTGAGATCCAATTAGAAGATCTCAGCCTGAGATTCAAGAAGAAGCCAAAGTTCATTTAAGGTCAACCAGAGAGCCTGTTAGGTCTCATGTGAGGTCAGTGAAGCTTTAGTTTGGTGCCCAGAGGTCATTTAAGGTGAATTTCAGACATATTTAATTCCTTGGTTTGTCATCTGAGGTCAACCTGATGCTCATTTTGTGTCAAGAGGTCATCAGAGGTGATTCACAGTCCTTTTGTACTGTCTGAGATCATCTGATTTCAATCTCAGATGGAACTCTCTCTGGAGGGTCGTCTGAAGTCAACCCTTATGCAACCCTCATGGTTGTATAGCACAGGTCAGTCCAGGTAAAGAAGCATTTTAATTACTTATGGGGATCACTTAAAGTCCTACTGGCAATTGTTTGAGCCCTAAGGCTGATCTAAGGTCAATACACTGATAAATTAATTGAAAGTGGTCATCAATAATGCTCTCATTTGATTCCTGGAGTCACAGATTCACAAATTGCATTGGGTTGGAAGGGGCCCTCAAAGGTTATCTTGTCCAACCACCCTGCAGTGAGCAGGGACACCTTCAACCAGATCAAGCTGCCCAAGGCCACATCAGGTGTGATCCTGAACGTCTCCAGGGATGGGACCCCAGCCACATCCCTGGTCAACCTGTTCCAGTGTCTTACCACCCTCACAGTAAAGAATTTCTTGCTAATATCCAGTCTAAATCTACCCTCCTCGAGCTTCAATCCATTCCCTCTCATCCTACCACAAGCCCTTGTGAAAAGTCCCCTCCTGGCTTTCTTGCAGGCTCCCTTCAGGTACTGGAAGGCCACTATAAGGTCTCCTCAGAGTCTTCTTTTCTCCAAGATGAATAGCCCCAACTCTCACAGCATGTCTCCACAGGGGAGATGATCCAACCCTCTTACCATCTTCATGGCCCTCCTCTGGATCTGCTCCAACAGTCTGATGTCCTTCTTATGCTAGGGGGCAACAGAACTGGATGCAGTATTTTAGGTGGATCTTGTAAGAGCAGAATAGAGAGGGAGAATCACCTCCCTTGTTCTGCTGGTCATACTTTTGATGCAGCAGGGGGTACTGCTGGCCTTCTGGGCTGCAAGCAGACATTGCCAGATCATGTTGACTTTTTCATCAACTGACCTTCCCAAGTCCTTCTCCTCAAGACCGCTCTCAAGCCACTCCTCTCCCAGCCTATATTTGTGCTTGGGATTGCCCCAGCTCAGGTGCCAGGACCTGGTCAAGTGACATCAGCTTTTGGTTTGATTCAGGATAAGTCTGAGTTTAATCTCAGCATTTATATTCCACTTACTTGTCATCTCAGCCAACAGCCATTCTTTGCACTGTGGAAGGTGACTATAAAAAGCTATACAAAGCTAGCTACTAAACCAAAGTGCTCTGCAGAGGTTATATGAAACTGACTAAGCATCTCTTTTCCTGAGTAGAATATTACAGTCTGACTAAATTTCACTCTCCAGTGTACTGTGAGGTTAAAGCTCACTCTTGATTTCATGGAGTGGTGTATCCTCATCCATGTATCCTCATTCATGTGACATGACAGTTTGCTACTCAGACATTTTCAGAGGTCAGGTAATACTTCAAATTCCACAGCAGGGGTGAAATGAGGAAGCATCTTTTTGTTTCATCATCAGGTGAGACACTTTCCTGGTGAACCTAGGCCACCTGGGATGCATGACACACACAAATGCTGTGTTTTAGTAGAGCCTACCTCATGCTACAGACCACAGAAACAAGATGCCATTGGCTGTATCTCTGTAGCATGAGAGTTTAGTCAGGAAAAACAGGAGGAGAAAGGCTCAGGTGTCAGAGACTGCTGTATCTCAACCTCCTTTCCTCTTCCTCCTCTCCATCCTCTCCCATCTGTTTGTTCACCTCCTCCCCCATTTTGCAAGCCGTGGCTCTGCTGGACTGCTTGCACACTGTCAAAATCCAAATTATTTGTTCAATGACAGCCTGAGAAATTGAAAGTTTTAGCCACCTACCTAAATTCCTGACACAAAGAGCACACCCAGATACTCTTAAAGCAACAAATTACTGCTTTTCTGCAGGACGTTTCTTGATTTTTCTTCTTTAATCTTTAGCACACTGTCATAACAGCAGCAGCATGTAGATTGACCCATTCTATTTTAAAAGACTAGTTTATTTGCTCTGTCCCTTCAAATAGAACTGATTCCAGGTAGGAAAATTACAGAGCATCACAGCTGTTTACACACTCTTCAATATCATAGAGGAAAGTAAATTTTGTTTGGTATTCATTTGAAATTCTTCTTCTCAGCAAAAGTTACCACAAATTAGGACATCAAACTTTCTCCTGGAATAATTAGAGATACAACAAATACAGTTTAAAAAAAGTTGAAAAGTAGTAACAGATCTTGTAAAAGGTCTAACAACAAGGAAAAGTGATGACAATTCTGGTGTGATCACAGCTAATGTGAAGGCCTGGATTTCTCCAGATTGACTTCTTTTTATTTCAAAGACCACGTTTCCAAGCCAAAAGTGAGGGCCACCAACATCCTAAGAACAGATAAAAGGTAGCTGATGTAACCCATTTGACAATGAAGTCAATGGAAAGCCATCAGTCTCTATCGGCAGCTAGTTCACACCAGTGGCTGTCCTGACTTTCCACATCACAGATCTAGAATTAGAGTAAAAAATCAGGCTGTCATAATAAGGTGATAATATTTATTTTTGTAAATACATAATGTTGATTTGGTTTACTAAGTACCAAGTTTTCTAAGGATTGAGCATGCATCTCAACTCAAAAAAAAAAAAAAGTTATTTAACATCTAATAAATAAAACATCTAATAAACTATCTACATTCTGCTTCTGTAAAGAGAAATTTTTACGTATAGGCAGATGAAGAAATATTCTTTCTGCAAGCATACTGACCATAAGAATAGAAAATAATGCCACTACACCATGAAAACAAGAGCTGGAAACCACACAATAAATACAGCTTTAAGAACTGTTTATTATCTTGAGATTAGAAATAAAAATAACTGCATTATTTTCTTACTTTCACCTGTTTCTCCTACTGCTTGAAAACATATTATTTCTTTCTACACACACCAATAACAGAAACATTTTGAAAATGTGCTTTTATTCTTTTGAAGCAGAATGAAAGATTGCCAAAATCACAATACAAATTCATTTCTAGAAAATACATATATAATATCCCCTCTATATTTGTTGTACTAACAATAAATGCACAACTATGAAAAAAAAAATTAAAAAACCTTCCTGAGAATGAAGTTTGCAATTTCTGAATATTTTTTCACATTTAATCTACATCTCCAGTGCTGTACCTGCCAGAAACACATTTTACTTTAAGTAACCTCCACTGAATTCTTAAGTATGCTTCTCTTAAACTCAGATTAAAATGTGAGTTTATAAATACTTTAGTTTCAATTATCAGGGTTTTTTTTGTTTGTTTGTTTTTCTTAACTTTACTGACTGACTTACTAGAGTAAAGTAATCAGGACTTCTTTTTGTCTGTTTGGTTTGGTTGGTTGGTTGGTTGGGGATGTTTTTGTGAATTCACCAGAAAATTAAAATAAACTCCTGTATGTGCTTTCAAGCAAAAACAAACATTGAAAGTAATAATCAGAAATCCCTACAGTTGAACACGCAAGATTTCCACTTCCACACTAGTGGTCAAGCGGGTAGAAGAAGAACTCTGTCTAGCATAGGTTTTATTCCACATGCACCATAGTTCTGGTGTGGGACGTACTGCTGTCCCCATTAAAGATTGATGGGTTTTTCTCATGTTTTCAGTGGGCATGAGCTTCAATTTCTGGTCAGTATTTAGACATCAAAAGATAATTTAAAGAATTTACAAAATTTGTGTTAAGAAAGACAGCAACGACTCAAAAGAATTTTTTTTTTTTAAATCACATTATTTTCATTCTAAAGTATTACTGAATTTGGAGGGGAAGGTCCTTAGCTAAAGACCCCAATTTACCATTTATGACACATGAATAAGCCCTGCAAAAAAAAAAAAAAATGGTGGGGCAAAATTAATTAACCAGCAGAATCACTAGAATTTTTCAATTCACTGTCTCCATGCATGGAAAAATAATAATGTTAAGATACAAGTACATAGTGGAATAGTTTTGAATGTCTCCTTTTCTTGTTTCATCACATTAGTACTTCAGACTGATCAAAAGTATCAAATATTTTATATCAACTATTTTTAACACAGATTAGTATCCTGCAGGGATCCCCCCAAATGTGAAAGGAAGGTAATATGTACCATAATGGATATTAACAAGAAGGAATTTGATGAATCTGCACTGAGCTGTATACCAGAAGAATTCTCCCAAGTATCACTATGAATGCAGAAGCCACTCAGTCCTGAAGGTAACAGGAGAATTGTCAAGTATAGATCATCTTAAGTATAACTTATGCACATCTTCAAAAATTAAAAAGAAGTAAAAGGAGCTCAGGCTCAGCTTGGTGCAGAGAGTTCATTTGCTTGTGTCCAGTATGTATGTGTTTAGAATTTAAGCCAACAAATGAGGAAAACAACACTATCAGAGCATAACCTAAATATACCCCTTACACATTAAAATTTACTACTAGCTCTAGTGGAAATACAATTTTGTTTCTTAATCAAATATGTATTTTTCTTCTGGCTTACATTTCATTGTCTAATAATTCTGCTCACTACAAAAGAACAAAGTTTAATGACAGATGTGATCTGTGATACAACACTTGTTGTATTAGAGATATTATTTCTGCTGAGCACTTAATTTCAATCTTTATTAAAAAATATACCACAGTGCACATTATATTTGTGTTTTGTGACCTTCTTCTGAAATCCAAAGACATCAACAGAAATAGATGCAGATGCTGCAAAAGCATACATATAATTGTACCAGTTAAACAGTGCAGCCTGACATTGACAACAAGAAATCAAGTACCAAACAGAACATACAATTAGTTGTGACTTCTAAAATCTTTGTTTCCAATTGCAACTTTTAAACTTTCTGAAGCTAAATATTTCAAAGTAAGGCAGGTCTTGGTTAAAAGTTGGATTTTTGTTTGTATTAAAGTTCACAGATGTATCGATTTCATCATCCCAAAATGAGGAATGTCTACGATGTTTGTAGGCCAAATAATCTAACCCTTCATTGTTCAGCCAGTTCTTGGTATGTGAAAAAATACCAAGGTGAAGCTCTCATAACATTTTTTCAGTCTACTTGATGTACCAGTGACTATTGTTTAAATGCTACTTCATTATTCATACATTCTGTGTTTGCCTCTGCATCAAAATCAAGAATAAAGAAAAAAGTAACATTTCTGCAATTTCCTGGAAAAGCGAGCATGCAGCTGAGCGGGCTCTGCCTCTGAAAATGAATCGTTTTCATGTGTGTGTACATTTAGGTGACTAAAGAGCAGAGAGAGAAACAAATTGCTCTCCTTTGGAAATACACTTGTTGCAGTGATTTTTCTCAAGAAAGAAGAGTTTGGAACCATAATCCACATTAAAAAAAAAAAAAAAAAGGAAGAAGCAGCACTGATGGGACAGTTTATACAGTAAAAGAGTGACCTGCTCCTATCATTCACTGAACTGTATGAGAAAGATCAGCACAGGAGCACAGAAGGAAAGCAAATAAAGGCAAAGTGTTTTATTTCTTGCCTATAGAATCTGTCAAAGGCAGATGCTGCACTCAGACACTTGCATTTTGTTCTTTCAGACTGACCCACGGCTCTGATGAAAGGAATGTTTTCAGGCATGTAAACACATAGGCTCTGCTCACAGTCGCTGCTTCACAGCTGTGTGTCATACTCCGAAAGCTCATCTGTATCATCAGCTCCTCTGGTGCTCGTCTCCATTTCTGTTTTGAAGACTGGACTGACCCTTTCCAGTGTGCAGTCACTTCGTCTCAAATCTACCGCAAGAAAATAATTTCAATAACGCAGCTAAGTGTTTGGCAAGCACCCCAGGCAGTGTCCAATCCAGAGACTGGTGGCAGTCTATTAGCTGTTTCCAGAAGGAAATCAGCAGTGGGTCAAATCAGAGCTGGATGGCTAAGAACCCTGGAGGGACTCAAAATGGTGTGAGCTGATATGAACCTTCCCTGACTGTATTCATTCAGCTCATTTTCCCCTTTATTATCTCTAGCTGCCACAGACACACAAAACTAATAACACTGTTTCAGAATAAAAGAGCAATTATTACTCCATGCAGGCCCTGGAAGGAAGGGCACTCTCACTACAAGTTTGGGATCCTCATTACAAGAAAGACATTGAAGTACTGGAGAGAGTCCAGAGAAGGGCAACGAAGCTGGTAAAGGCTCTAGAGAACAAGTCTTACAGGGTGCAGTTGAGGGAACTGGGGCTTAGTCTGGAGAAAAAGAGGCTGAGGGGAGACCTCCCTGCTCTCTACAACTATCTGAAAGCAGGTCATAGAGAGGTGAGGGGTGGTCTTTTCTCCCTAGTAACAAGTGACAGGATGAGAGGAAATGGTCTTAAGTTGTACCAGGGAAGGTTTAGATTTGATATCGGAATATTTTTCATACCAGGAAGTTTCAGCCTCCTGCAGCAAGAGTTACAACGATGTTTTGTGATGAAGTTTCTTATTGCACCTTCTCCTAGGTTTGCTGGTCCAAATACCATCTTTCCAGATCTAAAAGAAATATTATTAAATAACCAATTAACTCAAAATAAAGCAATTGTAGAGGTGAGAGATGATGAAGTTTTTAACTTTTTAAATCAGAGAAAAGTTAGTCCATGGTATGAAGATACTCCAAGCTTAGCATACCTCACAGGTTTCTTAGCTCTGGGACAAAAAAACCTGCCAGTTCTGGTAATTAGCCTACATATACCCCACACTGCTTTTTTTTCTGGCTGCAACTCAGAAGTGCTCTAATGGGATACAGACAGACCCAGCAGTTGCTACTAAAACGCTGAAAGGAATTTGGGCATAGTGACATTTAGACAACATATGCCAGAATCTGATAACTCTATAGCAGCCATTGCTCATTCTCATCAAGCAAATGGTTTGGTTCCAGTTTTGATGGCACAAGCTCTGGGAACAAACCAGAGCTAGCAAGGATTTACTTTTATTTTATTTAAGAACCAAAAGCCAAAAGCGAGCTGAGTGCTACTCACATCAATATGCAGCAGAAGAAAACAACAACAACAAAAAAGTACAGTGCTGAAATTTACTGGCTTCATCCTGTGCTCATTTTCATGTGTCTGCATGCTGTCCAATTCAGCAATGTTACAACAGGATCCATTTGTAGAAGTGCATTGCATATTCTGAATGAAGCTGACACAATTACAAATAGAAGCAAGCTATATCCACACATGCATTGTAAGTACCATATAATTGTAACAGATTCTTAATGCACTTCAAAAGATCAGCATTCATTAATTTTAAAATTGCTCAAAAATTATTCTCAAGAATTTAACTGACATTCTAGGTATCACAGAACACAGCACACAAGAAACACTTCCAAAGAAACTTTGTGAATGCTAGCATTTTATTTTAATGGAATGCAGAGTGAAGACAACACATTTTAAATCTGAAATCAATTACAGCTCAGACAAGCTATGGAAAAAGATTTTAACTCTCTCAAATCTATCTGTAATCCATATTAAAAAAAATATGCTCTCTTTAAACAAAAAAAAAAAAGTTTTCAGATAAGACACTCTCCCCTTTCACACAGGAGGAAAACAATGACTAGCCAAAACTACTATAGAAAACTTAGTTTCTCTCCGATTTCTGGCAGACACTAAAGATTATTTGTCTTTGGGATCATCTGACAGACTCATCTAATCAGCCTTTACTGCAAATTAGTACATCAAACAAGGCAACTGAAATACTATTTAAATGCCATCTTTACACCTTAAATCCTGCATGATGCTGTATAGCCATTTCCATCCCTTGGTATAATCTAGCAAAATACAAGAATAGAAAATATCTGCTTGGGCAGGCATAAAAAATTGGGAACACAGTCACTAACTCCAAGGCAACAGAACCACTCTGATACTTCCTCTGATCTAACTGCTATTCCATGAAAAGTGCAGTAAATAGCACAAGACAGACTGGTAATTTCCTTGCATTGTTAGGCAATAACAGGAATACTGTCTGCAACATATATGAAGTAATCCTTTCTCTCTATCCGTCACTGGCAATGGTTTAAGAAGAATACCACATTTAGATTTGGGAAAAAGTATTTCAAGAATAATGAGAAAAATTGAGAAAATTACAAGAACGACCAGCAGTCTAGAAAACATTACATACATGAAAATATTAGGGGGCAGACTAGAAGGTAAATAAATTAGAAGATGGTGACTGTCTCTGAGTTTGTAGAATTTTTTGCTTCTGTCAGCAGTAGACAGGACCAGAAAATAAGGTTTCAAGAAGAAAATCAGGAAAAATATTTCAGATAGTGACAACAGCAAGGTATCAAAACCAGATGCTCTGGGAAGCTTTTAAGGTCATTTTTGGAAGACCTTAAAATTTGTCCCTAAAAGATGTGCATAGGAAAGAATTACCTGGTGCAAAAGAAGAACCAGTGAACTCTTTGGGTCCCTTCTAATGCTAAAAAATGTTTAAATTTTGCCTCCAAGAACCTGAAAGCCCAGCATTCCTATTTCCCATACAAGTGCATTAATGTGAGCTAATGGACTTTAAAAAATCAAAACATGTTCCTTTCTTTGTAAAAAACCTTACCTAATATTTTTACTCCAGATTGTATCAAAGTGGCCCTGACCAGCAGGCAGGCAACACAGACTGTGATGATGCAAAAAAGTACTGCTTATGGTCCAGAGCTACAAAAGGTTAAATCACACAATATGACATTTCCAAGGCTTTACTGATGGAAGGCAGTTCAGTTTCTACAGCACAGAAACAGTAGTTTCATGCAGATATTTTGTCTAATGACAGCAATTCAACTATAAATTGTTTGGCTGGAATTGTATAGCTGGGTAAAATTGAATAGATTTGTTCTTCAAAACACATGCTCATGAGCAGCTTCAGAGAACAAAGCATCTACTCTTCAGCCCCTCACTATAGGCTTGAGAGCTTTTAAAGGGGAGTAGGAGACCTAGGAGACCTAGCACCTCTGACTCTTCCTTTTCACATTTGCAAAGAGATTTTTGATGGTTAGCACTGTTTTTCTCACCTCTCGCAGAATAATGCCGAATGCATTGGTTCTTTCTAACTTGAAACTCAGCCCACTATTTTCCTTGTGCCTGAGTATGCACTGCAGACACTCTGTACCTAGTGTCTGTGAGAGATTTATGCACACATATTTTGTTGTGGATTTGGCAAGCAATACACACTAAACAGAGCATCCAGAGCACTGTTTTTAAGGCAATTCTTCCCAACATTTGGCTGGTATGGTAGTCTGCAGTGACTGTACTGCATCATGAGCTTGCTCCTGTACCTTGATTACTTCTGCTTATGAAGGAAATCTTTTCATTAACATTATTCATTCATTATTCACTTTATCTCTTCATACATCCTACACAGTGCACATGGCCAGATCTTCAACTGATGTTAGGCATCTATGAACTTACACCAATTTCCATCAGCTTAGGATCTGAGATGTCACAGGATAAGGCATACTTTCCAAACAGTTCCTTTATTGGTACTGTGTGTAAAACCAAGACACATGCACTATCACAGAGCAAGAGGTTACTTTTTGTCATTACAAAGTCCATTTCAAGGCAGTATGGAGGATGCATGAAAGAAAAGACTGATTATAAGATAGTGACGTGAGCTACTGAATCTGTGGAATTAAAGAAGCAAAACATAAATAATCTGCTATAAGTAGTGCTAACACTTGAATCAGCTTCATCAGTCACATGCTATCTATTTTCTCTCAGGCTTTTAAGAGAATGTGAGCTCAAAGCAACTTTTGGGACAGTGCACAGGTTTTGAGTAAGTATTTTACCTAAAAGTGAAAAGTTAAAATGGTTCTTGCTACTGCCAAAAATGTTTCTTTCGTGAGTAAATTAAGGTTAGAGCAGAGATAGTGCTTTTACATTATTATTGTTATTACTATTTTAGAAATTGTTTTTCAGAACTGAGTATCTGCTGGTTGCTTACAGAATCCATCCATGGTTTCACTGCCTTACTCCTTTAAATCCCCGAATCAAAAACAATATAGTTTCACAACCTGCTGTTCTGAACATAAGAAAATCAAGTTGGTTTTGAATAATTAATAAATACCTACTCTTTAACTAGGACTTGACTGTTTTGCAGATGATAAAAAAATAACAAAAAAGTTCTTAAAGTAAGATCTGTGTGATCAAATTTTAGTAAATATGACAAAATTATTTAACAGCAAAGGACTAATAAACATATGCTCCAAGATAATGTAGATAAAGAGTACTCTTATTTTAAAGAGCATAAGCCATGTTGCCATGTATAGTACTGTGGTCAAAGATTGGCCACAGTCTCCAGTAATAACTATAACAGTTTATGCTACAGCTGATTAAAAAAATTCCCTTGAACAGCAGCAAACCAGACTTTTATACACCTGCAGCAATACCTTAAAATGTTTTGCTAAAATCTAGTAAACAACTACACGATTGACATCTCTGTCTCTCTATCCTGCTATCCTTGTGCTTATGTCACAGTCCTATGACCTACTTAGGGCAAAGACTTCATCACTTTGAAGTGCTCAGCATAATTTTGATGTTGTTTGCAAAATAAATATATGGCAAATACATCTACACTCATAATTCAGCATTCATACAATGTTAATACAGTCATTTATTACTAATCTTCTTAATGAAATATTAACAATGATCCCAGGACCTTATAAGTACCTGCTTCCAAAACTACCTTTTCTCAGGTCTAGACAAGCCATTTGATATTTCTATGGTTAACCACCCTTCGTATTATATCAAGATCACTCATACTTATAGCTTCCTTCCTTCCAAACATGAGACAGTCTTTTGAGATAACATGAGCCAAAAAAAAAGGAAGCCAATTTGAGGTCAAGACAATGGAGATGCCTGGATGCCAGGGCACAGCTGGACAGACATAGGAGAATTTTCCAGACAATAGGATCCTGTAGGAGAGCAACTATCAACACCATTCCTTCTCTCACTACAGCAAATACCATCAGGAAACAAGACTGCAGGATGGGAAAATGGCCATGGTTCTGATTTTGGATTTTGATGCATGAAAGCAGACTGCTACTTCTATGTAGTCTTTCTAGTTTTCCAACTTTTCATAGATGAGCTCTGAGATTGTAAAATGCAGTATGCTTAAACACACCCCTAGGACCTATCAGAAAGATGAAATATCCAGAGGTCCTCTCCTTATCCTTCTTAAGCCCAATGGCTCATATGACTCATAGTCCATGAAAACAGTGCTCCATGAGGCAGGAGAACCTGGTCTGACATGTTTAAGTTATTGGTGACCTCCTTCGGTACAATTTTGTGAAGAGACTTACAGGATCTTCTATCTCCCATTCCTGGTCTCTGCATAGCCCTGGAAAACTGCTGTGCTCCCAGCACAGCAACACAGCAACACAGACTCTCCCCACCTTTCCATCATTCGCCACATGTTGGGAGCTATGACACTTACAGAACCCAAGCCCACAGCCCTCCAAAACACAGTACAGGATGTCGTTTTTCCATTGCCATAATACCTTAATTTAACCCAAACATCACGTGAAAAATAATTAAAATTTTCAAACAAAACATAAAAAAAAATAACCTAAGTATATGGACTATTTGCAGAATATCTGGAGTGAATTATAATTACATCAGAAAGAAACCTACTTTTTGTCTTCAGGTTTGATCACAGATGGATCTGTAAGATTTTCCCCAACACCTAGAACAAAATCAACAGTGTGTGTTACAAAGACAGGCAGTTACAATTTCATAATCTGGCACTTAAAAAATAATTAACTTTCTTTGAAGATCATAAAGTATCATAGTTAAAGTGGTTGTGAGTCAAAAAGAAAATGTTTGGAGTATAAAAATCTGTTAAGTATTGGCAAATTATACTGCAGAGTTCTTATTAGAGTCTTGACTTCATCTGCTTTGAAGTCTGTTTCTATGTAGACAGAAAGCTTATGCAAATGCACTGAATATTTTGCAGAAATTCAACTACGAAAAATGTGACCAACCATAAGACTGCTATTGAAACTGGTTTAAAGATATGGATCTTACTGATATCAACAGAACTACCCTCAAATGCATGTTCTTTTCAAGGTAACAAACTCAACAAGCCACAACTGCATGATTTGCAAATGCTTAGGTGTGTTATCTCCTTTTTCTTCTGGGCAGTCATGGGTACATACTAAACAAATAACTTCATTATGATACCTGAATTCTGATACCTATGTTGCCATTTTCCCCAAATTAATGTTGTGCTACCATTGTACCAAAAAGTTCTTTTTTTTTAATATCTGAGGAAATTGTTGCACTTTCATACAAAGGAAAAAAAATCTATGCCCATATGATATGCAACTTATGCAACTATTTTTGTTTCAATAGGCCACTGATCATAAATACATGTTCTGCAAACTAAACCAGTAGAATATAGAAATGCCTTATTGTGACTGAAATACCCCCAAACTGCAATGCTCCTCAATGAAGATCATTTTGCTTGATGTAAATTAGACAATATGTGGTGTGTATGCATGTGGAGCTGGTGCTGGTATTACACAGTAGATTGTGATATAGATGAATCCTATCTGAACAAGAGGAGCAGACCTTGCACTTTTCCAGAACTCCAGAACTCCAGATTAGGTAACAAGACAAATACAAGTCCAAAATTAAAGCAGATTTCAGACTGTTTGAAACAGTACTAAAGCTCTGGTCTTGATGGGGTTTACACAGATGGTTAAAACTCTCCATCTTTGAGCCAACACAGTTGGTCTAGAACTGTCAAGAGTTGTACAATAAACCCAAGCAAACTTCAGACAAATTCTCATAGGTGATGGTGAAAACAATCTTATTCTCTCTGTATTTTTTTTCTCATGTGCAGCTAAACCAAATGAAGGCAAGGATGGAATCATCGGTCTATTTTGTACAATAAGCATGCATTTTTTTTTTATTCACAACTTCTGAATACTGTAAAATGTAAATATGTTAAGTCTCTGTCTATTCATACACATTTCCCTTGACAGAAATGACAAACAATAGTATTTATACCGTTTGATGAGCATCTTCTGAACACTGTCAGCCATATTATCTCTTTAAAATTCACCATGTTACTACTTGCACATGTACAATAAAGTGATCACATGCTCTTTAAAGGAGTAACCAGGCTTTGTGAACAGCATTCTGGCTTGCAACTTATATCAACTGCTTACAGATTTATTAATATGAAAAATAAAGAAATACAGATGGCAGTTCACATTCTTCTGACAGGTATGCCCATACATAAAATGTGCATTTTTACATAGGTACCCTTAAATCTCTGTATTATTCATATATCTTAATAAAAATAAAAATACCTTAACTGTGGAGTGCATTTTTGGAGCTGGCTGAAATGTTCCCGCACACTTCATCTGCCTGCTCTTTTGCCCGTTCAGACTAGATGTATTTGAAGTAAAACTCTTTTCCCATTATACCTACATTAACCTATGATTAATCTATAACCTGATGATTTCTGTGGACACTCATTTATCAGTGCAGAGCTTTCTTGAGCTTTGCCAATATGTAAATGAGAACAGAATTCAATACTGAGGAATGAGTATTGAATTCTCTTTTGAGATAATTTTTTCTCATTGGGTTTCAAACAGTGATTCCATGCTAGCAGTCACCTTGCAAATCCAGGACAAGGAGCTCCCCACGGGTGTACACATAGGTCCAGTGAGAGAAGGCTAGCATCAGTTCTTCAAGCAAGCTGCCGGGAATAATCTCATCTCCATTGTTGTTGTTGTACTTCCGAAACTCACCAGTCATGTACTTCTCAATGGTCAGCCACTGGTTCGCTGAATGGCAGTAGATAAGGAAAACTTCCAGGAACCTGTAGATAAAAATGTTGTCTGTCAGCAGCCAGCAGGGTAATGAACATCCTCATAGTCAGTACACAGTCTTAGGCAAAGCAGATACAACAAAAGGAGGACACACCTTCCTTAGCTTCAGCATTTAAACAGCAGGAGGTAGCATATGGAAGACAACACACAGGCATTCTTGGTTCCTTAATTCTTGAAACAAAGCACTTGATCAGAAAGTATAACTTATGGACAAACAACATAATCTGATTTACTCCAGCCCACTCTAAATGAACTGCATCAGATTGTCTTACATTAGTTGCACATAAGGCAACTCTTACTTGAGTCTAAGGAACAGCATTATGAAGAGGTCTGTTTTGCTATCACAGTAGCCATAAAGACAAAGTTCAGGAATGCATACCCTTCCTCTCTAAAAATTAACTATCATTAGACTGTCTAAGCAGCAGCTATTTCAACCCACTATAGAAAAGAAGACTGTACTTGACCTGGGACACAGCTGAAAAGTGAAACATTTGGCACCTAATACTTAAAGGCAGTGGGTTTACCTTGGAGTATAGGGGATAGTATGAGGCTTCACTTGATTGAAGGTATAGATTAACTTCTGCGCAGCCCTTTGCTGTTGGATCTCCTGAAGAAATTAATGTTACAAAGATCACTTTCATTTTCATGAAGAGATATTTTATGAATGTCAAAACAAATATACACACTGTTTATAATATAATGAGAGGCATACCTTCCTCAAAACCTTTTTCCTTTCCAAAAGATAACATCAAACCACACATCAACCATGCTGAAGACACATGTATGGAATGTAACATTTGAGGTACATCAGGGTGCCTTCAGATTTGTACTCACCCTCAGGCAAAGATGTAACACTGCGCCATCATGAAAGATCTTTTGCCAAGTCTGAATGACCTCTGGCAGAAAAGACTTCACAATAAATACTTGTCCCAGCTTTAGCACATCATTCTCGGACCAAGTACAAATGACCTTCATGGCCCTTCGTAGACCACCGTCCATCTCTTCCCGTGACAAGACCTGGATCATTGCAGCCATACCACGCTGGGACCAGGAAGACATGCTTTTATCCAGGTTCATAGGTGAACTTTCTTCTAGACGATAGACTGTGACTTCCTCTCCAGCTTAGATAAAAGGAATTTTTGTTAGCAGAAGTCAACCATTTACACACTCTTTTAAGCCACACTTTAAAAGAGAGCATTTTTGTCGTTACTCTTCATCTGTGCGAAAACTTCCCCAGCCTAAACTTAACCTATTTAGTAAACCAATCTCATTTGGCAAGTTTTTTAAATACTTAAAAATCACTGAGCTTTCAAAGTATATATTTTTACAGGGCTACCATTTCGTCTCATGTATGAATTTTAAGTATCCTTAGTGTGGCTCCCTTTGTTTATGCACTTATGCAGTAGGGTGATTTTCAACAAGACTTGTTTTAAATTAATCAAGATCCATGGAACATTTGCAGTATTTTCCACATAACTCTGCTTAATAAAAACAAAACAAACAAACAAAAGGCCCTGAATAAACAAGGCAAACACACACACACACAACTTACAATTGTTATAAAACACAAAATTAAAGGGCTGCAGAGCGCCACCTTTTTTACACAGACTACCAATCTGTTTCAGAAGTGGTGACTTGGTCATGATGAGCTAGGGAAATTAGACTGTAAAGGACATGACCGTCTTTGGAGAAGGAATCCTGGGAGAACAAGCTAAAGCAAATTAGCAGCAGCTCATGTCCTGGATGGGCATACACTTCACTGGGTGAAAAACTGGCAAGATGGCCTGGCCCAAAAAGTTCTGGTGAAGGAAGTTAAATTCAGTTTGCAGCCAGTCACAATTGCGGATGCCCAGAGCTCACTATTGGGTCCGGTTCTGTTACATCAATGATCTGCATGAAGGAATTGAGCACGTCTCAGTAAGTTTGCAAAGGACACCAGTTTGGGTGGGCACGTTGATCTTCGGCTTGAGGGTAGGAAGACCATGCAGAGAGATCTGGACAGTCTGGGTGAACGGGCTGAAGTCAATTTTATGGTTTAACGAAGTCAAGTGTCAGGTACCGCTCTTGGGTTACAACCGCCACATGCAAGGCTTCAGGCTTGGGGTAGAATGTCTGGGAAGTTGCTCAGTGGAAAAGGACCTGGGGGTGCTGGTTGACAGCCAGCTGAACATGAGCCAGCAGTGTGCCCAGGTGGCCAAGAAAGCCAACAGCATCCTGGCTTGTATCAGGAACAGTGTGACCAGTAGGAATAGGGAGGTGATCATGCGCCTGTACTCAGCACTGATGAGACCACACCTCAAATACTGTGCTCAGTTTTGGGCCCCTTACTACAAGAAAGACATTGAGTTGCTGGAGAATGTCCAGAGAAGGGTCTAAAGAACAAATCTTATAAGGAGCAGCTGAGAGAACTGGGATTGCTTAGTCTAAAGAAGAGGATGCAGCAGGCAGACCTCTTTGCTCTCTACAACTGGTTTTCTGTAACCATCATTTTGAACAGGAAAGTGGACCCTTTTTTTTACACTTGGCTTTCCTTCTTGCAGCTCATATTTTTTGTAATATAAATTTCCAAGAAACAGGTTTTCACTGGCAAGGGTGAGGAGGTAACTAAACTGCAAAATGGCAAAGCATGGCACAAGGAAGCACCAACTAGTAGATTTCCTCCTTGCTCCCGAGCCTACCTTCAGGAGTAGGTGCTTCACAACTGTAGATGCTGTCAAATATCACAATTGTCACACATTTTAATTTAAAATAAAGTAATGGAAAAGCACTTGAATAAGATACTATAATGAGACGTGTTTTAATCTTACATTAATTCTTCGTTTTATTGTCTTTTGACAGTTCAATACCTAGAAAGGTATCTCCTGGGAGCTTCAAAGATTAGAATGTTCAATATGCTCATAGTTATATTAATTATCTGCAACAATCTGGTCCAATAAATCCTATGATGCTGCAAGTATCAGCAATTACTTGCAGTAGGACAAAGTATTCTACCCATTGAATAGAAGGAACCTAGATCTGAACTGTCTAGAGGCAGAAATTCTCTGCTCTAAGGCAACATTGCCCACTGATTTTAGTATTTATGTGTTATTCCCTCACTCTTCAGTTACGGCACAGTTGTTTTACTAGTCTTCCGTTCCAGGTACAGAAGTAATGCCCTTTCAGCCAGTACCTGGTTTTCTTCTTCATTGGATATACTATGCATATATATAAATGCATGTGCATGCGGCAGAGAGAGAAAAAAAGAGAGAGGGAGAGAAACAGAGATGATGAAGATAATGAAAGTTAAAAGGAATGTTTTTGCTGTCATCACCTACGCTGCTAATAGGTATAGAGAAGATAAAGTTAGACTCATCTCTGAGGTTGACAGTAATCACATGAATGACAACATGTACAAGCTACAGCAAAGGAAACCTCAACAAATACTGGGAAAAATTCTAGGTTCACAATGAAGTCAGTCAAACATTGCAAGAGGCTGTCCAGCAAATCTGAGGAATTTACAGGCTGACACAAATGTAATTGTACAGGCCCTCAGCAACCTGACCTGAATTGTCTATAGAAGGATTTGAATCAGGAAATTTCTCAAACACAGTCAGAAAAAGAACAATGCATAGACTATTTATAAAGGAAAAAAAAAATAAACACAGACGTGAAACTGGTACTTACCAAAGAGTTGGACTGGTGTAAACGGTATGGTCTGAGCAAGTCTCATTAAGTTATTTCTTTCAACAGCTGCAAACAACACAGATTTCACTATTACAGTGAATAAACAACAAGCTGGCTAAGTTTCAAAAGCACCTGGCAGCACTTCACTGTAGTGTACAAAGCCAAAGCGGCTTCAGTGCAGTCCTGTGTCAGGTATGATCACCACTCCAATCAGCCTGAATTTCCCTTTGCAGGCCCATTGTATCTTACAAACATCAGCTGCCATTCTTTCTCCTGTTCATTGATTCCATCCTTCCAAGAAAATAGGCTCTGTGGGACAAGCCCCTTGCACCACAGCTAGAATGACTGCTTCTGCTAACTCTTCATCCTCCCCCTTCCACCAAGAGCTGCCACTACCTCCCCCTCACACTGGCTCCAATGCAGCAACATTCACACTATGCCAATGAGATGCATTGGCCCCAGCTGCTCTCACTGCCTGTCTCATCAGACTCAGAAGCACATGGATATTTAGCAAGGCATCACAGGAAAATCCAGGATTGCCCTGCTCTGTTTCCTCATCTGGGCTCCTTGCCAAACAACACTAGGAACATTATTGTATCTCCCTAATTAGCAGCTTATTTCTCAGGCAAACACCTTCAAAACTTCAGAGTGCCAGCTAAATATTTATGGATTTATGCTCACAATGACTCAGTTATCAAGAAGGAGGAGAGAGGTGTGAAGTAAGCCACAAATTGGTGAGACCAGAATAAGAAGGAAACTTGGACGCTATAGTTCCTAGTTTTTCTATTCAGTGGCTGCAGATAAAACTAGTGTCCAAATCAAAAAGCCCTGACAACAGAAGATTCCAGATCTTAGACATTGTCTGTTCTTTTTAAGATT
Organism: Indicator indicator; assembly: GCF_027791375.1. Classification (NCBI taxonomy): domain Eukaryota; kingdom Metazoa; phylum Chordata; class Aves; order Piciformes; family Indicatoridae; genus Indicator; species Indicator indicator. The sequence continues at coordinate 46,714,235 of NC_072053.1, read as the reverse complement.
AATTCTCTGAGCAGAAATGAATTATTTAGCCCAAAAGGAGAGATCAGAGGGGCTCCATGACATGTTGCCTCATGAATTAGGATCCTTATTTGAGAAGATCTACATTTCGGATTCCACTTCAAGATTTGTTTACTCCAAATTCATCAGACATTTTTTAACATGCCTGAGTAGTTTTGGAGCATGGACTGAAAATTAAGGTCCACCCCTGATGCCTCCCAACAAGGAACATGCTCTAGTCACAAAATTAGCAGGGACAAGTATTTGAACAGGGGAGCTGCCAGACCTGTGCATCAGTCACAGCTGCCAGCACTCAGAGTGTCAAGAAGCAATCTGAAGTGGACTTGCACTACTTGCTGAACTTGAGTAAAAACTCAAATTATTTTGGATGTAAAGAGAGGCAGAACTGTATTTGCTGGCACTATCTGATAGCAAAACCAATGCATAATCTGTATATGGTGCAGGATTTAATACCAACCTTTTGGGCTTAGTGGGCTAAATTACATCCCAATCTTCCTGAGGAAAGAAAACCTACATTGGAAACATCTTGAGATGTTTGTCAACAAGGGAAGCACTCTCATCTGTGTTAGAAAGCCCTATCTAATCTTAAATAGTGTGCCTGACAAGAGCCAAATTAATGCTATGATGTCAGAGATGTTACTCCTGTACACTGATTACAAACCAGGGGGTGTTATTCCCAGTGAAAATCGCATTTTTTTTTTTTTTTTAACTTCAGGAGGCTTCTAATGCTTCTGATTTACCCCAGGCGTCACTTCAAAGGAGGCCAAGTCCTGTGGGCAATAGAGACATCTACTGGCAAACTCTGATCTGTTCTCCTCCAGGGAGAGAAAACGAAATCCAAGCTTTATGAGAAAAATCTGTGCATACTCAGTTGAGGGAAAGACAGGACTGCTAGCAATTAGCACTAAAATTATTTATTTCCTGCCAGATTTCCAGGATTACATAGGTATATAAACACAGATTAAGTACAGGACCAATTAATTGAAGAAATCAGTGCCTGCAAGGAGATAGGCGATGTGGGAGGTGTGAGGGGAAGTGACAGCTACAAACAAATGAATGCTTCTTCTGCTCCTCAAGGATTGGGAGCTCTATTCATTGTTTCCACTAATATTTTGAAATCTGTTATCTACATTCTGCTCTGGATTTGCCAGAAATACCCAAAATGGAGCAATTAGCAGCTAGAAAATAATCCATAACTTCCTTATCGGAGTGCTAAACACTCTGGTTAATACAAAACCTTCTTAGCAGTTAGCAGTTGTGCAACTCTTCAAAATTAAAATCACAGAAGGGGACAAGGGAACTAATGTTATACTTAATTTGTTAAAGTATTCAGCTATCATTCTGGTGCCTCCTTTTTACCTGAGTAGTGATGATGCAGATCTTGAGATGTTTTCAAGCAGGTGAAGATATCTGAAATAATGTTTAAAGGATCATTATTTTAAAGAATCATTATTTTATTAGAGCAGAGGTAAGTGCATAATGGTTTTAATTCCTTCTATCCCAGAGTTTGTCGTGAAACAGATTAATCAGAATTACTGTCTTGGCATTCTAAACAGGGGAATTACTAATAATCTTTAGCTACATTGTAATGCGCAGTATACTGGCAGATTTCAGTCATCAATGTAGTATAGCCAGATTACTTATTCAGTGAAGTGGTGGGAAACTTGGTGATATTAACCTCAAGGACAAGTAGCTTCTCTAAGCCAATTACACCTCTGAGATATTAAATGCTCTTTCCTGTCCATCATGCTTCACAACCTCCCAAAGGCACAGTTTTTCTAAGTTTATGCTCAGTCATTAAGCATTCCATTTACTATACACCAAAGTTATAATAATACTGTCCCATCAATCCACAGCATCTAATGTGCTGTTAAAATTAAAACAGACAAATAATTTCTCTAGTTACATATTTAACAGGCATAGCCAAAGGAAATTTGGTCAAAAAATCTTTATTTAACAATATGTCTTTTTAATAAAAACAAAATAAATGGGTATGTTTCCATTAATTACACACAGAATCACACAGAATCAACCAGGTTGGAAGAGACCTCCAAGATCATCAAGTCCAACCCATCACCTAACCCTAACTAATCAGCTAGACCATGGCACTATGTGCCTCACCTAGCCTTTCCTCAAACACCTCCAGGGACATTGATCCCACCACCTCCCTGGGCAGCCCATTCCAACGGGTAATCACTCTTTCTGTGAAGAACTTTTAAGATCAAACCTAAACTCCCCCCTACACAGCTTGAGACTATGTCCTCTTGTTCTGTTGCTGGTTGCCTGGGAGAAGAAACCAACCCCCACCTCTCTACAACCACTCTTCAGGTAGTTGTAGATGGCAATAAAGTCTCCCCTGAGCCTCCTCTTCTCCAGGCTAAACAACCCCAGCTCCCTCAGCTGCTCCTCATAGGGCTTATGCTCCAGACCCCTCACAAGCTGTGTTGCCCTTTGCTGGACATGTTCAAGCAACTGGCACATTGGGACAGTCTGTTCCTGCACCTTCAGGATTTCTTTCTTGAAGTAGGTGCAGCCCTCCTGGAGCCCTTTGTATTTAGGGGCTGTTTCCCAAGGTACTTTATGAGTTAGTTCCTTAAATAAGCCAAAGTCTGCCCTCTGGAAGTCCAGAGTGGAGGTTTTGTTGATGCCCCTCTTAGCTCGACTGCATATTGAAAAAAATATTATTTTATGGTCACTGGTCCCCAGGCAGCCTCTGACCACCACATCTCCCACCAGCCCTTCTCTTCTTGTAAAGAGTAGGTCAAGCAAAGCCTCACCCCTGGGAGGCTCACACAGCAGCTGTGAGAAGCAGATATCCTCTATACACTCTAAGAACCTCCTAGACTGCCTTCTCTGTGCTAAGTTCCCAGTAGATATCTGGCAGGTTAACTGCCATCTAATACCATTAGATGCTACTAATTTTGTTCTACTGGAAAACAATCCTTCAAAATGTCAGATTTGAGGAAATATGTATACTGTGCTAATTTTAATTATGAAAAATGACCTAATCATAACTGAATCTTTGCCAAAGTATTTGAATGTTACGCTTTTCTTTTTGGTCTATTTTATTTGTTTATATTCCCTTTTCTAGCAAAACAGATCTTAAATAAGAAGCATAAACAGTTGTTGGGCAAAGGGCCAGCATTTTCACTGAGTGCCTTTGGTGTTTCAATCTCCCTTTTGCCGGACTCAAGTGGTCATATGATGTAAAACAATAAACATGAAAAGAGGTGCAGGAGCCAAGCAATTATTTTCTGAGGATGGAAAAACTGGATTTTAATCAAAGCAATTATGTGCTCTAGAGATCAGCCCCACAACTCACTATGCTTGCAGCAGTGTGCTTTGGCACTGCAGCATTTAGTGCATATATGGACCCAGAAAGAACAGCACTTGAAGAGGAGGTAAGTTTAAGAGCAACTCAATTCTGTGTCACAGCTAGCCCCAAAAGGACACATGCCCAGCTGCTCAGTCTCTTACAGCTAAGTAGCTTGTTAGGAAAACTGGGAGATAGACAAAAAGGCAACACATGCAAGTGAAATTAACAGGCACTCTGCTTTTGTGGAACAAAGTGATTCCTTGATATAATTTTGATTTTCTTCATTGAGCATGTCATAATAAATTTATTCTTTCACTGATTTAATAATTTCAGGGAAACCACACCCACAAAGGAATTACACCAACCTGCAAATTCAAAAATCAAGCATACATTAAAAATTTTACATAAAAATCTATCCTCAGGAATATACTCTGCTTCTATTGGGCAGTCTAAACTCTACATTACTGGGCAGTATAAAGTAAAAATGTTTGGGTTTTTTTTTTTTATTATTTTAAGATTTTGACAGTTACCATGAAGAAAACATCTCCTCATAAAAAAAGTCTTTCACTTAAGGTGGAAAATGGTAACTAGCATATGCAAGAGCAGCTGAACATTTTCTAATAACCCACCAATTATAGTAAATTAACTTCTGGATTCTATACTTCAGAATTGTCAGTAATATTTGGCAAGATTAATTAAAATGAGTGACAAGCAATCAAAAACTTACTGTCGGTTTTCTCTGAAGTTCTCAACCTGTTTAAAAGCAAACATATGATATTTTGCTTGAAAATTTCTGTCACTATGCTAACGCAGTTACATATTAAAGAAAAAAAAAAGGTGATCTATGTGAAGACAAAACTTACAAAGGTTTGATTAGTAAACAGAACAAAATAATTCCCAGCACAACTTTGCTCATTGCAACAATCAGGAAATAATCTTCAGTTACTGAAGAATAGCCACATGTTTCTGCATGTTTCTTTCTCTGCTTTATGTTGAATTGCTCTTATGATCTGCACTGTGTTCATTGTTTACACTGTAATAACAGTATCAATTAAAACCACTTCAATCACGTACAAAATTGTTCATTTTTCAATTAATATTGAGATGTACTCAGAGATACTTTTCATCTGCATCTATCATTACTTTTTAAACTGATGGTCCTTTGGATTAGCAAGGCTGCAGAAAGACTACACCATCAGCATTAAAAAGTCTCTGTTACAGAAGACACTGGATATGATTCATCTCAAAGACCAGAGAGATCTCACGGAAAACAAGAGATTAAGTGACAGAATCAGGCCACTCGATGGCCTGTAAGTCCTTCTGGTTAACTATGCAGTTTGCCTGCTGCCTATAAATGACTGGGTAAAAAATAAATAAGCAAACAACAACAACAACAAACCCCTGAAACCTAAGCACAGGATGGGTAAAAAATATACTACCTTTTTTCCTTTTCTCATGATGAAATCACATGGGGTGTAACAGCTTTCTACTGTCTTTCATTTATTACATTACAGTGTTACCAAAGAAGACAGATATAAAATAAATAGATGAAAATAAAGAAAGGGAAAAGGAACATAGGGGCAGCACTGCATATGGAAAAAACACCCCCAATACTGCCACAATTATCAGTCAGGCTGAAAAAAAAACAACCCAACAAAATGAACAACCCCCAAAACAAACAAAAAAACCCCAACAAACCACCAAAACCAGCCACCCAACAAAAAAAGCACGATAAAATTTAAAACACTTTTGAAATCAGTATACTTTCACTAACATAACCAAACCTTAATTTCTACTGAAAACCCACTAAGAACACCAAGGTAAACATTTTGTAAATGTACAGACTCAGTACAAAAGAGATTAATCAGAGAATAAAGGAAGCTTTCAGGAGCTGATAGCATTTAAATTATTAAAAAAGGAAACATGCAATTTCCCATAGCAAAAGCAAATGAAACTTTTCATGCTCACTAGATTGGAATAATAGCTAGTTATAGATGCCTTGGTGATCTCAGTAATTGAATTAGAAAATTGGATTATTGTGTGTATTCCACCTAAAATTATATACTCTATTTAAATGTATGTCCTTTATCTCCATGAATAAGGGTTAATTTTAAAAAACTTAAATTGACTGAATTGCCTTAACTCTTCATTTCACATCAATTTCTCATCCTATGTATATTGCAGTACTGAAGTAGAAACCTGCAAAGCACAAAGTCTCTTTTCTGAAGCAACTGATGAATATCTGAATATAGTAATAATACATACAAGGAGTTCCTGTTCAGATTACTTTTCTTGGTCGTTCCAAATATGTTATCACTCAAATCCTGTGGGGGGGGGAAGTAAAAAAAAAAAAGATACTTTTACTGGTAAAATCTGAACTTCGCTGTCCTATGGACACTGCAAAACTCAGAAAGGTACAGTCTTGAAAACATTTAATGATATGCTTATTGTTAGCTTGAATCACACTGATAGGCAAGTGCATTACAGCATTGCCATATTTACACAAAATGAAACTAATTTGATCACAATACAGTTTTCTGTGCTGTCTCCATTCATTTAATAAAATACTAAGGTAGCCACCTGCATCTCAATGCACCTATCAAGACATGTTAAAGGTTTTCTAACATGGACAATACTAGACAATTCTCTTTATATTAGAAAATTTCAATTTAGGGGTAGTCTTTACAGTTGCCTAAAATAAAGCACGCTCTAAATCTCTATCACAGAAGAAAGTAACACACTGAGTATCTTTTCAGTGATATTTAGGTCACATATGCCACATGTCTTATAGTTAATGAAACCCTCAAACAGTCTTTTATCTTTCAGTTATATTAGGGAAGATTGGTCCAGATGGATCCTCCTAATATGTTAGTCAGAAACTGACTACTATTCAGAAAAATAACACTTCTATAATCCAGATTCGGGCCCCCAGCCTTCAAGAAATACAATGTAGGCCAGGACCATCAAAGTCAATGAACCTATGTTGAGATACACAGGCAGAGGATATTTATATTATGGACCTGAAAATTAATTCTAATAAATAATAAGGTATAATGTTTATAAGCCAGTGGTTAAGAAATCTAAGCTTTTCAATTATTATCAATGTTTACCTCCTGCTTTGTAAAAAATATCTCTCTCCAACACATTAAGAGCTTTACAGATAACTTTCCAAAATTTACTTGACTCTGATACCAATTCTGCCAACATGTTCAAGCCCAAGTTGTGTGCTCACTTCTTGATTAACGAAACATCAACACACGTGTAACTTCTGACCAGCTTCTTCATACTCAGAACCACTCTGTGATTCAATAATTTAATATCCTACTTCAATAATATTAACAGGGTGTTAACAGCTGTTAAATTGTTCATTTACACACACACATGCATTGTGCCAGCAGACAATAAAGTTCCTCACCTGTTAAAAAAGCCTTTAGCAACAAGTCCATTGACATCAATAAAGCCACTCTGGGCTCACCCCAGGCAAAACTATAGACTAGGACATTCAATCTGAGGTCTTACCTTTTGAGAATGCCTCAGGTAATCACAGAATGGTATTGTATGTCTACTGATGTCTTGATTTTTCATTCTCTGGTGCATGTAACTGAGACGTTCCAAACCTAGCCAAAAAAAGCAAGTGTCAGCTATTTCCATAGTGTAAATTAAGAGGTCTGCTGCTACGAACTAAGTATCTGTGCAATTCTACAAAACAAACAACCTATATACTCTATTGGCCCAGCATAATGGGCCATAAAGCAATAACAGAATTTCATAGTGTTAAAACCGTTTCCATTCTCTGTCAGAAGATCTTTGAGGAGCACAACCCTTCTCAGACCATGCTATGCTAAGTCACTGCATTCCATGGTGCTGAAAGATGAACTATGAAAAGGATTTCTGAGAATTAAAGTTGGAAAATTACTAAAAGAAGAGCAAGAATGCCATTCCCTTTTCATTCCAACACAGACAACACAGAAGTCATTTCTCCCCTTTGGAGGATGTGTTTCTGAGAAGCAAGTAATGAATAATGCATGCAGAGGATGTGCCAGCAGATACAGTATTGAAGCACTGCTGCGAGTGTAAAAGTGAGAAATCTGCGAGAGTTTATTTTTTTCACTTTGGAAGACACCTCAGGAGAGGAGACAAGGATATCACCCTCCTTGCTTCCCACTTATTCCTGAGGATTAATAGTCTACCATATGCCAAGTGAGACAGGCAGCACTCATGGAAAGCTTTAACTGACTTCCCATCTAACCTTTTGCCTCTGCAACAACACAACAACTAACCAAGTCATGATGGCTGCAACCTTAGTCTAATTCTGTGAAAATTATACCATGAGATGAAAGTGGTGGGTGAATTTGTGAATTTTTATTTACTGCTTCTTTTTTAAAAGCTGTTCTGATATTCGCCATCTGCAAAATATCACATACTTAGCTGACTGAAATTAGACACAGTGAGCCAGTTCTTGCTGTGTTTCTCTTGCTCATCCCAGACATTTATCTCTGCAGGCTCTGAGCTCACTTGGGTGTTCTGTGGACAATCATCCACTCTAATCACCTGGCAAGACATAGACAAAACAATACATGATTTACAGGATGACTAGCATCTCTGCAGTTTCTCTGACAGTCTGTAACATGGCCTTTCAGAGCTCCACTGAAATGCCAATAACAAAACTCGTTCTCAACCAAAAAACAGATTTTCCTATTTTTGTTACAAATTGTACAAGGTATGTGGGTTTTGTCTAGTAAATACTACTGATAAAAGATGTAGCACTACAGCTTTTTAAAACAAAGTTTGAAGTCCCTCAGAATCCCTTCAGAGGTATTAGGTCCTAAAGTTAAAGTCTAAGATCTGTTGCTGACCTGAGTAGAGTATCTTAGGTAAGCAAATCAGTCTCCAGCTTTCATTTCACTACACAAAGGTAACTCTTTCCAGATTAGAAATACCCCAGGAATCTCTTTATAAACACACACACACACACACATATATATACATACATATATATACATATGTACATATCTACATACAGATACAATTAGGAAAGTTGCCCCATATACATGACACAATCAATATACTGTTTTCAATGTGTTAAATGTTTGATGGATTCAGAGAGAAGACTGAGACTCTTGTATGCAGGAGACAACATTACAAGGCCTGTCTTGCTGGTTTACAGTTGCACACTGTCTGGATATAGCTCAGCAATTCTTCAGTCTATCCTAGATCATATGAACCCTCTCCAAGCTCTCTTGTCAGTGAAAATGCAAGGACCCATTACGTTCTATGTAAAATCAGTAAGACCCCTGGTATACTATCTAGCAAAGTCCAAAGACTTCAGCACATTAAAAACTGAAATCCCTCATATTCAAAGAAAAGGAAAAGTAAACCAAAGCCAGACACACACACACACACAAAGATGCCCCAGTTTGTGTGCAGTGTTTTAAATGTATACATTTTCAACTATGCCACACTGTAGAAGTGCTGTTAATGAATGGAAAAGACAGCTATGGGATATGTGGTTCTCTTGCATCTTCACATACCGGCACCTGAAGGTGTTTTTGATTCTTCTTTCCTCTCCCAGACTTTCTGTCTTGGTTTTGTTGTTTTGCTTTTGTTGCCTCAGCTAGGTGTAGCTCACTGGATCTTAAAGACTCTGTGGGAAAGAATCAAAAAGGCCACTAAGCTACAGAGCTTTTGTTTACTAAGAGAACATACAATAAGACTGAGACTCAGCAGCTCATCAAAGAAAGCTGAGAGAAATTGTAGCACCCAAAGCCAAGCTCAGTGCAAAAATGTGCATCATCACAAGACACAAAACAACAAATTAGATACATCATCTCCTACTATTCATACTTAGAACAGGAACCTGCTATATTTTAGCTGTTGTTAAGCAAACTTGGTGGTGGACAAGGTAGCTTGACACAAACTATAAAAATATGTACCTCTTCATTCTCCCTGCATCCATATGACCTATGATACTGCTGAAGTATCTCTTAGAGATTGTGTAATTCACTTTGGCTCCCTCAATTATTGCATTCATCACCAGGACAGGAGACTTCCCCAGAGTAAGCACAGTCCCTCTGTCACCCTAGTTATGTATCCTCAGGTATAGGTATCCCCCAAGATGGGGAGAATCATGGCAGCTGACACACAAGTGTGGCGCAGTTTGGATACCAAGCACACTTAAGACATTCACTACAGCAGTCAGCACGGAGAAAGTAAACAAGTAACTCTGTGCTCTCTACTACCACCCTCCAATGAAGCTCCTATGTGTAAAGCAAACATTTTTATATTTTGGGCTCACCACTAAAAGATACTGTACTGATTCAGGGTTTTATAATTACCGCCTAAGGATTTGCAGGTTTTTCCTCTTTTCTCTTTCTTAGGGGACTCTAAGGTGTTGCTCCTGCAGAAATTCCAGTCCCTCCAGAGCGGGCTGATCCAGGATGTGGTGCATTTCATCTTGTTCTGAGAGATGAAGCTGCTGTGACATGACCTGTCAGAGCTGTAGAAGGACTTTGATTCTCTTATCTGGATATGCCTGGGCTGGCTCCCTGTGCAACTGCAGTCATTTTTATAAGCAGAATGTATACACAGGGCCTTCTTTTTTGTTTCTGTGCTGAAAACTCCTTTTTCATCACCTTCAGAAAATCCCCAGTTCACGTAACCACCTTCAGTTTCTTCCCTGTCATTGTAGGAGGGTGCTGCACTCTCTTCAATATTCAGGGATGGCTGGAGACCAAGAGGTTGATCAGTCTCTTTGTCATTACTATTTTCTGATGGCAAATGAATAACAAAGTCTCTTTGTCTCCACTGGTAATTTTCTGGGGTTTTGTCAATGAGACTGACTCTCTGCAAGCTTTGCTGCACTGCAGTGCTACTTTGCAGTTCATCTCTGAATGTCTCATCTCTGTACGTGGAAGGAGTGTTCAAGAAGGAGAAATTTAAGGTGACATCTTCAGGAAAAGACCCTCTCTGATGGTCAGGGGGCACCAGCAAAAATTGTCCATATCTAGGGGTTGACTTAGTCTCAGAGGATACTCCTGAAGTAAGCGTGTCACTCTCTATTTCTGTCTTTTGAGAGCTGTCTTCTAGCACCTTGCTACTCTCAGTATTTGAAATGCGATCTTTGCACTCTGATGGCTGCTGGCTCCTTACCAAGCTCCGTAGGAGAGAGGGTGGCATGCTGTAGTAGTGGTAATTTTTGTCATACAAACACTCCAGGCTGCTCAAGGTCTTGGAATAGAGTGCATTGCTCCAGCTATGTGGCAGCTTCCTACAGGTTTGATGTTTTGTGTCATTCAGTAAGGCTTCTTTCACCTGCAAGGTGTCTACAGCTGAAAGCACTTTCAGGATGTCCACTGTTAAGGCAGACAGGTCTTGCAAATGTCCTAGCTGGCTGTCCAGGGAGAGTAAGGACTCCTTGATATAAAATACCTTCTCATGAACTTCTTTAAGCTGCAGAAACATCTCTTCTACTCTAGGTGGAAAAAGGAAATACAATTACAAAACCAAAACAAATATCTTTACTTCTGTTTGCCAGAGGATAAAGGGAGCCATCAACACATTTCAAAAAGTCAGTGTTTCAAACAGTTTTGTGGATTTTGGTTTTGTTCTTTTTGTAATGGTGACTTTCATTATCCAGACTTACAACATGTCATTTAGATTACACACTAGAGGGGGAAGATAACCTGCTTGCCACACTCTTCTTGATGTATCCCAGGATATCGCCAGCCTTCTTGCCCACAAAGCCACATTGATGGCTCATGGTCATCTTGCTGTCTACTGGGACTCCCAGGGTTTTCTTCCAAAGAGCTGCTTTCTAGCAAGTCAGCCCCTAACCTGTACTGATACAGTCATCATGTATTTCACACATCATTAAGACATGACATCATGCATGTCAACCAGTCACCGGGCATTTCTGCATTCTTGTGCAAGCATCAGAAGAGCAAGGTTCAAACAAAATCCACATATACTTTTGTGGTTTTCAGTATCAGAAACTGCTGGGAAAAAGGTCTTCCCAAGAACCTATTTGGTGTTTTGGAACAGATTCTGATGCCACCAGTTATTTTCAGGTGAAATTCAGCTGCCCAAAAAGCAAAGTATTTTTTATACTCTTCAAATCTCCTGTGAACAGTGCAGGCTTCTTGGCCTGGTATGATGTACTTCTAACCCATCCCTTATCTTCACATTTCCTGAGGATACTCTCTCTGGTGCTCTGTCATTAAGACAATGATAAACTAGCTGCAGGTAACATGCAAAAGGTGCTCCTTTCCTTTGTCACTGAGTCACTAGAGGTCTTTATACCTATCTGATAGCTGAATAAAAAAATCGAAGAGCAGTGTTCAAAAATATTTTATTCACTGAAATCAATTTCTTGTATTAATGTTATGCAATGCTTCACCAAAGTGTCTCACCTTTGCACACTGAAAAAAATTCCTTCCCAGATCTGTATTTATCCACTAAAAGAACTCTTCCTGCTGTAATCAATTCTGCAACTTTTGAACAAAGCCACTCTTTTTATTTCCTTTACAGAATTTTGCTTGTGTGTTTTGTTTCAGCAAAATTAATTTTGCTTGTGTGTTTTGTTTTAGCATGCAGAAAATAAATTTATGAACAGAAGCTATCCTACTCTAGGCAAAACAAATTTATTAGATGAGACCAGTAGTGGTGTTCAGTAAGACTTTTTATAGCACTCACTTTCTTTAATCGTTCCCATTAAACTTAATGTCAGCTTTGCCACTAATTTCAGTAGGAAGCTAAAACAGGATAATACAGAGAGTTTTGGTGTGTATTGACATTTTGCAAACCAGGACACCACATTGCAGATAATGCTACAATGGTTATATGGTTATTTCTGTAAACAGACATTATCCTCAGTCACAAGCAATACTCTCCACAGTGTTCCTACACTGCCACACCTTTAAATAGAAATAGGTGTTGTACACTGTAATCTGGGAGGTTTTTGTGGTTCTACCTGGTCTACAAAAGTGAAACTGAGCAACATCCATCCACTGCACACAAAGAGATGCAGTTATGGCAATAAGGTTTCCTAGCCAGGCCTGACATGCAGTTCAAATACATACATCACATTTTTTTAAATTAGCAAGGCTTATGCCTGTTACTGCACCTTATATTCACAGTGGCCATAATATGTTCCAAAAGCATTAGCTTATTAATGTCTTTTTATATGACAAATGTATACGAAGAGCACAAATCTGCAGCAAAACACACCTTTCTGTTGTCAAACGGATCCTCTCACTGTCACTGGAACTCAGGCTTTCATTTTTCTCATGAAAATATTTTTCCACACACTGTTCCTCAAAGTCATGAAGTTTCTTTAACTCCTCATCACTCAGGTACAACTCTGAACAGAGAAGGCAGAAGCTGGTATGAAACATGCTGGCAAATGCAACTGTTTGTAAGGATTTGTGAAAAACAAACAAAACTGTCTGAATTGTTTCCTCCTCCATCCCTAACAAGAATGAATCATACATAACTCCATTAATTTGGGTTTAGGCATAAAGATAAAGGAAGCCAAACAGATCTAAACATGGGTTTTATCTTTCCTTAGACAGGGAGTAAATACACAATGAAAAATTCCAGTGCACTCCCTCTTAAAGCCTCAAAAGTACATATCCAAATGACTGATCAAAAAGATGCATTTTCTCCCAAACCATTTCACGTATTCTGTTATACATGTGTGATTCACAAGTCTTAGACACGGATATGTATGACTTAGAAAGATTTATCTTCTAATTTGGTACAGGCATTCATTTAGGGCTAGTCACCTGTAACAGTTACAGTCCTTTCAGGTACTCAGAGTTACAAAACTTTTTTTCACCTAATTGCTTCGTGTATTCATATGTATAAAACGTTAAGTAAAATTACTGAGTGGAAACACATTCAAAAGTTTAAAACTACACTGCTTGGGCTGCTAAAATGATAATCTTCTAGCACACCTAGACTTCTGAGAGAAAAGATCAATTACAAGTTCATAGGAAGGAATGTATTTGGTGGAAAGCTGCTTCTCTGATCCAAACTTCACATCTTCCAAGCTCTATTTTTGTTTCTTTTTTTAAATATCAGAGTCCTCACTACACTTGCTAGGGCAGTATCTGTGCCAAGCAACACGGCAGTGTTTACTACAAGCATGCAATGCTCAGCTGCAACCCACAGCTCGGCAGGGAAGCCCCACCCTCAGTGTGCTGGAGTCCCCGTCTCAATGTGAATGAGAGCTGATCATCTACTATGCTCTTTTTTTCCCTAATTCATCTGTTTTCTCGCCTCCAAGATTTTCTCTGCATGTTGGTATTTTCACTGATTTTCCACAGGGTGGCACTGGTTTCTCACTGCTAAAACTAGTTAATTATATCCAGACCAAAATTTAAGTAGAAGAAATTTATCAAGCAATGCAGAGAAATATATAAAAAGGATACAAAGGTACATAAACAAGAAAAAAGTCTCATTCCCAAAGAAGTGCAGGCAAAGCATGAAACCTTTTGTACCTGCAATAAGCAGTGTTTTCCTTTTCCTTGTGTCTAATGTACTTTTAGAAGTAAGACACTCTCTATGTTATGTCAGTTGACTTACACCATGCAAGCATACAAAATAAGCAGCAGTATTTCAATGGCAAGCTGATGTATCCAGTCATGATGTTGAGGAGCTGAGCCTGGGAGTAGCAGTAAAGTGTCTCAGCATTGATTAGTTAAGCCCATTTTTAAATTCTCTAACCACCTGTGAGCATGCCAGATACCTTCACAGGTTCACATTCCATACAGAAAATCCTAAGTGAAACATAACCCAAGCAGGGTCTGTTATTAGGCAGCAAGGACGTATGCTGCATTAAAAAAAAATAAAGGACTGCACAATACTATGCACCAGTGTTCCCCAAGATTTTTTTTTAGACAATGTTGCAGCCACCAGCCTCTCATCCTCTCCATCCCATTGCTTCACCTATTATCTATTTTGTATTATTATTATCTACTATCAACTGTTTTCAGCTATTATCCAACCACCAAGCCCCACTGTTGAGTATTCATTTCTATCCCAACATCTTGTGGTATCCTCCCTACACTGGCCAGGGCTTCTTTGGGCAGAGCTGCAGGAGCTGGCAACAGTGGGACCCTGGAAAAGATGAAGGGTGAAGGAGGTGATATTAAGCATGTGCACACATGGAAGGATGCAGCAAGGAGGTGGGAAGCCCCTATGCTCTCTGTCTGCATCTCCTCTGTCCTTGGACTCCATGGGTATTTTCTCTGAGAAGTTACAAAAGGAATCACTGGTATTGTATAAATACATGGAAGGGTATACCTTCAGTGTGATGGTAGAGCCAAATGGGCCCAAAATGAACCCAAAACAAGCCCTGGCATGTCCAGGTGGGATCCCCCCTCTCCCTCTCCCTCCTGCAGGGGTCCGGGGCATGTGGGAAAAAGACAAAGAACCCAGGCTTCAGAAAGTCTGGTAAACAGGGATATGTCCTCCCTTTGTGGTAAACAGGCACCTGCACTGCCCATGCTTCACCTAGACTAGGCTTATGTCTTTACCTAGTGAAATCCCATTCTATTTGTTCCCAGTTGGCCAAATTGATCCTCAGGCAAATTATAAAAGCAAAGCCAAATTGTAAACAAGGTGCCTTGCCTAAGATCCAGGAAAATAAGCTGAGAACCTTGCGACTCAGAATCTTTGCCATGCCTCAGTTTACCCAGAAAGACGCAAGCCCCTTCACATAAACTGCACTGAACCCATAATCAGTCTCTTCATATTATAAAAACCCAGGAGCAGACAGAAGTATCTTGCCAGGCAGAAGGGAGAAAGCCCAGGTGAGCCAAGAGCCAGAGAACCGTCCCTTGCAGCGGTAAGTCACTTCCAGCCTAAGCACCTGCTCCTCAAACCCAGACTGTGCAGCAAAGCACTGAGATAATCAGGCTGCTGTTGACAGCCTGAAACCTTGGGACAGCCTGCAAACCCTGGGAAACTTCAAGAGCCACCTGCTGTTGTGCCACAGCCAGCCCAGCCATTGGGACAGTGAGACAACCCTGCCAGCAACCAGCGCCTGAGAGTGCCATGGAAGCCATTACCAGCTAATGCACAGCAGCAGCATCTCTCCACGTGGGTGGAACTCCTGTTGCTCTGTCTAACCCGGACTATATTGCAGCCCTGCAGAGAATTCTGGAGAAATGATATTGCGAGTAATTGGTAATCTCTATAAAGCCTCTTTGTAAAAGGTTCTGTCTTTCTTAACTGCTGGTTTTGGCAAGGTTCCTGTCAAGTCTCCCCTAGTGGACAAGTGACATAACCCTGCCACAGATTCTCTTTCCCACTGTTATTTTCTCAGTTTGCTTAATACTATTTAAATTTTTAATATTGCCTATAAACAGTTCATATCCACTGTAAATATACTACAGCCGTACACCCATACCTGTTAATAAGCTTTTGGCAATTTTTCATATTAATAAATAATATTTTATATTTTTATTACTATGTTTTCCATATTGATATTTCCATATTAATATTTAATAATTCATATTCATAACACAAAATAAGGCTATTAATTCCTACAGAATAAGCTGCTATAACTTCATTTCAGCTCAGACTTGTCATGTATGTTGACTGATGCAAAATATTTAGCACAACAAAAGACAAAGCAAAACATTCCCCTAGTC
Organism: Indicator indicator; assembly: GCF_027791375.1. Taxonomy (NCBI): domain Eukaryota; kingdom Metazoa; phylum Chordata; class Aves; order Piciformes; family Indicatoridae; genus Indicator; species Indicator indicator. The sequence goes on along the minus strand of NC_072053.1, from coordinate 46,698,245 downwards.
ATTTTTCCTACAAAAAGTCTCAGGCAGGAGGGTTAAAATTTGATCTACAAATAAAAGAAGCCTCCTACCCTAGCTAGCTAGTTAGTTAGTTAGTTAGTTAGTTAGTTAATCTAGTTATTTGAGGAACTGATCTACAAAGTGATGGAAGGCTGTCAAAACATTCCATCAGCTTTTCCTTTTGGTCCTCGGCTTTCCTCTGCTTACTTAGTCCAACGTCACCTTCCTCTTGATCCAGCTCATTTCGGGGCTGGTGGCGGAAGATGCGATTTATCAGAAGTCCCACATGGCTCAGGAGGATGAAGGGTGGAGGCAGCCACGGCTTCTCATGGTAAGTCATAATGTAGCGATACCGGTTGTACTTCCAGAGCTTATTTGATATGGATTTCAAATCATAATAAACATTACTGAGAAAAGAGAAAAAGAAAGGAGGGTAAAAGAGCACTGTGAGGAATATTCCCAATACATCATAACATGCTTGTCTACAGATCTAATTTGACACTGAAGTCCCATCCCTCCAGTGAGGTAAATCAGCTTAGCAACTTCCATTTACCAAGGCAGCAGCATGTGCCTGCAGCTAGTGCACTGAGAATGAAATCTTCAAAGCTGCCTAACGGATTTGGAGATCAAATTCCCATCCACATTAATAGGAACTGGGCAAAAGGATATCCCTGAAGTGCCTTTGAAATCTCAGCCAGATTATTTAAACTTTAATATATAGCCTCACTGAGAATCTGACATCATCTTCCTCTTTGGACTTGATTAAACGTAGGAGTCAGGCTAAGGGAAGAATGTTAACCTAGCATCTTGTATACTCCCACTAAATGAAATACATGCTGGAAGTGGCAGCTGTAAGTGCAATTCTTGTGCAGGCTACTCAATAATTTCCCATATCTACTATCAAAGACACAAGTATAGGAAAGCTACTTCGTGGTTTCTGGCACAGTAATTGCAGTTGCAGTGTCATACTACACACCCAGCATATAATCACAAAAGCAAAGCACATTTTTGGTCCCACTTCTGGAACAATTATATATCACTACTGTTGAAGATTGAAATCTAGAAATAATTCAAATTACAATTTCACAGGTGTATATTAAAAAAAAAGAAAAGAAAAGGAAGCAAAAAAATATTGATGCATTGTCACAATTTCAGGAAAGAGATATCTAATTGGAAGTGGGAACAGAATGACTTTCAATCATTCAGGTTTTTTTAATACTAATCAATACATTTCTTCATTTGGATTTTTTTTCAACCTAAATTGACTTTTTCTTCCCCAGAAAAACTAGAACTCTAAGAAAAAGTAATTAAGTACTTGGATTAAACTGTTCTTTATTAACATTTTACAGAACTTGATCCACTACAAATGTTTCCCTGTTAAAACCTGCAAGGTCAGAATTACTATACAGACACTTATTAATTACTATAAAGTTCCAGTAAAAACCGTTCCTACTCTGGCAGCAGACATTAAAAAGCAGATACTTAATACAGGTAGATTTCAGTCTAGAATATACAAAATTGCAGCAAACAACAGGAATTTTCTACTTATTTCCTAAACTAAGGGTATGCTTCCACAAAGTAATTATCCTCTTTTCTTGAATACCTCCTCCACTAATCTGCCAATTTAAACCCTGGGTTACCCCTGTGATGAGTATTGCATAGGCTCTCAACCCAACAAATACAACTTTTAAGAAAAAAGGGCAAATTACTTCAGAGCCAACTTAATGTTGCTTGCTTTTGAACTGCAGCTGTCCACTTTCCCAGTCAGATTCTGTTTAAGTAGCAAAACAGTGTAGATGTCTGTTCAGCATTCCCTTCCTCCCACTCTCTTGGTCCCACCATTTTTTATTTGCCTGAACCCCATGGAAAATGAAGTAACAACCACCATCAACACGAGCCTGCTGGGGCATATTTGGTGAAAGGCTGTTGCAGAAGTGTTGGCAGAACATCTCTGCTGCTTTTGCAACAATATACCATGGTACCTACTTAAAGAAAGCAATAAGCAAGTTGACCATGATGATGTACTGCACAAAGAGGTAGACAGCTTGAAGGAATGGCGTGAGGAAGGAGCCAGGAGGACAGTCCTCATTGGTTTCACAGACTGAAAAGGAAGGACATACAAAGCACAGTTAGTATAGAAATGAACAAAGAACAACAATGGTGTGTGCTCCTCACTTGCCCCAGCAACAGAATAGTCCTCATTACTTTCACAGAGATACATTACTAAATTTCCAACTAAAAGATCTGCCTTCGTGTGGAGGAGATCCGACATGTCTTTATGATGCTATTGCCTCAGAGTGTCCAATGCAATTCAGAAGCTGCTGACACCATTTCAGAAATTTACAGAATACATTGGTTTGGAAGGGACCCTCAAAAGTCATCTTGTCCAGCTGCCCTGCAGTGACCAGGGACACCGCCAACTGGATCAGGCTGCTCAGGGCCAAACTGATCCTGAACTTAAATGTCTTCAGGGATGAGGCCCCAATGAACTGGTATTTCATACATTATTATCTCTTATGCCAGTCACTTTGACATTTTGCTGTAGGGAAAAATGATGCAGCTGAAATGTATTTGGGAGATGGCACACACCAAAGTAAACTGAAATCCAAATCTTTGATCCTTAAAGCAAGTGTCAAAGCTTCCACCCAGAACCCATGTACCACTGAGCACACCCTGGGACTTCCCCAGTGCCAGCTCCACAGCATCAGTAGTGACAGTGATGTAATTGCCATCAGGGTGGGAGGGAGGTGTGTCAAATATTGGTTTTGTATACATTTCGTTGAAGTTAAATTTTAGTTTTCTTTTCCAGCCCCTAAGTCTCTCTCCCTTTCTCTTCCCTTTTGGGAAAGTAAAGGGGTTAATAAAGAGCATTTGTGAATTGTTTCATGGTCAGACCAGTTCTAACCCTTGACATATGTAAAAAAATAATTTTTCTTTCTTATTTTTACTTTCCTGGTTTTGTTTTATTGTTTATTCACTTAAGGGAACTTTGTAGTCTTTTCTTCAAGAGATCAACAGCTTTGGAATCACCTAACTCAAAATTAATTTCATTGACAGATCCCCTAAACATGAAATGGCTTAGTGTTAGTTCCTATGAGCTTTGCAATATACTTAATTCGAAAAGCTACATTTGAAGGTTTTAAAACTTAGTATTTGTTTTTACAAAGAAACTAATATCCCTACCTTTATTCATACAGTATTATTCATGATTAAAGGAAATACACACACAGTAAACAAAATTATTTGAGGAAGAATAGACTCGATGCATAGTCAAAACTGTAGAAGGCCAAAGTGGACATATTTCTGCACATATTAAATTTAAACTATGGAGCTGTACTGTGAAAATTATGTACCATCTATTTCTCCAGCATAGACTTCACCAAACATCATCCAGTAGGGCTGAAATACAATATCTCGTGCCAGAGTCCAAGAAGGAGGTTCTTCCGGTGAAAGGATTGCCTTTCGTGACACTCCAAAACTCAACAGGACTATGGCCATCATGACTACAATATAGAACATGTTTGCTGTCTGGAAAACAAGCATGAAAGAATTAGCTGTGTTAATCGCACGTAAAGGAGACATGCATTTTAGGGAAGAGTATCAACCACTGCTTTTACAAATCAGAATATAAAACCAAGGCTAGTAATGGAATATGCTGGAGGAAATACAAGTATTTTATTTCTGTGACCTGGACTACCCATGTATTTTATAGAGGTTAAGGTTATCCTGGACCAAAAAGGCCTCAAGTCCTACTTCCCTCTCAAGTCCCTCTTAAGATCTTAAGCAAGATTTGAAAAATCCAAAGACCTAATGATGGTGCTTTTCCTCAGCGGCAGCTCTTCCAAGAACAAGGACTAACAGTGAAAATTATTTTGCCTTCTAACACTGAAAATTATTTTGCCTTCTAACACTGAATTGGACTTATTATGCAAGACAGACTATAAAAGTATTAATAAGGTAGTTCCCAAAACTTAGTGAAAATTACAGTGGGAATCTGCAGATATCCCTCAAGACCAGGCAGCAGTTCTTATATCAAAAGGAAAAAAAAAAAAGAAAAAACACAAAAACCCAACCAAAAAAAAAAAAAAAACAAAAAAAAAACAAAACACAATTTTGATCTCAGAGAAATTTTGCCTGATAAAATGAGATACAATTATTTGAATCAAAATGGAAAATAATGAGACAGTTTCCAAGAGCTAGGAGAAATATCTATAGTAGTCAACCCATTTTCAAGAGACTGGTTTTCTTCTGTGTCATTAAGCTGGATCAGAACCTCAAATGCAAACTTGCTCTAAGTAATGAAATAAAATGGCTTTTGTGAATTCATTCAAGTAATCACTAAATCAGAGAGAACTGAAATCTGATTGTGGTCAACTAAAAGACAGAAAAAGACTTGATATTTTCAGGTAATACATTCACTACAAATTATTAGGTGGCCTCTCCTTTGTCTGTCATTCTCATCTCTCACTACTGACCTTTACATGATGCCCTAACTGCAAAAATATTGTTTAAAGAACAATACTTACCATTTTCCCAATCATTGTCAGGTATGGGCCAGCATGCTGATTCACGGCAAAAAGATCAAGGAGCCGAGCATACCAAAATATTATATCCAAGCAGTAAAGTAGCCTCCCTGCAGTTCGAACAGGGGCATCACACCAACGCAAGCCAAAACCAATCATAAACAGGATGATAGCTATAGAATCAGTAAAATTCCAGTACTCATAAATCCACACCTTCACTTTTTGGTGGAATTTTCCAGGTTCTGATATAAATACCTGAGTAGAATAAAAAACAAAGCAAAACCAAACCAACCAACCAAACAAAAAAAAAAAAAAAAACAAACACAAAAACCCCAGTGGAACTCCATTAAAGTCACAGATTCATTCTTTAACCTTTTCTGCCTGAATTGTTTTGTGATATTTGGGAATATATAATTTTTTTCTTTTCTGTCTTTTTTTCCCTTTTTTATTTTACCTAGGCCTGTACTCTATGTTGCCCTTCACTGTTAATTGAGGTTTGTACTTAATCTATAGCATCATATCGCTCAAGTGTGCTACACCAAATAGGATAGCTCTTCCTAAGGAGAAATTTATTCTGAGCCTGAACCAGTTCACTAAAGAGCACGTTCCTCAGTGGAAAAATCAGCCAGTACAGAACTCCTATGCATATGCATCATTATAAATTAACTAGCATTTTCTAGAGGAATGGTCACGATCTGCAATAGCCTTTTCAAAAGCCTCTAAGTCATGGAAAGTACCAGCCTAACCTTGCTGGTGGGAAAATAACTAATGTCTTTTATTTCAGACTGAAATTATAAAGAAAGATCCTGGTATTCCACCAAGGACATGCTAAAAAAAGGTGTGCTGGCAACTAGCAAGGTAAGGAATAAAATGTTGCTCCTTGAACTGTGAGGTGACCCAGAGGCATTTTAAGCATCACTGAGCAAATGTGTGAAGTGGAATCTTTGGGAGGCCATAAATAAAACCTTTACACTTTGCACACATGAGGGTAATTATGCAGTGGTATGTAAGATCACAGTGGTAAGTACCAAGCAAAGGAGAGATTTTGAAATGTTATGCCCTGGTCCTGCAAGAATTTATGCATGTGAACACATTAATGTAAACAAGTAGTCCTGCTCAGTTCAGCTGGACTAACTTACATGAGGAAGTAGTTGCAGGATAGGGGCCTAAGGCTTTGTCACTTGACAAAACCTAGGCGAGTAGAGATTTTGCAGTTACAAATAACAAGGCTCTCAACAGTTAATTAGCTGCACAAGTAACACACAATGCCTCACAAAGTTTTTCCCAGCACACCAGAACTAGTACAGGGACAAAGAAAATCAAGTAGAAGATGAGAATTTGAAAGTCTCTAATGAATAATAATGCTAGAAAGAACAGATGATGTTTATATTGTCTCACCATCAACATTATGCAACAGCACAACAGTGATTTCCAAAGTGCTTGCAATTAGGTAATCCTTAAGTAAATTTTTTTTTCAATTTTATCTCATGCAGCTACATAATTTGTTTGTTTATCCAAGCTTCAATACATGCCCAGCACTTCTGCTGCCCTATGAAATCCTTTGCCTCCTTCATACTGACATCGCAGTCTTCTGAGCGTGTATCTGTTATAACAGCATCCTTCACTCCAAACTATGACTCATTTTTTGCAGTTTTATTCCCCTTAAAGCACAGTATATCAAATGTGACACAAAGGACAGGTCACACTACTATTGTTTATGTGCTGATTCTACAGTGAAGATATGCCCGATCAGGTACAACAATTCAGGAAACATATAGTATTTGTCCCCAGCCTCAGGTTCGGAATGCAAGTTGTGTGCAGAAGATTGGGTCTAATAACTGCACTTAATTTCAATAAGAATATCATTTTTCCATGCTCGATGATCCACTCAAAAAAGTTAAGAAATAGGTGTCTACACTGAGGCTTCAATCTCAACAATCACTCTCAAGCAACCTGCACATTATCAATGGCTTTACATAGAAACATAAGACATTTAAGGACAAACATTTAAGATGTATTTTCAAAGCCCAAGTACTGGTCCTCAGATAAAATACTCCTCCTATGTAAATGCCCTGTGTAATTCTTTTCTAAATTCTGTACTGAAAGAATACAGAATTTGGCATTCCTCAGTTTATGGCACTCTCTGGTTTATAAAATACCCTCTGTAGACAAGAAGTGCGAATGAGAAAACTTACCTCCCTGACTTTTTCAATAGCAGTGCTGAAAATATAAATTATAACAAGCCACTCTTGCACACTTGGTCTTGGTTCCATCTTCACCAACACAGTGTAAGTGAAAAGCATAAGAAATGCCATGTATGCCATCTACAAAACACACAGTATATATAACCCGTAAGTACAAAAATCTTCACACGTTTCTGCAAACTTCTTAACACGTGATTAGTCTGATAGTATGTATTTAAACTACTGGGGTACTGTCAGATTTTTGAGACCAAAATCTTCCCTCCTTATACATTATCAGGAAACTGGTGCTTTAGCACTGAAAAGAAAGGAACAGAAAATGAACTATAGCACACAGTGCATGTTCACTGGGCCACAAATCCATATATAAGATCACACCCCTTTATCTGCACGGTGTCTCAAATTTATCCTAACCTCCTCTAGGAGCAAGTAATCATTCTCAAAGCTACAAGAATCATTGCTGTTTAATCAGTGCCTTACAAAGCACATGAGGAGCAGTATCAGGTAGAAAGCACATATTCTAAAGGTATCAGACCTTACTAGAAACAGATATACGTGGAATATATATTAACTAACTATAAAGTAGTTAATTATACCATGTTAACATTTATGTTCATGTGCCTGATCTGAAACATCCTCCGCTTTACTGACATAGGGTTCGTTGCTAAGGTTGATTGAATAAATGTATATTTCTCTTAATCTATAGTAAATGATCTGTAGATTAATATTCATGCATTCAGATATAGTTTCTTCAGCTAAGCCCAACTTCAAATCTATTTCTACATGTGATATTAACCACTGTTAAAAGCTGTGCCTGAATTTTTCTTTAGTTCCTCATAACCATTATTTTTGTTTGTTAGTTTTTGCTGTTTTGTTTGGTTTTTCTAATGAAGCTGCATGACTTCAGTGGAAAAATTTTTCACTTGAGTGTGAGAATAATCAAACACCTTCCCACCCACTCCCACCATTAAGTGGCTACAAATCCATGCTAGACAAAGTAGAAGCAGTATCAAGTGGTATTTGAAGGATCAAGGGAGGGTTTGGTAGTTGAAGTTCTAGTGTTATGACCAACCGTGTGAAACCAAAACTTGACAATTGGTGCATTGTAGAACTCATAGATTTTCCTAGTGCCGGGCAGGTTTCCTTGTCCACCATCTACTTGGCTTTCACCAGACTTCTGAGCAACCTTCTCCACATCATAATCCTTCTTTAAAAGGAAACAACATTTTAAACCAAAGAAATCGTGGTCTATGATTGCAAAGGCTGTGGCATGTTAAAGGGAAGACAGGCACAGATTTTAAGCATTCTCCTTTACACACAAAACATTACAATAGCTTGCTTTCATCTGGTTATAAACACCTCATTTGCCATAATTAACACGCACACTTTTAGAGTTTGTTTTTATGACTACGGGCAGTGGACTGACTGTCAGCCAAACCTAAATCCACTCCTGTTTCTGCTTCACATTACTGTAAGTCTATAAGCAAGGTCACTTAAATACTCTGGGTCTCACTTTTCTCATCTCTGAAATACAGATAAATCACGACTCCCAGTATGACATAACTATATTAGCTAGAACTCTACTGACAACTGTGGCACATTCTGAAGTAAGGCAATAATTTCTGCATTTCCACTTAGTTCTACAGTTGCACAGAAAATGTCAAAAGAGTAAAATAATTAGATTTTAATATAGAATTTAATTGCTATTTTTTCATGTATTGTATATCTAATGAGAAGATGAGGATAAAAGAAGTTCTTATGAAGTAAGTTCTTACGACAAGGCCAAGTGCAGGGTCCTACACTTTGGCCACAGTAACCCCATGCAGCGCTGCAGGCTGGGGGATGAGTGGCTGGAGAGCATCCTGGCTGAGAGGGACCTGGGAGTACTGGTTGACAACTGGCTGAACATGAGCCAGCAGTGTGCCCAGCTGGCACAGAAGGATAATGGCATCCTGGCCTGTATCAGGAGTAATGTGGACAGCAGGATTAGGGATGTAACAGCACTGGTAAGGCCTCACTTCAAGTACTCTGTGCAGTTCTGGACCCCTCACTTCAAAAAAGATATTGAGATACTGGAGTGAATCCAGAGAAGATCAATGAGACTGGTGAGGGGGCTGGAGGGAAAGTCTTATGAGGAGAGGCTGGGGTTGTTTAGCCTGGAGAAGAGGAGACTCAGGAGGGACCTCATCACACTGTACGACTACCCGATGGGAAGCTGTAGTAAGGTGGGGGTTGGGATCTTCTCCCAGGCAAGAGGGCATGGTCTCACACTGCACGAGGGGAGATTTAAGTTGGATGTTAGGAAGCACTTCCTCATTGTGATGGTTTGAAACTGTCTTTTTAATTTTTCCTTGCAAAGTTCAGAACAGAGAAAGTGAAAGAATGTAAATAAGTCACTATTGGGTGTAAGAAAGCAAAATAACGATTGTTCTAAACACTTCCATTGGATAGATAGAAATGTTTAAGAACTATTACCCAAAACAAAGTGGGCACTCTGCACATTCTGCGTTCGGCAGTGGGGGCAGTTGCTGGGCTGTCTGGCTGCTGTTTCTTCTTCTCTTCTGGCTGAAGATAACACACTGACCTTGGCAGCTAAGTTAACAACTTTCTGTTTAACTAACTCTGCTTCTCTGTCCAGGGGGGTCTGGGGGGAAGCTCCTGGGAGAGAGAGAGACCCCTTTGGGAGGGTTCCCTTGGGGGGAAGCAAAGGGAGATCGGTTATGCTTTTCTGTTGATTGTATATATTTGTAAGTGTTGTGAATTTTGTATATTTGTACATAGTCATTGCATTTCATTGTAGATTTTAGACTCTGCTTGTAAATACAGCCTTCATTTGCTTCCAGACTGGGCTAGCCTGGTTATTGTCGGTGGGGGGGGAATTTCAGCTCACACTGACACACTCACAGAAAGCATAATTAGACACTGGAATAGGCTGCCCAGGGAGGTGGTGAAGCTGCTGTTCCTACAGGTGTTTAAGGAAAGACTGGATGTGGCACTTAGTGACATGGTCTAGTGGATGTGGTGGTGTTATGTCATAGGCTGGACTTGATGATCTCAGAGGTCTATTCCAGCCTCCATAATTCTGTGATTCTGTGAAGATCTGCCTACAAAAAATACAAGTAACATGCTTGATTCTGTATTCAGAGTTTGGCATTTGTCTGAGCACCCTGCTGAAAGTACAAACACCTGATTACCACTGAAACCTAAGATAAGCTGCAGACACACAACAGTGAGCAACTGACAGAGGACTAGAAGCTGCCGAGAACAATTTTCAGAGATGAAGGAAAAAGGTCTGGGGAAACTATACAGAGCCAATAGCCAGGCAAGGCTGAGGGAACCAAACCGCTACTAGTTACTGCTAGTAACTAGACATCTGCAGTATAGCACTTTTTATGTGACATATTTATCCCCACTACACAAAATTTCCTTGGGTCATCAGAGGAAAAACGGTTTTTTTCATCACAGTAAAGTGCTAAACAAGAGCCCACCACGCTTCTGCAAAATCCCTGAACAATAGTTCACTTTTATATTGTACACAAATTGAAAGTTAACTGAGAAGGTGCCAAGCAGTATACAATGCTTACCTACTCTAAGATAAGCAGAGCAGAGTGAAAAAATATTTCCTCACAACTCTCACTTGACAATGCTATATTCATTGGTTAGTGCCTGACCAATGTTTCTCTGCACCTGCTGTCTACCTCAGACTGAAAACTTTAGGAAATTTTCTGTTCAAGGAATGCTTTGTGGACAAGAAAGCATGGGCAGTTCTATTTAGCAGAGATCTAGGGGAAATTCAGATCCTAAAAGGCAAAGATTTATTCTGTAGGCTCCTCACAGGCAGGTCTAAGAAGGCCATCTGCACAACCACAGGTCCCTGCAGAGTGTTTCAGGACGCAGTTCAGGTCAGTAAGCCTAAAGCAAGTGCTTCTCTTGTGCTTTAAATGGCACCTCTGCTAGGCTTAAGCGACAGAAAGTAGAGAGACCCTGTTTTTCTACAAGGAGGGCAGGAGCTAAATCTCTGGAAGAACTGTGATCTAATTTGGGTAACAAAATCTCAAGGAAAGACTAAGAGTGAATGATGGCCATGGAGAGGGGGTGAGGTTGTGTCTGAGATGTGGGGCAGAAGCCACAAGCCAGGTAGAGTGGGAGGAAGGAGAGAATTAGAGAGGACGGGACCTAAACTGCCTCAGTTCTGCTGTTTCCTCCATTGGATGGCTTGACTAGAAACCTGAACTTAGTTTTATGAAAATGACTTTTCATATAATATGAAACCATTCTTAGATTACTTGGTATACAAGTTGTTGTGCAAGTATTTATCTGCAGCTTGAACAGGCCTTGTACCCAGAAATAATGGACAGATAATTATAATCTCATTAGAATTCTGCACTGACATCTAGGATGGGTGAAGTAACTTGTCCAAGGTTACTTCAGTCTGTTTCCAAACCAGGGATCAAACCCCTGCTTCTTGAGAACTGGGCCCCAACACTTCCAGCTCATCACCTTCTCTTTATTCATCAGGATTATACTGTGATAAACAGACAAACCCTGACACACAAATGACTGATTACCACAGACTAACCGGAGACAAGGCATCTTTAGAGCTAGCTGGACTCTGATCCGCATGATACCATGTGAACTGGTGGCAGTCTTGAGACTGAGGCACATGAGACATTTCAGCTTTGCTTTTAAATTCCAGCATCAAGATGGTGGGAGGCAGGAGAATACTCATAATGACCTAAAACAGAGACATAATTAAAGAGGCAAAAAAATAATTCAAAAGTGATAGCATAGGCCTGAGGCCCTAGTCAGGCATGCATGATGCCAGCACAAACCGAGTGCAGGGAATCTCTGTCATACTCCTAGATCCCTATGAATAAGCTCTTGACTGTTTTGTGGCTTTGATGAGTGTCATGGTATCTGGGAATATTTTAGATACTGCTCCTTAAGTCTGGAAGGCATTCCTCCCATTAGCAGATCTGACAGAGAACCAGCAGTATAAGGCAGGGAGAGCTGGAGGGGTAGGACTGAAGAGTGGTGAGAGAACGGGAACAGCAAAAAAAACAACTCACAAAATGCAATGTCATCCCACAGCTGCTTTTGCAAAGAAGTACATAAGAAGCAAGTACTCTCTTTCCTCCCCACCCTTCTTTTCTCTCCCAGATGTGCACATTACAATCCATGCTTAAGTACATCTGTCTGAAGCTGTATCAAACACTTTCATAACCATAAAGACACATATAAAGCATCCAAACAGCATCTAGATGCTCAGAAAAAGTGAGTGATGTTACCTTAAACCAGGAGTTCTTTCGCATCTTCAGACGTCCCATCCACATATCAGTCAGCAGCATCTGTGTACAAGTGTGAGATATGAAAGGCCGCAACCCCACGGACACTGCTAGTTTTAAGCAAGTTGAGTTGCTCCAGTTTTTTAGTTCATAGGTCAGCAACTTCATGGCCATCTGCTCATTTTGTTTGAATGCTTTGTCCAGCACATCTAAGGCTAGTTGGCCAAATTCCCTAGAGTAAAAAGAAATTTATGGTTAACATAATAGACATCAGTCAAAACTCAAAATCACTGCTCCAAAGAGGCTGGTTTGAAAACTCCATTAACTAATAATCCCACTAAGTATGCTCTCTCCCATTTTCCCCATTGTTTTATCAATATATATAATGAAAAGTATTTTCAGGAGTAAATCTAACTGTTTAGTCCTAATCCTTGTTTGCATATGGACCCTATGAAGTTCTGTGTATTTTGTTCAACAACTGACTCATCAGCAGTGTGGGAAAGCATCACTGAGAAGAGCCTGACTCCATCCCCTTGGCACTCACCCTTTATGTATTTATAAACACTGATGAGAAGATAACACCTTTCTTTAAATTAAGGTTTGGAGCTGCATGCAATACAAGACAGCACATCTTATTGTACTCTGCATTTGTGGCATGATTTCTACAAAGTATACATGTCATTAACAACACAAACTACCAGAAAACACTAACATGAAACTACAAACTTGAAGAAAATTCTTGGTCTTTTCATTTCTCACTCACTCAGTTATTTCAGTATGCATTTTTCTTTAGGCTTTACGCAGAGCAGGATTTAAGCACTATTTTCAGTATATTCATTACCATACTACAGATTTGAAAAACACAACACATATGTGCCATATGGCTTTTCAAAAAGCCAAACTGCAGGTGAAGCTGTAAGGGAAATTTCAGTCTTCCACCTGGTCTTTTAGCAGACAATGAGCCATGTATTTGTCACCTGTATTTCAATTTTCAAATATGCAACTAGATAACATGCTAATAGTTTTCCTTTAACTCTCAACCAGACTGCACAGCAACACAAAGCTCCATCATACAATATGAATAGTGGAAAGCTTACACCATGTCTTTTATACTCCGTAGTCCATGACACCTCTAACTTTACAAACTCTTTGTAGATTTAAAAAATATCTAACTATTCTAAGCACTGCAGAACTTCGTTAAGAATTCATACTTAGAGTACTTCTTGAGTTCTTCTGAAGTGTCATCCACCATGTTGCTCTGTTTAGCTTCACGCGCCATTGCCCTGTAGAGTTTACAAGCGACAACAGCCTTGACCATGGCTTCCTCTCCATGCTGCCAGAAAAACATTGCCAACTTCTGCCTTTTCATTAACACTGCCCAAACTAGGAGGTCATTATAGGGGTAGATAAAGCCAGATGACTCATAGTTCTCTGCAAAGTTTATATCTTCTTTCGATTTCTTCTTACACTTTGGGAAAGCGGTGGATTTTTCCTAAAAGTTTGAGTTTTTAAAAAAAGAATATATTGATGAATGTTTGAAGTTCAGATTAATGAAATTAAATTGCATGAAAATATGAATTATAAGGAGCAAACTACTTGATTATTATCCACATTTAAGTCATAAACCACAGCTAGGATCACATTAACAACACTAAGAAGCAGTGGTGGCAAAACACTCCTGTCTGTACCCATGCCATTTGTATCCTTCCATTCCATAGTGATACCAAGATCATACTTTGACTTGATGCTCAGAAACTTGGTGATCCTACATTTCCTTGAATAAAAGCCTTTAACAACAAATGGATGGAAGTTAAAAATATGACAGAAGGAGTCTGAGCTTGATTTCAACATTGAACTGCCAGATTTGCACTTAATGAACTGTAAAACATCAGTTCCACTACAATTTAAGTAGAGCAATGTATGTCTAAATCTGTCAATAAAATGATCAGCAGACTTTTGTATCCTAAGGAAAGTCTAGAATACACAGTTACATTACCTTGCATTTGTAAGGCTGTGCTGTTCTGAAGAACTGAGAATGCAAAGTACTTTCAGCAGATCCCATTCTGCTACCCGATTGATTACTCTGATGCAGGGAATGAGAGAGGCTCTGAGAAAAGCTGGAGAGCACTCTCTATATCCAAAGGCATGCCACAAAACACAAGCAGAGAAACAGAAATTAGAAATCAAATTTGTCTGTACATATCTCTGCAATAGTGCCTGTAGAAACCAATGTTATTCAAAGACTAGTGAGTCAGCAATCACTATAACTGCCACTGAAGCTTAAAGGAAATTTTTTTTCCTCATCTAACTAAAAATAGCCCCTTTCACATCTAATTAAAAAAAAATTCTTAATCTCTGAATTCCAAATACTGATTTTTATAGCATTCACCAATTACTACAACAACAATTTCACAGAATTGGAATCACACAACATGAAACCTCTTCGAAACGCCTACCCTTCTAAAGAGTGTCATGAGGTCTTTAAAAGATTGAAGTTCTCTGAACTTTTTATTGAACCATTTCCTCTGCTAGCATCCTTGGGAATTCTGTTCAGTGTTGACTGAAAAGGAAGAATACGTGCTGGGCCCCATCCTGTTCAATATCATTACTGATGATGTAGATGAAGGAATTGAGTCCATCATCAGTAAGTTTGCAGATGACACCAAGTCAGGAGCAGGTATTGATCTGCTGGAGGGTAGAAGGGCCCTGCAGATGGACCTGGGCAGGCTGGATGAGTGGGCAGAGGCCAGTGGGATGAAATTTAGCAAGACTAAGTGCGAAGTTCTACACTTTGGCCACAACAACCCCAAGCAGCACTACAGGCTGGCAACAGAGTGGCTGGAGAGCAGCCAGGCAGAAAGGACCTGGGGGTGCTGGTTGATAGTAGGCTGAATATGAGCCAGCAGTGTGCCCAGGAGGCCAGGAAGGCCAATGGCATCCTGGCCTGTATCAGGAATAGTGTAGCCAGCAGGACAAGGGAGGTTATTCTTCCCCTGTATTCAGCACTGGTCAGGCCACACCTTGAGTACTGTGTCCAGTTCTGGGCTCCTCAATTTAAGAGAGATGTTGAGGTACTAGAATGTGTCCAGAGAAGGGCAACAAAGCTGGTGAGGGGTCTGGAACACAAGCCCTATGAGGAGAGGCTTAGGGAGCTGGGGTTGTTTAGCTTGGACAAGAGGAGGCTCAGGGGTGACCTCATTGCTGTCTACAACTACCTGAGGGGAGGTTGTAGCCAGGTAGGGGTTGGTCTCTTCTCCCAGGCAACCAGCAGCAGAACAAGAGGACACAGTCTCAAGTTGTGCTGGGGGAGGTATAGGCTGGATATTAGGAGGAAGTTTTTCACAGAGAGAGTGATTGCCCATTGGAATGGGCAGCCCACAGAGGTGGTGGAGTCGCCATCGCTGGAGATGTTCAAGAGGAGACTGGATGAGGCACTTAGTGCCATGGTCTAGTTGATTGCTTAGGGCTGGGTGGTAGGTTCGACTGGATGATCTTGGAGGTCTCTTCCAATCTGGTTGATTCTATGATTCTATGATTCTATGAATATTACCAGCTGAATTGCTAACACTACTTCCTGCTGTTCTTAGATACATAGTCACATGGTTTCACTCATCTCTGTTAAGGTCTTACTTCATGAGGATACAGTGAAGAGTGTTACTACCACTTCTATGTGTTACAACTCCTTCTATGATCAGGTGACCAGCCTGGTGGACGTGGGAAAGGCTGTTGATGTAGTCTACCTGGACTTCAGCAAGGCCTTTGACACTCTTCCCCATAGCAAACTTCTGGCCAAGCTGTCAGCCCATGGCTTGGACAGCAGCACTCTGTGCTGGGTTAGGAACTGGCTGGAGGGCCGAGCCCAGAGAGTGGTGGTGAATGGTGCCACATCCAGCTGGCAGCCTGTCACTAGTGGTGTCCCCCAGTAATCAGTGCTGGGCCCCATCCTGTTTAGTATCTTTATTGATGATCTGGATGAGGGGGTTGAGTCCATCATCAGTAAATTTGCAGATGACACCAAGCTGGGAGCAGGTGTTGATCTGTTAGAAGGTAGAAGGGCTCTGCAGAGGGACCTTGACAGACTGGACAGATGGGCAGAGTCCAACATGATGGCATTCAACAAATCCAAGTGCCGGGTGCTGCACTTTGGCCACAACAACCCCATGCAGAGCTACAGGCTGGGGTCAGAGTGGCTGGAGAGCAGCCAGGTGGAAAGGGACCTGGGGGTACTGGTTGACAGTAGGCTGAACATGAGCCAGCAGTGTGCCCAGGTGGCCAAGAGAGCCAATGGCATCCTGGCCTGCATCAGGCATAGTGTGGCCAGCAGGAGCAGGGAGGTCATTGTACCCCTGCACACAGCAGTGGTTAGGCCACACCTTGAGTACTGTGTCCAGTTTTGGGCCCCTCAGTTTAGGAAAGATGTTAAATTGCTGGAGCATGTCCAGAGAAGGGCAGCGAGGCTGGTGAGAGACCTTGAGCACAAGCCCTATGAGGAGAGGCTGAGGGAGCTGGGACTGTTTAGCCTGGAGAAGAGGAGGCTCAGGGGTGACCTCATTGCTGTCTACAACTTAGGGAGGTTGTAGCCAGGAGGGGGTTGGTCTCTTCTCCCAGGCAACCAGCACCAGAACAAGAGGACACAGTCTCAAGCTGCGCCAGGGGAGGTTTAGGCTGGAGGTGAGGAGAAAGTTCATCACAGAGAGAGTGGTTGGCCATTGGAATGTGCTGCCCAGGGAGGTGGTGGAGTCACCATCCCTGGAGGTGTTCAAGAGGGGATTGGACGTGGCACTTGGTGCCATGGTTTAGATAGTCATGAGGTTTAGGGTGACAGGTTGGACTCGATGATCTTTGAGGTCTCTTCCAGCCTTCTTGATTCTATGATTCTATGAATCTATGAACTGCTCAAGTATCTCTTTTTAATCACTGTAGTGAGGCAGTGACATACAAGAATCTCTAGCTCTGTGTTTCTACTCATTCCAGTTAATACTTTTACATTATTTCTTCTCATTTTCCCTCATGATCCAAAGGTTCTATTAGTCATTACAACAGTACAAGGGGTGAGAAGTTTGTTGTTTTCTTTTGAACATATGGAAATGCTTCTATTTCAAAAACCAGGGAGAAATCTTATGCAATATATCTGCTCATTCTGTGATATTTGCAATAATATTTGGCTAATTTATTGAGAAGTTTACACTGTCAAGTTAGTGATTTTGGAAAGTAAAGAGGAAAAAATCAAAGCGTAAGCAACTGTTTTCATGCTGTTCTGAGTCAGGTTGTTTGAGGTTTTGTTTGTAGAAGTTATGCTACTGACATGCAGACATGGCACAATGCTATACTGTCCACTCAAGCAGAATGCCAGGATGGAAGGGGACCCCAAGGATCACGTGGCCCTATTTTTCTAGGTACTAGTATAGTTTAAATGAGATGGCCCAGCATCCTGTTGAGTCTTAAAACTGATGAATGTAAGAGAATCTGCTACTTCTCTTGGAAGATCATTGCAATATCTACTTGTTCTCATTGTGGAAATTTTTCTTCTGGAGTCCATTTGGAATCTCCTCAGGAGTAACTTGCACCCATTGCCCCTTATATTTTCCACAGGAATCCTTGTAAAAAGGGGACTCCATCCACGCGCTAGCCACACTTTATGTACTGGTACATTGTAATAAGGCTTCCCCTAAGCCTTCTCTTCTCAAGGCTGAAAAACCCAGTTCTCTCAGCCTTTCTTCATACAGCAGGTCTTCCAGTCCTCTTGATCATTTTTGTGGCCCTTCTCTGGACATTTCTAGTGTGTCTGTATCTTTTTTGTACAGTGGGGACCAAAGCTGCACACTGTACTCAAGGCATGGCCTGACAAGCACTGAGTAGAGTGGGACAATGACTTCTTTACCTGTGCTGGTAACACCCTTGTTGATGCAATCCAGAATCCTGCAGCATATTCTTTACTCATGCTGAGCTTGCTATTCACCAAGACCCCCAGCCAGGTGGATCCCAGCCTGAGGTGCACTCCTAGGTTATGTATTCCCAGGTCCAAGACCTTATATTTGTCCCCATTGAATGTCATAAGGCTCCTACTAGTCCACTCATTCAGACAGATCTTCCTGGAGTGTGACTATCCCTTCTAGAGTGTCAACCTCCCAACTCATTTTGGTGCAGAAGGTACAGAACAGCATGCATATTCAAGCACAACCTCATGCATTCACAAAACCACTGCACCTGTAAGACTTTCTACGTGATGACCAGTGAGTCAAGGAAACAGCTCTGCCAGGCAAACAGCTCAACATGGTGTGCTGGGTTTGCCTGGAAGAAAGTTAATTTTTATTGCAGTGGCTAGTATGGGGCTATGTTTTGGATTTGTGCTGAAAAAAGTGTTGATAACAGAGATGTGTTTGTTATTGCTGAGCAGTGCTCACACACATTCAAGGCCTTTTCTGTTGCTTACCCTGTTAATGAGTAGGCTTGGGTTGCACAAGAAGCAGAGAGGAGACACAGCTGGTACAGCTGACTCCATCTGCCAAAGGGGTATTCTATAACATATGATGCAATGCCCACCATATAAAGCTGTCGGGAAAAGAAGGAATGGAGGAAAGTTCAGGTGTTTGTCTTCCCAAGTAACTGTTACTCATGATGGAGCCCTGGTTTCCTGGAGATGGCTGAACGCCTGCCTGTGGATGGGAAATACTGAACGAATTCCTTGCTTTGATTTGCTTACAGGTGTGGCTTCTGTTTTCTCTATTAAACTGCCTTTATCTCAACGCGTGGGTTTTCTCACTTTTACCCTGCCAGTTCTCTCCTCCATCCTGCCAGTGGGGAAATAAGAAAGTGGCCTTATAGGGCCTAGTTGCCAGCTGGGGTCTGATGGTTTTAAGACTTTTTCATTTTTTCTCATGAAGTTCAAGCAGAGAAAATGAAAGAATGTAAATAAATCACTATTGGGTGTGAGAAAGTAAAATAACGATTGTTCTAAACACTTCCATTGGACAGATAGAAACGTTTAAGAATCTCCACTCAAAACAAGGTTGGGGAGTTGGGCAGATCTCAGCTTGCTTGACTTCTGTCTGCTGCTTCTTTTTTTCTGGCTGAAGATAACATACTGACCTTGACAAGCTAATTCTAACAGCCTCCCTGCTTCTTGACTCTCTGCCTTCTGCCAGGGGGATCTGGGGGGATTCCTTCTGACTGGGGGGGGAAGCCCTGTGGGGGAAGCAAAGGGGGCTTGGTTGTGCTTTTCTGTTGATGGTACGTATTTATAAATGTTGTGGATAGTGTATATTTGTACATATTCATTGCATTTCACCATAGATTGTAGTTTTGCTTGTAAATACAGCTTTCATTTGCTTCCAGACTGCGCTAGCCTGGTTATTTTTAGTGTGGGATAGGGATTTCAGCTCTCACACTGCTATATGGGGTTAAACCACAACACTCGGGCAGGAAGACTGAGCTGCTTCTAAAAGGTAAAACATTTGCTCAAAAGTTGGGTCCGACACCTCCATATTGCTCATCACTGTGCTTGCAGACATGCTCTAAGTCTGGTTAAATGCCTGCTGAATTCAGTATTTCTGAACTTGCAGTGGAAGTTGCAAGAGCAGAAATACACAACAGTTTTGCAAAACAGAAAATGGTAGTTTTTACAGCTGTGTCGATCTTTATTGATGGATGACAAAGCACACAAACCAGCTATCAGACCCAACTAATCACCAGTGGTCTTGAGGAGAACGGAGTTGTCTGTTCTAGTTGTAACCTCCCCACAGTTGTCAAAGACTTATAAAACAGACAAAGATTGCATATGTGTAACTGATGCTCTTCAGACAAACCACAACAACAACCTTAGGTGTCACTTTTTGGCTTTTCTTCGTGAGCAGTCATAGCCATTTCACATAAGTTACCTTATGTTTTCTGTAGAGATCATTGTAGACAATTCGAAAATGCTTCCGCGTATAGCTGCTCCGATAAGCTCCACCAAGGAGGTACTCTATCACCAGCCCAATATCAATGAGTGATATCTTGTAATCCAAAGAAAGGGTGCTCTGAAACATGTAAGGTCACAAGAATTTCATGATGCTTACTAAATGCATCATTCAACCACATCAGAGCCCTACCACTATGAGATGAGTCTGGAAGAGTCAGCTACGGAGAGCTCCTGCATCTGTCAGGAAAGTGTACACACTCATTAGCCCTATGAAATTCTCCTGAGAGGGAGAACACAGGCACAGCCAACATTTTCAGCCTGAAAACTGTGGTATCTACTGCACACACAAATCGTAGGGACAAATATCAAAATGTTCATAAGATCAGCTGCATTTAACTGTGAGGATAATGGTTCTTCAGGTTAATCACTGTCAGAGAGACTGATAAGAGTCTTCCTCTTCCCATAACAAGAGAAAACTACCGTGGTATGATTTCCTCATTTAACCAGTTCATCATTTAGAAAAATGAAGAAGTGAATGAAGCCAATATTTAACAATGCAGAACAATTTCTCAAGACTGGTAATTTCTTGTAGAGGCTTGAGACTGTCATGACAGCAGCTGAATGTGGATTAGCTGCACCTTCTGAGTCACCACTTGTGTTTAAAGCACCACTGCTTCCCAATTCTCCTACACTGTCCCTCCAACACACAAGGTTTGTGGCCAATTCTCTGAAGAACAGATTACCTTCCATGCAAATTTTAGAGATTATTGGTAAAACATTAAACTACTGTTTGTGAAAGTGAAAACGAGCTTAAACACAGATGGAATCAGAGGCATTATGTAATCCTATCAGTTCATTCCTTTTAAACCATTAAAAGCCATTTTCTTCATTAGGCTGATGTACTTTTTCAACACACTTCAGTGGCAAAGTGTGGCAGTTTTAGGCTGATGCCTAGGAAATTTTTCACAGATCTTGAGTAGAAAGTGGTAGAATGTAAATAAATTACCATTGGATGCAAAAGAAAAAATAATGACAAGGTCTAAATAATCCTATTGGTCTGATAACTAACATAAAGTTAGTTGAATAAACTAGCTTTTTCTCAGCTTCTTCGCTCTAGCTGATACTAGCTGGTAGCTTTTGCTTGGATGTTGCTGACCTTGGCTGCATTCTTGTTGTGGCTAAGTATTAACAACCTCTCTGCTTTTCTCCTCTTTCTCTTTCCCTTGTCTCAGGGCAGAGTAGGGGGAAAAGGGGCTATTGGTAGCTCCCTGGTTTTGTCCAGGGAGGGTTCTTGTGTTGTTTGTAAATATTGTATATTTTGTACGAATTCATTACATTTCATATTTCTAGATTGTAGTTTTGCTTGTAAAGATAGCTTCATTTGCTTCCATCCCACTGGGCTAGTCTGGTAATTTTATTTTGGGGATAATTCTCTCAAATTAGCTGGGGAGTAATTTCAACCCATCACACAAGGCTCAGTATAGCTAGCTAAAGTCATCCAGCCCTGACAAACAGAAGGCACCAACATGCTGAGCACTGTGGGGAAAAAGCACGTTTCACTGACTAGAGCTCTGTTATTCAATTAGGCAAACAGTTCCAACTACCTGTATTTGTTGATGCTTCTCTGCACTCAAAAGTATATTTAGTATATTTTATGTTATCAGGTCAGAATGCAATGTATCTCCATTCAAATGTAGCAGCAGTAAAGCTGGCCACACTAACGGAGAAAATATTCCAAAAATCATGTTCACACCACTCTGGTAACTGCCCTAGCTACCGTGTTACCATATTTAATAAGACTGAAACCACACAACGCATTCACAGAGCACTTACGCATACTTGCAGCTCAGGTGAAAAAGGCTTTTCATCAGTTAGACCTGTTTACAGGTCCCAGGTGAGTTTAGCTTACCCAACTACTGAAAGCTATGAAACCGTGTACCCATTTTCTACCTAAATTCTGCTATTCAAAGTGCCAAGATCTTCTCTTTAGATTTCACCTGAATTTTCCCAGTGTCCTGAGATAACCAGGCTATGGAATTTAGGAGAGGGATCATACTAAGAAGCAAATAATTTCAGTACCAAAGAGAAAGACAAAATTCTCAACCTGGAAAAGTTTGATATATTTTCAAAACTTAGTTCTTCCAGTTCTACCTTATAAATTAGACCTCAAATATGTCCATCGTTGAGGAAAAACACAGAAAATAGCTTGCTACGGAGACCAGAATACCCTATCCATAGAACCACTGATGGCACTGAGATGAAATCAACCACAATAAGAAAATCACACCAGAATCCCACTACATGAGACCACAGAACTCTGCAGTCAGACTTATATTTTATTTTATCTTAGCATTCATACCCTGGAAAGAATTAGCCAATTAGTCTAGTTTTGGATCTCCTGCAGTGGAGACTAGATGCAGACAGAACAGCTCACCCCTTCCTAGCTAAGCAGTGCTGTGAGGTACAAGAGATAACAGAAACATGAAATAAATTAACTGTGTAGCTAAATAACAAAGCTAACACTAAACTGCTAACAGAGTCAGTGCTCCATGCAGTAGTCATCCACTGCCACCTTCTGTTCT
The DNA here is from genome assembly GCF_027791375.1 of Indicator indicator. NCBI lineage: Eukaryota > Metazoa > Chordata > Aves > Piciformes > Indicatoridae > Indicator > Indicator indicator. The sequence continues at coordinate 46,675,757 of NC_072053.1, read as the reverse complement.
AGACAGCACAGCACATTAAAATCGTATTGCATCTTGTCATAGCATCTTTTTTTTTTTTTTTTTTTGCTGCTCAACCAGGAAAGCCTTTTATTGAGGGGGGGGGGGGGGGGAAGAAAAGCTTAAAGCAATGAGCATAATTACTGCACTTATTCACTAAGCCTTTCATACAATCTCTTCATGTCACTTTAGTAACTTGAGAAATAGAGTGTGATCTACATAAACTGCATGGCTTTGAAATTAAGGTACAGGACCCTGAGAGCACTCAGTAGTAGTATGCTAGTTAATTGCTTAGGGGAATCAGTGGGATAAATATAAAACCATTTACTAGAAATAGCAATGAACTCATTACTTCTATTCCTAAAATTCCCCCGTATTCATAAAATTATACAGTGGTTTGTGTTGGAACGGACCTTAAAGGTCATGTAGTTACACCCCACCTGCAATGAGCAGGAACATATTCCACTAGATCAGGTTGCTCACCCCATCCATTCTGGCCGTGAACACTTCCAGGCATGGGGTATCTACAACCTCTCTGGGCAACCTGCATTACCTAATAGCAGTGTGCCAGTAGACATTAAATTTCTATGCTACCATTTTTGCTTTCCCAACTCTACACATTACCTGTTTCACATCTTGGACTAGGTGATGCAAAAGTAGATTTGATGGTCCTTGTTTCTATGGTGTGAAAAGAAAAGACAATAAACAAACATGTCAGTCTACATTAGAAAATCAATACAGTAAAAGAAAGCAGCTAAAAGATCTTCAGAACAAGGTACTGTGGTTCAAACTCTTCCCACTCAATTTTCACTACAGACTTCTTCAAAAACATTTCAACACCAATCTGCAACACGTTTACTACCTTAAATCTTGTCATATTTTAGAATGAACTTGGTATCACTTTGGTTATATGATATATGATTTTCAGCAAGATAAGCATGTATCATATACCGGATTAAAAGCAGAACATATTTCTCATGAGTTTCACGTGACTACAAGTCCGATTCATGCCAATGAATCAAGAATAAAAAAAAGTAGGATATCAATTAAAAAACCCATCATTACAATCAAAAATTATCAAAATCCATTAATCTTCAAATAAATTTGTGATCTAATTATTAAATCTCTTAAACAAAACAGTGTTCTTTCTAAACATTCTTATCTGAACTGGGATTTCAAATACTCACTGTATTGTAGAGTTCTTCCAAACGAGATATGGTAAGGAAACGGTGAATGTTCACTCCATGCTCTATTAAGAGTTTCACAAAATCTACACGATCCATCACTAAAGCATCCAGCATTGCCTGTTCCAAGGCTCCAACCTCCAGACAGAGAAAGATGAAGGAAAATCTTAGAAAATTATTGTCTTTTGGAAAAAAATAAAACATCCCTGAACAGCTAGAGGTTGCTTTATCACAATTACTTGTCTCTACATATACTTAAAGTGCACAGCACAAAAGAAAAATATGCTGGAGGAAGCACCTGTTTAAAAAATCCAACAGAGACTGGAGTCTCCATACACTCAACATCTAGAGAGACTTGTACAAATCTACCTTTGTAATCAGGCTGATAATACATTCTCCACTCTTTAATTCACTTCAGAAGCTAATGTATGATAACGCAGAAAGTGGAAGGAAGCCTTTCTTTTTTGACATATGACACAAGCCATTTCAAGGTGCTGTATTTCAAGAACTCTTTATAGAACCTGAAGTTCTTTAAAGCAGACTTCTTTCCAAATATGGGAGAGAATCTGTGTCAGGATAAACTCTCTCAAAGACAACACAAATCAGAGCTCTACCTACAACAGTGTCCAAAGAGTGACAGCACTGTAGTCATGGCACTTGGACAGAGTTCAGCAGGATTTCTACATGCAAAGTAGCAATGGAGTTGGACCTCCAAATGAGGTCTATATAAATCTATATAAAGAACATCTACAGAACGTACATGCACAAAACATGCAATGGGTTGAACAGAAGGAGGACAGCAGCACATAAATGGATCAGGAGCTAGTCCTAACTTGGCCAATTAAGTCAGTCCTTTCCATACACGTTTGTTGTAGCCACTATTCCGCAAACAAGAGCTGGGATACATGCAGACAGAGTACATGGGATTGTGAAAGACTTTCTAGCTGACCAATTGCATGCTGCAAAGAGCAAAACAGTAACATTCCATGTATGCCAAGAACAACACCCTCACATGTTGGAACACACTGCAGAAGCCTCCTTGACATGCTGGCACCACTTATTGGGAAAATATTTTAGTTTATATATGTGGTTGGGTTTTATTGGTTAAGCGATTGATAAGAAAGAGAATTTAAGCAGCTACTTGGAGCAATACTTGAGCTTGGGGGAGGGGGGAGGGCTGCTAAGGACGTCTGTTAGTTAGCTGCTACTCCTATTAAGGCTTCTGGGACTTCGCCTGTCAACTACACTCTAAGACTCTGTAATGCCAGGGATTCTACAATGCTGTAATAAAGGAGTTCTGTGAGGACTTCTGAGAGTCTCTGCTCTCTGCATTTCTGGAATCTTGTTGCTAGACCAGCAACAGGGTTTGTGCACCATTTGTCACCCAATGGCCCCTGAATCAGGGAATTGTGATACATGTTTATGTTTGGCAGAAATGGTTCTGAAAGATGACCAATAAAAGTTACAGAATTGTCACATGTGAAAACAATCTTGCTTATTGTTCCTAATTATTGACATTTCTTTCAGAAATACCGCTGTGATCATTGCTGTATTAAATTTCCTCAAGTAGTCATTCCTTGCCCTGGTATTGTACCTAAAAAGGCTTATATGCTCTCTGGTAACTACTAGAAATACATTCTTCAGTTGTAAAGCCCATTTGAAACTGAATTGACATTTAAGCAGAAACATAGCTACAACTGGTTACATTCTTTAGATTCTGAACTTCTAGAACCAGAGTTCTAAAAGGAAATGGCCACAAACTGCGCATACTTGTTCACTTTTCCTCAAAACACTTCAATATACAATAAAATACTAGACTGCATGGACAATCATCAAAAACCTGCTGTTTAAATCACTAATTCAAAATTTGAACACAACCACAATTACAATGCACAAACTGTAGACCCTGACTATTGCAGGTCTGACAGACGCTGACAGTCAGAGAGGTACTTCTCTTAAGAAACCACATCAAAAGCAAACTCTAAAACTATGCTTGTGCATTTTTCAAATATTTTGTCCTCTTTGCAAAGCATTAAAGAAAATACTGCTATTTAAGATTATTTTTTCCACTTAGCTGAAATAAAAGTTTTCAGGAACACAGGTCACAGAATCACAGGATGTTAGGGCTTGGAAGGGACCTCTGCAGATCACTAAGTCCAATGCCCCTGCCAGAGCAGGACCATATAATCTGGTGCAGGTCACACAGGAATGTATCCAGACAGCTGTTGAAAGTCTCCAGAGAGAGACTCTACAACCTCTCTGGGGAGCTCGTTCCAGTGCTCTGTGATCCTTACAGCAAGGAAGTTCCTCCTCATGTTGAGGTGGAACTTCCTGTGCTATAGTTTACATCCATTGCTCCTTGTTCTATCATAGGGCACAAATGAGAAGAGGCTGCCCCTTCCTTCTTGACACCCAGCGCTCAAATATTTATAAACATTTATTAGATCCCCTCTCAAGTCTTCTCCAGACTAAAAAGCCCCAGGTCTCTCAGCCTCTCCTCATAAGGCATGTGTTCCAGGCACTTAATCATCCTTGTAGCCCTCCATTGGACTCCCTCAAGTAGATTCCTGTCTCTCCTGAATTGGGGAGCCCAGAACTGGATGCAATATTCCAGGTGATGTCTCACTAGGACAGAGTAGAGGGGGAGGAGAACCGCCCTCGATCTGCTAGACACACTCTTCTTAATACACCCCAGGATACCATTGGCCTTCTTGGCCACAAGGGCACTTTGCTGTCCCATGCATAACTTGTTATCCACCAGGACTCCCAGGTCCTTCTTCACAGGGCTGCTCTCCTCCCAGCAGATCACTTTCCAGCATGTACTGGTGCAATTTATTCTTCCTTCCCAGGTGCAGGAATCTGCACTTACCCTTGTTAAATCTCATTAGGTTCCCCTTTGCCCAACTCTCCAGTCTGTCCAAGTCTCACTGAATGGCCACACAGCTGTCAGACATCATTCTATTATTTTTCTTGAAGAAGCCACAGGAAATGTAAGGCTTGTTTATTATAAGCTTTTTACATTCTGCTTGGAGGGGAGAATATACTCATTATCTGACAATTACTTTTCATTCAAAATGGTGCTGAACAATTGCACTGAAATTGATATGCACAGGTACATAGACTTTTTCAAACATACCAGAAGCAAAGGAGCAGGGGGACTGCCTTACAGTGAGCCTGTAAGGCCAGAGGATGATCAAGGTATAAAACAAACACAAAAAGAGATAAGGCTATTGCAGAAAGGATAAATTAATTCAATGCCTCACTGCTCACTACAGAACACGTTAAGAAAGGTCCTACATCAAAGCTTTTCTTTATGTCAGACAAATCTAAGGAACTGTGTCAAATTGAAGTGTCAGAAGAAAAGATTACAGAAATCATCCCCAATGTGACAGCAAATTGTCAGGAGCAGAAGGTATTCATCTAAGAATTCCAGGGAATTGAATTGCAGCTGAAATCATCCTCTTTAACAGGAGAATGGAAGACAGTAGAAAATTGTTGTTGAAAATGCTGAAGGCCTGTACAAGTTGGCATATCAATACAGCTAGAACTTTGTAAGGACAAATATAATGAAGGAACAAAACAAGGAACAAAAATAATAGTGATATGGGTAAATACAAGAGGAAGCAAGGCAGTTATTTTATGGAATTAAAACAGAACTCTACCAGAATTTTGTCAGTGCCAGTGAGGACAAGCTGTCCAGTTGATGCAGCACATGTGTAACCCCACAAAAGCTTTTGATGATGGTTCTCTTGAAGGATTTCTAAACAGAATAAGATGTCACAGGCCAAAATGTCATCCAATTGTTTAATAATTGATTTAAATGGTAGGGGAAAAGATTAACAGTGATAGGAGACCAAGGAAATCCCACATACTGAATACTTATCAATACTACCTGATGATACAAAAAAACATCCCAAAACCATCATAATAAAACTAAACAGGAAAAGGTGCAGAAAAATATCACAGTACAGGCTAACCAGCCAAAAAAACCCCATACCAGGTCAAATTGGTAAATGTGTAATAACATTTGGGAAACAACCCTACCCTACTCAGAAAAAAGTGTTAGTGGACATATCTCCTGAAAGCCTGAATGGAAGTTGGCTATAAGTTGGAAACAAATTAAAAAGGCAAACAGAATACTAGGATTTATACTTAGACGAATATAAAATATTCTATTAAATACTAGTATTGCACTAATTATCTCATTGGAAAACTCCATGTTTTGAATACTGGGCACAGTTCTGGTCTGCCTGTCTCAAAAGATGACTTTAGGACCTGAAAAAAAGTACACACAAGAGTAGAAAATATTTTCAGAAGTACGGAAAAACTGAACAGATTATCACTTTGTGAAACTCAGGAGTAAACGAAGGGGGCTGGATATGCAATAATTCTCTAAAATCTTCTGTGTCAAAGAGATGGGGACTAAGAAAATTACTGTAATTAATTTTTTCCCATATACATAGAAGTATAGAATTGTATAGGTCAGAAAAGACTTTTAAGGTCATCAAGCCTAACTATTAACCTAACACTGACAAGTTCACAACTAAGCCATACTGCTGAGTCCCACTACACATCTTTCAAAGACCTCCAGGGATGGTCACTCAACCGTTTCCCTGGTCAGCCTGTTCCAATGCTTAATAATCCTTTTGGTGAAGAAATTTTTCCTGAAGTCCAATCTCAACCTGTCCTGGTACAATCTGAGGTTGTTTCCTTTTCTCCTATGACTTGTTCCTTGCTAGAAGAGACCAACACCGACCTCACTGTAACCTTTGAGGTAGTTGTAGAGGGTAATAGTCTTCCCTCACCCTCCTTGTCACCAAGGATCAAAAGAGATGAAATGAAGAGACATATAGATGTGGCTCTTTGGGACATGGTTTAGTGGTGGATTTGGTAGTGTTAGATTAGTGGCTGGACTCAATTATCTTAAAGGTCTTTTCCAACCTATTTAATTCTATGATCCTGATGGACACTAATGCATGCAGTATGGGTAACAAACAAGAGGAGCTGGAAGCCTTGGTGCAGCAGCAAAGCTATGACGTAGTTGCCATCACAGAAACGTGGTGGGATGACTCACATGACTGGAGCACTGTATTTGATGGCTACAGGCTCTTGAGGAGAGACAGGCAAGGGAGAAGGGGTGGAGGGGTGGCCCTGTACATTAGGGAGGCTCTGGACGCCACTGAACTGGAGATTAAGGATGATGATGTAAGTGCCTGTGGGTGAGAATTAGAGGAAGGCCAACAAGGCTGACATCCTGGTGGGATTCTGTTATAGACCACCCAACCAGGATGAAGAGGTTGATGAATTACTCTATAAGCAGCTAGAGTCTATTTCAAGATCACCAGACCTTGTTCTTCTGGGTGACTTTAACCTGCCAGATATCTGCTGTGAACTTAACACAGCAGAGAGAAGGCAGTCTAGAAGTTCTTGGAGTGTATGGAGGATAGCTTCTTATCACAGCTGCTGTGTGAGCCTACCAGGGCTAAGGCTTTGCTTGACCTTCTTTCTACAAATAGAGAAGGGCTGGTGGGAGATGTGGTGTTTGGAGGCTGCCTGGGGACCAGTGACCATGAGAAAACTGAGTTTTCAATATGCAGTCAAGCTAAGAGGGGCATCAACAAAACCTCCACTCTGGACTTCCAGAGGGCAGACTTTGGCTTATTTAAGGAACTAACTCATAAAGTACCTTGGGAAACAGCCCCTAAAAACAAAGGGCTCCAGGAGGGATGGACCTACTTCAAGAAAGAAATCTTGAAGGCTCTGGAACAGGCTGTCCCAGTGTACTGGAAGATGAGCCGATGGGATAGACAGCCGGACTGGATGGGCAATGAGCTTCTGAATAAATTAAGTGAAAACAAGAGGGTGTATCACCTTTGGAAAAAAGGGGAGATAACCCAGGAAATGTTTAAGGATATTGCTAGGTCATGTAGGAAAAAATGAGAGAGGCAAAAGCCCATTTAGAACTTAGACTGTCCACTTCTGTGAAAGACAATAAAAAATGTGTTTATAAATATATTAATGGGAAAAGGAGGGGCAAGGACAACCTTCACTCCTTAGTGGACATGGAAGGGAATATAATAACAAAGGATGAGGAAAAGGCAGAGGTACTTAACACCTTCTTTACCTCAATTTTCAATAGTAGGATAGGTTGTCTTCAGGACAACTGGCCTCCTGAGCTGGCAGATGGAGTCAGGGAGCAGTATAGTCCCCCTGTTAATCCAAGAAGCAGTAAGAGACCTGCTGAGCCACTTGGATCCCCACAAGTCTATTAGACCAGATGGGTGTCATGGTAGCGCCATGACACGGCCCAGACAAATCCAGACAGGCCTTAAGATGTCTAGACAGGGTCCCTTTCTCTCCCCTCCTTCCTGCAGGAAAACAGAGCAATGCGGGAAAAAGAACAAAGGAGACAGAACTCCTGCCTGTCTGGTAAACAAGATGTTTATCTGGGTGAGAGCACATAAGCTGACCACTGCTCCCCCAGATACAAGGTCCTTGCTTCTGCCTTTTGTGGTTATAGCCTGGCAGAACGCTTTCCATTGGGCAGCCACACGTTAGCTTCAGTGCCCCATTGGACCACCTGACCTCTGGCATTTTGTATATATACAAGTGCCTTGGTAGTCACCCTTGCCTTACCTTGCCTTGCCTTGCTCAAACCTCACTTCAAGCCTACTTGGACCCATCTCATAGAAGCTGCCTCAAGTTGCCCTGCCCTGCCTCGAGCACCTGGTCCAGAGCCTGGGATAAAGCCACGAGCCATACACAGCAAGTTGGAGAAGCCACAAGCCTAGAAGCCAGATCCACCTATCCTGCTTCCCCTTGCCACTAGAATCGTGCCATGCCTCAGTTTACCCAGAAACCAAGCAAGCACCTGTCGCAAAGTGCGTCATTAACCACCTGCCATCTGCTGAAGCCAGATCAGCCTGGGACCACGTGGTAAACTCTAACACAGCAGCAGCAACATCCCCCATGTGGGTAAAACTAGATGTGAGTAATTAATTCATTGCCTTTTGGGTTTAAAGGTTCTTATCAAGCCTCCCCCCGCTGTAATCGAGCACTACGTGCTCTCGGGGATCTTCTTTTTCCAAGTTGTTGCCTCCTAATTTGCATAGAATCATTTGTGGTTTGCCCTAAGACTACATATTCCCATTGTAAATACATATTCCAACCGTACAACGATCTTATTCAACCAGTTTTGGCATATTTATATAAATAAAGGGTTACAATTTTTATTAATAACCATTTGCCATATTGTTTATTATTGTTGTGAGGGTAATTAATTAATAATCTTCCCCCCTCGACCACAACAAAGGGGTCCATCCTAGGGTAATAAGACAGCTGGCAGATGAGCTTGCCAAGCCACTGTCCGTCACTTTTCAACAATCCTGGATCATTGGTGACGTCCCTGATGACTGGAAGCTGGGCAATGTGATGCCCATCCACAAGAAGGGCTGGATGGAGGAGCCAGGGGATTCCAGGCCTGTCAGCCCGACCTCAGTGCCAGGCAAGGTTATGGAACAGGTTATCTTGAGTGCAATCACACAGCATCTGCAGGATGGCCAAGGGATCAGGTCCAGCCAACATGGATTTAGGAAGGGCAGGTCCTGCCTGACCAACCTGATCTCCTTCTATGACCAGGTGACCCACCTGGTGGATGTGGGGAAGGCTGTGGATGCAGTCTACCTGGACTTCAGCAAGGCCTTTGACATTGTTCCCCACAGCAAACTCCTGGCCAAGCTGTCAGCCTGTGGCTTGGACAGGAGCACTCTGTGCTGGGTTAGGAACTGGCTGGAGGGCCGAGCCCAGAGAGTGGTGGTGAATGGTGCCACATCCAGCTGGTAGCCTGTCACTAGTGGTGTCCCCCAGTGATCAGTGCTGGGCCCCATCCTGTTCAATATCATTAGTGATGATCTGGATGAGGGGATTGAGTGCACCAGCAGTAAATTTGCAGATGACACCAAGCTAGGAGCAGGAGTTGATCTGTAAGAGGGTAGAAGGGCTCTGCAGAGGGACCTTGACAGGCTGGAAGACGGGCACAGTTCAACATCGAGATTGAACAAGTCTAAGAGCCAAATTCTATACATTGGCCACAATAACCTCATGCAGAGCTACAGACTGGGGACAGAGTGGCTGGAGAGCAGCCAGGCAGAAAGGGACTTCAGGGTACTGGAGGACAGTAGGCTCAACATGAGCCAGCAGGGTGCCCAGGTGGCCAAGAAGGCCAAAGGCATCCTGGCCTGTATCAGGAATAGTGTGGCCAGCAGGAGTAGGGAAGTCATTCTGCCCCTGTACTCAGCACTGGTTAGACCACAGCTTGAGTACTGTGTCCAGTTCTGGGCCCCTCAGTTCAAGAGTTGCTCGAATGTGTCCAGAGAAGGGCAACACAGCTGGTGAGGGGTCGGGAGCATAAGCCCTATGAGGAATGGCTGAGGGAGCTGGGGTTGTTTAGCCTGGACAAGAGGAGGCTCAGGGGAGACCTCATTGCTGTCTACAACTACCTGAAGGATGGTTGTAGACAGGTGGGGGTTGGTCTCTTCTCCCAGGCAACCAGCAACAGAACAGGAGGACACAGTCTCAAGCTGTGTAGGGGCAAGTTTAGGCTTGATCTTTAAAAGAAGTTCTTCACAGAAAGAGTGATTGCCCATTGGAATGGGCTGCCCAGGGAGGTAGTGGGGTCAGCATCCCTGGAGGTGTTTAAGAAAAGACCGGGTGAGGCACTTAGTGCCATGGTTTACTTGATTAGTTAGAGTTGGGTGATTAGATGGACTTGATGATCTTGGAGGTTTCTTCCAACCTGGCTGATTCTGTGATTCTGTGATGATTCTATTACCATATAATTTATACTAATTCACTAGCCAAAGCAAGTTTCACTTGCCACCTTTCTCATGTTAATGCAAAGAAATGGTAGTGAATGGAGTCCATAGAGATAGCAACAAAAAATCCTTTAATTCATGGATGCCCACTTGTAGACATCTCAGGCATAATTTGCCATGCATTCAGCCTTATATACCACTGGAAAATATGTACTGGTGATTAACAAAATCATCTCTCTTGTTGCATCAAACAACTAGATACAGTCAATCAAAACAAATATATGCACTGCCCATTTACCAAAGTTACCTTGTAAAGAAGAAAAGGCACTCAAAACAAACATAAAAAATAACCTTGTAGTTTTTAGAAGACAAAACTTTTAAAGTACTTCTGGGAAGCATAAATTCTTGAAAAAAATACTCAGATCAAATGAGAATGGCATGTGTTGAGGTACACACAATTTTATATTTATCATCAATAAGAATTGTATTTTGCACATAAAAACTGACTTAAGGAGGGTTATACTTAAGTACTGGATTACAGGGCTGATTCAACTGCTATGGTATGTTTTTTCACACACAGGTAGGTCTAAAACGTGGCTTGCTTTGATTGCAGCTCTTCCTAAGAGACAATGTCTGAAATACATGGTAACATCATAAAGACTGTTATTTCTGTATTTCCCTGTAGACCTATGAAAATAGAGGCAATAATCCTTTGGAGTTTACTCCTCTGGAGAATAAAGTACTCTAGCTACAATGAAATACCCTTGACCACCAGTAAGTATCAACACAGACTTGAGAAATACCTATCTGGATGGCCCACAGAAACAATTTTTAAAAGCTAGCAGTGAAAACTACAGGAATTTTAGATATCACTTCTTCTCTGGAGAAACAAATGTGTTTGATTTCTCATCTGATGCACTCTGCAGTTGATTACTTCACAGTTCTAAAAATAACACTTCTGCAAAATGGAAGACAATAACCTCAGAAGACTGACTCCAAGCATAAAATTATTCCTTAATTAAAGCTTGAAAAATGCAAATCATGGGAAATTAGTCATCATAATAAAGTGTAAAGTCACTGTGAAATATAAAAAGTCATAATACCTTCCAGTGCTGTCCATAAACCAGTATGTGTTTCTTGGCAATATCTAGCTGGTTCCAGGCCAATGCTAAATCCAGTTGATCTGAAGCAGACATATTTGTACCTAGGAAACATGTAAAATACCAAGAAGTTTTCACATATCGATGTTACTCCTTGGCTTCGAAAAGGTAAGCCAATGGGAGTGTAGGTCAGATGAAAACAGGTCATACTTTTAGATAGGTACCTTTCAAGAGTGCAGTGAGAATTGCCAAATCAGAGTCCTGCTGATCTTCTGACTCTGCATCAAATATGGTTATCTGTTAGAATAACAGAAATACAATATTTTGAGATAAGGCAGAGAAGTGTGTAGTTATTTCTTCTTGGAAAGGGCCATGACAGATTAAATCATACACATTTCAGTGCAAGCAATGTCAAAGGCCCAGACAAAAGTCTGTTATTCAAGACACAAACCGTACAGTTTTGATTTTTAATACAATGGCATCCTGGGCAAACTAGGATCACCCTACTGCATAATAACACAGGTCTGCTTCCTCTTCATTAGACTTTAAAGCTGAGAAATGTAAAAATGCAACATGGTTGACATCTACTCGGCTTTCAACTAGAAAACAGACATTCAAAGTGAAGCAACAATAATAAAACATGTTGGGTAGTTTACATTTCAGTGATCACTCTTACAGGTGTCATCAGTCCTGTGACAAATATTTAGTACTCCATCATGTATGATAAGTCAAGGCAGACTGGTGAAGTTTCCAGTTACTGGAAAAGGGGAAATATAACCCTCATTTTTAACATAAAGCTAGAAAAAGAAGTCTTGGGGAACTACAGGCTGATTAGTTTCACTTCTGTGTTCAGTAAGATCTTAGAGCAGATGACTCTGGGAACCATACTAAGACACATGGAAAAGAGAGAGGTGGTTGGTGACAGGCAGCGTGGCTTGACCCAGGGTAAATTGTGTCTGACGAACTTGGTAGCCTTCTTACAATGGAGTTACAACATTGGTGGATAAGGGAACAGCAACTGATGTTATCTCTTAGAGGTCTTTTCCAACCAAAACAATTCTATGATTCTACCTGGACTTGCACAAATCATTTGACACTGTCCCTCATAACATCCTTGTATCTAAACTGGAGATACAGCTGGACCACACAGTGGTTAAGGAATACGCTGTATGGTCACACTCAAAGAGCTGTGGTCAGTGGCTTGATGTCCATGTGGAAACCAACAAGGAAGACACAGACTTGCTCAAGTGGGCCACGAAGATGATCAAGGGGCTGAAGCAGCTCCCATGTTAGGACAGGCTGAGAGAGTTTGGGTTGTTCATTTTGGAAAAGAGAAGGATCCTGGGAAACCATAAAGGGGGCCTATAGGAAAGATGGTAAAGACCTGGGGAGTGTACTGACAGAACGAGGGATAATGGTTTTAAATGTAAAGTGAGCAGATTTATTTTAGGTATTAGGAAGAAATTCTTTACTGTGAAGGTGGTAAGGCACTAGAACAAGATGCCTAAAGAAATGGCACCCTATCATAGGAAGTGTTCAAGGCCAGGTTGGCAACTAAGCCTAGTGGAAGGTGACCTTGCCCATAACAAGGAGGTTGGAACTAAATGATCTTTAAGGTTGCTTCCAATCCAAACCATTCTATGATTCTACTCACAAATCATCACTTCAGCCTCTAAATATGCCAGCGCATTTAAAAAATACATTTTAATACCCAGAGACAATTTCCTGCACAGTTCTAAGTAAAAGAAAAGATGAAAATATTTCTAAATTACAAGTAAGACAATAACAGAGAAAAAACAAACAAACAAAAACAACAACAACAAAAAACCACCTACTTAATCTTTCCTGTGAAAGCAAAGATGTCTGGCTTTTTATCAGAAAGGCTGCCATTTCCTAAGCAACCACTGAGACTTGGGAAGTTAACTGAAGAGACTTTGTGGATCTACTCGATATACAAATTCACCCAAACATTGTTGTGTATTAGAGATAACACCATTATTAGTGTTATGTCTACACCAGCCCAGTACAAAAATTTACACAGTAAATGAAGATATACTAAACACAGAGCATGAACCTCACTCACAGACTCTCTGTGCTCCATGCATTCCATCAAAATATGAAATAGGTGACTGGATTGTTTCTGACCCAAGCTAAAAGTGTTTTGCATCATCACTAAGATTTCTTCTTTCACCTGAGGGCGCAGTTCCCTGAAAAGAGATAAATAAGCAAGAATACATATATACATAGTTTCCAAACCAAATGACACCTCAAAAAAAGACAGAACTTTTGCAATGCAGAGATATATGAGAAATATCTTCTACTTCTCTGTTGACCTATCCCTGCCTTCCTTCCACAAAACGAAGCAAAGGCATTCCACAATAATAATTCACACAGAATTAATTCTGATCATGCATATATAGTGTTGGAAATAGAATAAATGAAAAATGTAATTTTCAAAGGACTGTCTGTGAATATAAAGATAAAAGTCACTAAAAGCTTAGCAGACTTAATTTTGTTAAAAGATCAAAGATATGGAAGAAAAACCAAGTGAAGAAAAAAGTTCACAATGCAATACAGAAGGGAAAAATATAAACACCCCCTCCCCCCAAAATATTTAGGAAAGATAATAAGTACACTATTAGGATAGAAAGGTTATTAAATTGTTAATTTTTTTTTTAATGGAAAAAACCCTAGCCACCTTTATAAAATTTTACTTATTATTTAAAAAGCCTTGATTTTCAAAAACTTTCACAAAAATATTAATCGTCTATAAAAAATACATATATACATATATTCCTTTATTCCATCAAGTTTAATAGAGTCTGCAGCTGAGGCTGTGCTGGAGGTGACATAAAGGGTTACAGTCAGATGAAGATGAAAATTTGAGTTACCACTGGGTAAACCAAAGCCAAAGAATCCTAGTCCTCCTCTTATACCAGTCTGAGGCTCCTACAGCAACTAACCCCATCCCTAGTCTCAAAAGCTTTATGCAAAACAAGTCCCAGCCCACTTAAAGAATACTGATGGCAGGAAAAAAGGACTAAGTCAAAACCTAAGCAGGCACTCTGGGGTCATCCAGCAGTGTCCCTTGCCAAAAGCAAGAAATGTTATAATATCTCAAGATGGCTAGATGTGGTTTCTTTCTCCTCTTCAAAAGCCATAGTAAATTCTGCAGAATAATTCTTTCAGCCCCAGTTTGAAGCAGGGAAGGAAGAAATTCTGCTCTAACTTCACTGAAGTAAAATCCAGCAAAAAGACCATGGTGAAGTAATTGCTACAATCATTAGCAATTATCTCAGTGGTTTTGAATAGGTGTTTTCAGGTCCCTCCCAGTACAACAGACCAAAGTGGAGGAGCATCATCTCACTACTCACCCTGTATCACCCATGTGTTTATGGGTAAAAGCCAGGATATCTGCAGCTCTGCCAGTGCCCTCATAGACCACCACAGGGACAGCTGGGTTGGCCCTCATATATTCCCACACCATCAGGATCACGTTTGGGCCTCCTTCCACCACCAACCCAACTATGGGTACACCTTGGCCCATTCCTGTTTCAAAACACACCTAACCAGTTACAAACAGGTTTCAGTCACACACAAAAAAATATCAGAACATCTGGCAAATAAATACTCATGAAGAATTCGCTTATATGGTTCAGTGGAGAGGAAGTCATGGCTTCACCAACTCTAATTTGACTTACATGTTTGCAGACTGTCACAGAAGTTCTGAAACCAGATCAAAAAGACCATGAACACCTTGAGGAGGAATAATACACCGCACCAGTACAGGCTAGGAGGTGATCTGTTGGAGAGCAGCCATGTGGAGAGGAACCTGGGAGTCCTGGTGGATAACGAGATATCCATGGGACAGCAATGTGCCCTTGTGGCCAAGAGGATCAATGGGATCCTGGGGTGCATTAAGAAGAGTGTGTCCAGCAGATCGAGGGAGGTTCTCCTCCTCCTCTACTCTGCCCTGGTGAGACCTCATCTTGAGTACTGCATTCAGTTTTGGGCTCCCCAGTTTAGGAGGGACATGGACCTGCTGGAGAGGGTCCAGCGGAGGGCTGTGAGGATGCTTAGGGGACTGGAGCCCTGCCTTATGAGAAGAGGCTGAGGGACCTGGGGCTTTTTAGTCTGGAGAAGAGAAGACTTAGAGGGGATTTAATATTTTAAAATGTTTATAAATATCTGAGGGCTGGGTGTCAAGAGGCAGGAGACAAGCTCTTCTCACTTGCTCCCTGTGATAGGACAAGGGGCAATGGATATAAACTACAACACAAGAGATTCCACCTCAATATAAGGAATTTCTTCACTGTGAAGGTCACAGAGCACTGGAACAGGGTCCCCAGAGAGTCTCCTCTGGAGACTTTCAAGGCCCGTCTAGATGCGTTCCTCTATGACCTGAGCTAGATTGTATGGTCCTGCTTTGGCAGTCTGGGTTGGACTCAATGACCTCTTTGGGTCCTTTCCAACCCCTGACATCCTGTGATCCTGTGAACACCTCCTCATAAAATTTTAAGCTACCCTAGCATTGAAAACTAGAAATAACCTTCAAAATATCCCTCTGCTCGTTATAATAACTCTTACACACAAAGATATTGACAGTGCATGAAAACTGGTCAGTATCCATTTCTTTATCTATACACAGAGAAAAGTAATCAGGCACTTCTTTAGAGACATTGTAAAATTTCACAGCAGCAGTGTTTTTTTTTTTTTTAAATCAGAAATAAAATTTTGAACAATATGAAACAGAAAAAATGACATAAAATATGACTTGTACACCGCATAACAAGAAAAGCCTAAGTAAGAAGCTCTAAATATGGACACATTAAAAACTGTAATTTATGAAGTCCATAAATACTATCATGTGAGCAAGGATTCAACATCACAACCCTGTAATGTCTTCTTAACATACCCTATGATTTAAATCTCAAGATTAAAAGTAAATTTCCACACATAATTTATACAATCTAGTGCACAAAAATAAATACTTGCCTGTGTAATAATTATTTCATTCATGATTTCTACATCATAACTCTGTTATGGCATAACTTGTATAGGCAAGCAAGAGAAATTACATAATCCAACAAACATTGACTGAACATATTCCTTTCACAACCAGTCTGTTTCTGTACCTGAGGACATCACAGGCTTGCAATACAAAGAGTGATAAGGATAAAAGCAACGAATGGGGGAAGAACCTAGCAAAACGCTGGGAAACTATCTAGTGTTGATAGAGACCATGCAAAATTGCAAAGTGAGCAAATACTCAATACTTACCAAATAATCTCAGTGATTTAGGTGTCTACAACTGAGAAACCAAAATGCAAGTTAGCCCAAATGCAATAATGACTTACAAAAATGTTGTCCTTTTCACTTTCCTGATATACAGACTTCAAGACACCTGCAATTAATAACTTTCAACCTCAGTGAGATCTATGGCAAATGAAAATGCACAACGTGTAATGTGGAATGTCGAGTACCTCCACAACTTTCAGGATAGGTTTTTATGTCATAAAGCTGACTACAGCAGCACTCACTTGTGTGTATTTTTTGAAGTGATATGTACTTCTCCAAATTCCTCCTGAGCATCATTTCATTCCCATATTTGCCTACTGTCCCATCATCTACCATTAGAAAATGAGAATGCATGCTGTTGAGGGTACTTAGCTTGCTGAGTGGATTACCAAGAGTCTGGTACAGGCAAACTACCTAAAGGAAAAAAAAAAAACACCACCACATTTATGTTGCCTCATTTGTATGTATTTCTTCATCATATTATGATCTTTTGAAAGTCTCTATCATGCTTTTTTGCTGAACCATTCAAACACAGGTTTTCATTTGATTCTTAACAGAAAAACCACAATTAATATCACAGAATATACTTCTGATTAGGCTTGCAGTCCTTAGTCAGAGCCACTGCCTTACCTTTCTATTCAACAGTTGATCCACGATGGCATATTTGCCCTGAGTGTATTCTCATTAAAAACATGTGACCTATCATTTATTTGGGATGAAAAACAGTTGTCAAGTGCTTTTAGACAGTTATGCAGACTGTGCCCTTATATTGGCAGTCACATAAAGTTATGAATAGAAATCACACATACTCATAACCTTTTTATGTACACCGTTAACCTGATTGCTTATTCTGAATCATGCGAATATAGAAAAAAATCATTGACAATCACAAGAGAATTGCCTAAATAATTTCAATATTTCAGCAAGTAATGACAATTCCTTGTAAGACAAGATACATTTTAGAAGTTCTAATCTATGTACGAAAAGCAAAATACAGAGTCTCAATATGTCACTGAATTTTACTCCTGAGCAAAATGTAAGCCTCTATTACTGAGAAAAAAATATCAGTCCAGAAAAATGAAGTGAGCATAAAATAAAGTATGCAAGAAAGCTGTAACATCCTCTGAACATGAAGGCTTTTCTTACTAACATGTCTTCAACTCACATCTTTTCCAATGAGATCCCTTTGGTTCTCAATGACACCCCATGGAGGAATCCCAACAGCACACATCTTTCTCAGGTGTGGTGAGGCACGGCCTTTCAGTGCATCTCCCACATGCCTGGACACTCCTAAACAGATAATTAAATCATCATTTTTCATCTACATTCAGAGACCTGGTACAGAACACCAATGCAAGGATTTCCCATAACTAAATTTACTCAATGGTTATGTTTTAATCAGAAACCAACAACCCCATCCAAACTGCATATTTGACACACACAGCAAGAATTGTAAGCCTGTCGTAATGTACCAATGCTTCAAACTCAACACATATTTCTAACTAATAACACCTACATACATTGCCAAAGGTGTTTTCTACCTCCATAAAATGTCATTATTTACATAAATGCAAGTGACAGTTCTCCTGTACAGTCACAAGACTGATTAAAAGCTAAGAAAGTAAAACTGTTTTGTTCTGTGTCTTACTGACTCCCTGTTTTTGACAACAGTCTACAGGGAGTTTCGGGTACTACTAATAGGTTAGTTAATGGATGATCCAAATTTAAAACTTTCCTTATTATAAAACACAAATTGAATTTAGATTTGAAAACTGTTTCAAAACCATCAATAACAGTCCTGGGAACTAAAATATTTTAATGAAGCAAATAAAATTGACTGCAAATAGCTTCTGGTTATCTACTATCAATGCTTCTTATTACATGCACAATAATCTGCTCTTTAATAGAAAAAAACCCTAAAATACGCAGAATGCCTGTCAACAGCAAAGGACATGATGTCACTCTTTGAATTATGCAGAGTTTCTTTTTAAAAACATTTTATGCTAAAATATCATAATATAACAGTGTGAGAGTTGAAATCCCCCTCCCCCACTAACCGGGCTAGCTCAGTCTGGAAGCAAATGAAAGCTGTATTGACAAGCAAAACTACAATCTATGATGAAATGCAATGAATATGTACAAATATACACTATTCACAACATTTACAAATGTGTACAATCAACAGAAAAACACCACCTGGCTTCCCCCTCCCCTCGAGGGGTTGTGCTTCTTCCCCGAGGGGCCTCCCCCCCAGCCAGAAGGAATTCCCCCAGACTCCCCTGGCAGAAGGCAGAGAGTCAAGAAGCAGAGAGGCTGTTAGACTTAGCTTGTCAAGGTCAGTGTGTTATCTTCAGCCAGAAAAGAAGAAGCAGGCAGACAGAAGCCGAGCAAGCTGAGACTGCCAAACCCTCCAACCTTGTTTTGAGTGGAGATTCTTAAACACTTCTATCTGTCCAATGGAAGTGTTTAGAATAATCATTATTTTGCTTTCTTACACCCAATAGTGATTTATTTACATTCTTTCACTTTCTCTGCTCGAACTTTGTGAAGAAAATTTAAAAACAGAGCCATAAAACCATCACACATAAACTATCAGAAAAGTTTTATATTGCCCTATATGTATACGCTTGTGTGCAAAGAAAGGACACCAGAGGAAGACTGAAACGAAGAATAGTTACACTACCACTGTTGATGCCTTCTGTAATTATCCATGCTCCTGTAGTCTCAGCAGCCTTCACCAATCCTTTGCTGAAAACCGTCTTCACCTTTGAAGGAAGCTTGAAGTTTTGAATGCCTCCATGAACAGAGATCACTAGCTTTGGCAACTCCATCTGCCATTCTTTAACCATCAGGTGCAACAGTTGATCCAAATTGCTATCATAAGAGAGTCTAATATACTGTAAGAAATAATGAGTAAAACAAAGATGCTTTAAATACTCAAGAGAAAAAAATAATGTATCTTACAAAGTTCTCAGCATTAACAACTTAAAGCTTTTGTGCAAGATTAGAACTTTTACAATACAGCTATCATGTCAGTACAAGAATACATCAGTGAGCAATACAGGCAGCAAGAAAGACTACACTCAATCACTGTAAAGTTTAGTGTAAAAATACACACAGTATAACCTGATTTACATGCAGATTCCCCTGCCTTCTTAAGACAATCTGATATTCATCCAGAGCCACTTTTTGCCTTTCTTATGCTGAAATGATAAGTAAAGTCAGACATATAAATGCAGCATCTATTACCTTGGCATGGTAAATGTGATCTCCATCTTGAAAATTGATGGTACCAAATGCATCTGTTGGACTCATCTTTGTGTGGGTTTGCACAGACCATTCTCCACCATCTCTCTGTGGAGCAACCTGATAAACAGGCCAGCTACAGTCTACTCCTGGGTGGTCCCCAATCAATCGTCCACAGCAACACCTCACATAAAAAATAAAGAAATTATTTATATCAAACTGTAGCGATTTCAGGCCCAGGTGCAGCCAAGCCTCAATTGGTCATTCACAAAACTGCCTCACACCCACTTCAGGTGGGTGAGCAAATTGTGAGCAAAATGCAAAAAAACCCCATGGGCTGAGACAAGGAGAGTTTAATAGAACAGTACAAAGAATGAACAAGTGGAATAGTAATATATAAAATCAGTAACATAATATGCAACATGTGCCAGAACCCACTACCAGGCAATCATCATCACTCCCCGCACCAGCCCGCACCAGCCCCCACCCCCTCTACTCCTTACATAGCAGGCACAGTTATGTAATGGAATACCCCACTGACTGGCTCAGCAGGCTGTCCTGAGTGTAGCCCCTCTCAGCTTCTTGAGAAGAAAACTAACCTATTCTAGCCAAACCCAGGACATTGCCCAGTTTTGGATATGGAAATATCCATTGCCCAGCAGACGTATTTAAAAATCAACATTACACAATTTAATTCACTGGTTCTTCGCACCCAAAATTAGACCATCCTGTGGTACACAGTGGACCTCTCCATGCTTCTTCATTACCCAAGAGCTGCACCCAGGTCCTAGGGCAAAACCAATCCTGTGAATGGGTTTGCCTTTGCCTGAAGCAGGACTAACATGGACAGTCTTCCCTAATATGTTCTTCACATGCACTACAGTGACTTTATCTTCTTCTATGATATGTGGGAGTTTTGATTGGGCAGGGACAGCTCAACTGGCAGATCCTCTGGTGTTAACTAAGCATGTGGCTTCTGCTAAGATTGTCCCAATTTTTAAGGGCCCCACCCCCACAGCTTTCAATGTAGTTTTTAGCAATCTTCCAATGTAGTATTTGATTTTCCTGGCAGCTGGAGCATGATAGGGTCTCTAGTACATCCACTCAATTCCATGCTCCTTGGTCCAAGTGTCTATGAGGCTGCTTCAGAACTATGTCCCACCATCTGACTCAATTCTTGCTGGGATACCATGTCACCATAAGACTTGCTTTTCAAAGCCCAGGATGTTGCTCCACAGGGTGGCATGGTGCACAAGGTACCTTTCCAACCATCTAGCAGTTGATTCCACCATTGTGAGCACATGGCACTTGCCTTGACAGGTTTGTGGGAGTGTGACGTAGTCAATCTGTCAGGCCTCTCCATATTTATATTTTAATTTTTATGCTCCATAGTACAAAGGCATTAACCACCTGGCTTGCTTCACTGCAGCATGTTTCACGCTCATGAATAACTTGCACAATAGTGTCCATGGTTAAGTCCCCACCTTGATCTCAGGACCATCCATATTTTGCATCCCTTCCTTGATGACCTGAGGTGTCATGGGCCCACTGAGCTATGAATAATTCACCCTTACATTGCTAGTCCAAATGCATCTGATCCACTTCAGTCCTAGCAGCCTGAACCACTCACTGATTGTTTTGACGTTCTTCAGTGGCCTAACTCCTGGGTACCTGTGCATCCACATGACATACCTTCACCATCAGGTTCTCCACCCAAGCAGCAATAACATTATGTAATTCAGCAGCACAGATTGATTTACCTCTGCTCTGCCAATTGGTTTTCTTCCATTGCTGTTGCTACCCTGACAGGTGACTACTTCTCTATACCATCCATGAGTTAGTATATAGAGAGAGCACTGGCCACCTGTCCTGGGTTAACACAGCCTGCTCTCCAAGCCCACGCAAATGGGAGGGAAAGTAACACAAAATCCTGGACTGAAACAAGGGATTTACTGAGATAATACAATGCACAATTACCTTAGCCTATTTGCAGAAAATGTGTAGCAAAATGAAAAAGCAGCAGCAGAAGCCAGCAATGAAACAGTTCTCCTATCCAAGCACACAGCCCAGTTGAAAAGGCCAGCACCCAAAGTACCAGAAACTGGAAGCAGCAACAGGAAGCCTCTCATGTTAGAATCTGAATTTCAAGCCCGACGGTATTTTGCTTCAGCCAGCAATTCCATTTTGAAACTGGCATAACAGTGGCATGTACTGAATATATTCACCAGCAGATCCAACTCAGTGCATGACACTACCTTTACCACTCAGCAATGTCTAAAGTCAGTCAGATGGGTCTGACCTCTGCAAATTGACTAAATTTATCTTTTCCTTCAGTAGCTTCACAGAGTAGCCTTCCACTTTCAGTGCTTTCCCACAAGGCAACACGACCCATCAGTGTGAACAGGGCTTATTGCTTATATGGTGGGGCCTCTTCAGCATGTGTTACCTCCTCCCCCTCCTCTGGTGACATTTCAGAATCTTTGCCTTCTGGCTAGGTTGTGATTACTTCCAAAATTTCTGAAGCTAGTGCTCCCTACTCAAGCTCATCATTGTTACCAGTGTAACCCACTTAGTCTATGTGGCATCAGTTCCATGGTGTGTAGAGGAAACCCTTCCTTTGAAAATCCAGCCCAGCACTGGCAATTGGGGTGTCAGAAGGAGATGTGCCTCGTTGCCAACCACTTCCAAGGCAGCCAAATTCCTTCATATGCTGCCAGTATTTCTTTTTCAGTTGGAGTATAGTTTGCCTTGGATCCTTTGCATCCTTTGTATCCCCAAATCCAAAATCCTAGGGGTTAACTCAGTTTCCCTGGGTGCTCTTTGCCAGAGGCTCCAGGTAGATCACTCCTCTCAGCTGTGGTGTAGAGCACATTTGCAACATCTGGTCCTGCTAAGACTGGCCTGAAGGCTACTGTATGCATGATCTCCTGTTCAGCTTGTTCAAAGACTTCTTGCTGCTCAGAGTCCATTTAAAACTGTTCTTCTGTGTCATGCAGGTAAAACTACAGGGTGCCCTCTGGTGTGTACCTCCCAGATCCTCTCACTTGGGTAGGGTAAAATGTCTGCTCCTAGTAGGTGATATAAGGGACTATACAGGTAGTGAGTAAGACATGTCCTCTTTGAATTAAATGAACTGCAGGGACAGTTCCTCCACAGCCAAAATGTAGGCCCATATAGAGGTAGACTCTCCTTGTATTGCTGAAGTTAGCCAGCCAATTTGCCCACCATTTGTCCCTGACTGTACTTTTCAGGACACTATTGTGATGAGTTGGCACATGATAGTGGCATGCTTCATGGGAACTTCTGCCACATCAGTGGTGTACACCAGACATCAGCTACATCTGAGGGTGACTGCTCATCTTTCTAATCATTGTAGACCACCTCCAGCATAGCTAATTCACTTAAGTTCCAGATGCCTCTCTCCATGGTGGCCACTTGCCTGGGGTACGTGTAACATCATCCTTGAAGGGGTACCTTTCCCTCACACCTGGCAGAAGACCCAGCTGCTTGTCTTCCCTACCTTCTAATTCCAAAATATTGGCTCCTTATCCCAGCATATGAGCAGCCTGTATGCTCACCTGGATGGAACCTGAAATCCTTTTACATGTCTCACAGCTCACTCAGGGATAGGGATCCAATGATTACCTCTGGCTGTTCACCCTGCTCTTGTGATGGCCCTCATTCATCAATACCCACCCTGAGGTGAACTAATCTTCTTAAATGTTTATTTTTCTGCACAGGGGTGACTGATACCAGCAGAGCCTGGTTCTCTGGTGCAGCTGCAGCACCTGCTGCTGGAGCTTTGATTAACCACAGTTTCTGATTGTCTCTATTTAGGCCTTAGAGACCATCTTTTCCCCTTGAAGGCACTGAATAGTATTGAAAAGTACTTGGTAGGTGTGGGCCCAGCACATTGCAGTGATTTGTGTCTCTTGGGAATTGCCAAGTTGACAACAAACTTTTCCCAAATATTTTACTCGTTTATCAGAATTCTGCATTTGTTCAGGGGTGAAATGCCAAAACATTGCAGGTGGTCACTATCCTGGACACTTGCCCATATTCTTCCACCCACCCTGCCAGTCATAACCATCAAGCCTTAGAGTGGTATTGGAAAAAAATTGCATAACCCTGAAAAAGACCTGAGACACATTCAGGATACACAGGAACAAGAGAATGTTGGCCTGGACATCCCAAGGATATTCAACATTTCTTAAAAGCTGAGAAAGTTTTCTTCCTGTCTTGTCCATAAAATGGGTGAGGTTAGACGGCCATGACACATACAAATACCAGCTTAACCCCACGCCCAGTGCTTTAATCACATCACAAGTTGACGATATCCAGTACAGCAATATTATAGACCTGATCCATTTCCCTGAGATGATGAACATCACCACAGGATTTATACAATACCACCATGCAAAAAAATGGACCCACATTGTGAACATGGACTATTTAATTAATACAAAAATTGCATGTCAAAAATTGCATGTCAAAAATTGTTTTAACGGGCTTTAGTCAATGCTTTGTTATCTCAACCCTTCATGCCTGCCAAAAAAGAACAGTAACGGTTTTAAGCCCAGACAAAGCCAAGCCCCACACCAAAGCTGAGCCCCACACAGTCACTCCCACAACTGCCTCCCACCTTCTTCTCCCCATGGTAGGATGAGAAGAGGAAAATGGGACCAAAACATAAATCCCTAAGGGTTGAGATAAGGAGAGTTTAGAATAACAACACAAAGAATGAATAAACAATAACAACAATAGTAAATTAAATTATATATAAAATAAGCAATACAAAAATGCTATGTGTTCACTCAACACAGCCTATATTTTGCTGACCATGCCAAAACTCACCACCAGACATCCACCACTGCTATCCATACCAGCCTCCCTTCTCCTTTATACAGCAGGCATCACACTCACTGTACCAAATACCCCATTGGCTGGTTCAGCAGGCTATCCTCAGTATGGCCCCTTTCAGTGTCTTGTGAAGAAAGTTAACCCTATCCTAGCCAAACCCAGGACATAAACACAACTGCAAGCAACTCTAGCATCTTCATCAGAAGAGCACAAATATTTTTTTGTGCAAAGAAGGATATTGTAGCTCTCTGACACAGAATGTAATAAAAACTATCTCAGCTGAAAAAATCTCAGCAATGGCAAAATGAGATTTAATTAAACCATAAACATACTTTGTTGGATACAAATTTGTTCTCTACCTGAGGAGCACTAATAGTAGCTGAGGAGTTGGACAACCCCAACCGTACCGTGATTCTATGTGATTCTGTAAGTTTGAGAGTCCCATATAGCAACTCTGACCTAAGTAACACAGTTTGGATTTGTTAGTCTCGTATGTGACATTTCAGAGGACTATCTGAGGACATCAGGCTTGCTGTGGGTATCACCACATGTTATTCTAAGTACTGAAGAAAGATCTAGGAGTTACTATCATTAATCAAGAAGAAAGAAGCAATCATTGGTCAAGAGAGAGCTTCAGAATGATCTTTACACTAACCCTTAGAGATCAGCAAACTGAATATACAAAATAAACAGACTGAAGTGCAACTTAAGGAGAAAGTAGCAGAAGCTTAGTTAGCATTAAAGGTTTGCAATTGGATGAATAACCCTGATTCCAAATTCTGTGTATTACTGTGATACAAGCTTCAACAGGCTCCAGCCTCTTCTGCAGGATTAACTTCAGAATAATTTGTAGTGACATCTGACAGTCTAGCTTTACATCAGACGTTTCAGAAGTTACCATATCCTGGAAAATGGATATAAAGTCTACCTTTTTTGCTCTTTTAAGATAGCTAACAGCCTTCAATAACCCAAATTCAGTAACTGCTTCAGGACTCAGCAATATTACTTGGGGATTACTTGTGGATTTAGGGGCAAATTAGATGTAAACATCTGCAAAATCCTGAAGAGGCACATTCATAGAAATTATGTTCGCACTCCAATTTTTCAACACAGGCAAATAACGTTTGACTGATTCAATGATTTGAAAAAGCAGACTGGAGAAGGAAGCCTCCTAATCTCTTGTGGAATTAATAACTCAATTAAATT
This sequence comes from Indicator indicator, assembly GCF_027791375.1. Classification (NCBI taxonomy): domain Eukaryota; kingdom Metazoa; phylum Chordata; class Aves; order Piciformes; family Indicatoridae; genus Indicator; species Indicator indicator. Next base: position 46,650,053 of record NC_072053.1, on the reverse strand, counting down.
ATTTTAGGTAGTGGAGAGTTGCAGAAGCCTAGCACTGAAGGAAAGACTTGAGCTCTATTGTCTCATGTAGGATAATGACAAGCTAGAAGTCAGAAGGCAAAATACCCACATTTTAGTCAAGATAATTCACTATGGATTAGCTCAACTAGATTCCCTACACCTTTTCCTTCATGGAGACAAATAGGATATCAGAGAAATCCAAGGACTTGACAGAAAGAAGTTAGGAATGTGCTCACAACTGAATCCTGGAAAAATGAAGAGGGAATGATCTAGCTGGGGAAAAGCCTCACAAAGGGGATTTTATTGCAAGTTAATCTAGTCTAAAATTTAGTCACACTAAGTTGCTTACAGCTATACAATTAAATTACTATCTCAGAAGACTGTGAGGGATCACCAGAGGTGGAAGATAATTTCTGATACTGCATCGTCAAATAACATGTAGACTCAGAATCCACACTTGGAGGCATTACAGAGACACACCTAAAAGTGTTTCAGAGCAATGTAGTTTCAAACAGCACAAGGGAGGCAGGTTTGGATAAAATCTGTTCAGAAAGAGCATGAGGCCAACTATAATACTCAGTTTTGACTCTCTCCGCATAACTCAAAAGAAGGAACAGAAGAGAGAGAGGTTTGATCTTACGATTGGTCTTTAGAGGACAAATTTCTCTACAGATGAATTGTTAGCATTCTTGCTTCATTTTGCTGGGCAAGTGACAGCAAATGTTGACAGATAAAATGATCTTTAGATGAGAAAAAAACATAGAAACTTTGTTGTCTTTTGGTCCTGAAAATACCTTGTAGTCACTATACTGCTCCTAGCGTGTTTTTTCATCCAGAAGCTGTTTTAAAAGACAAAGAACCAAAAGCAGTCCCAGCTAAATACTACAATGCCTTACATTATTCACTTAGATACCATGTCGCAATCCGAGTCTGACTTGCAAGCAACAGCGCTTGGAAGGACAGCTCTGAAGAGCAATCAGGCTCATCATCAATGGATTGTATTTTCTAAAATCTGAATTAATTTCAGTCCACCATCAAAATACTATAATAGAATTACTATCTCATACATTACTGTTTCATAAAAGGTCGCATCAGCACTCCCTCTGAGAGCCACCAAAAGCCAGAGCAACCTGGCTTTTCAGGGCAGAGATCCCGTGGAAAGGAACTAAAAACTAAACTAAAAACTAAACTAAAAATCTGACAAGACAAATCAGTGCAATAACTTTGAACCTAGATGCCAAATGAACACTGAACCTCTGTTAATTTTAGTAATTAGCATCATTTACACTACATGTTTAATGTTTACCTCATGCTCTGCTTCAAGCTGGCACTCTTTCTCTCTCTAGCCATCTAGCATGAAGGGACAAGGTGCTAAGGACTCCTGAGCTATGTAGGAGGTCAAAAGCCAAGACTAAGACACTCAGAAAGGTTGAGGGAACCAAAGCAGAACATTATATACAGATGTTTAAGGGGTTTTTTTTTATGTAAAGTTGCGTGCTGTGTGCATGGTGACAGGGCTCAAGGAGCAGAGAAACTATCAGCCAGGAAGGATGACTGATTGCTTGGGAGCATCTGAGCAACATATGTCTGGGTTCCCAGCACAGAAGAGACACCAGCAAATCAAAAGGACTTCAGGGGAGACTGACCATTCCGGCCACAGGTGGTGGAGCTGGAGCCTTTGTCCTCTGCGAAAAGGCAGCAGGACCAGATTCAGCTCCAAGAAGGAGCAGTTTCAGAAATATCCAACAGCATGTTCAGCACTGATGGAAGGAAAGGGAAGCTCCAGGCTCTTCACAGTGGTGCATGGCAGGAGGGCAAAATGTAAGAGCACAAGTTGAAACACAGGAAGCTTGAGCATGGAGCTAAGGAGAAGTCCTTTGCCCAGGAGGATAGTCCAGTGGTGGAGCAGGGTCCTGGAGAAGGTGGGCTCCCTCTGGCTTTGGTGATATCACTCTCCAAATGAGTGAAATCTTGAGAAGCCCTGGATGACCCTCAGCTGAGCCTGCTCCAAGCAGAGGCTGGGAATGGAGACCTCCCCAGGTCCCTGCTAGCCTAAATTATCCTGTGATCCTATTAATATATCATTCAGATTGATTCAAAGCATATTTGCAACGACTTTATCTTCTTTGCCTCAAAGGCTCACTAAGCTATTATCACAGGAGAAAGCAATGTCAGTAAAACAAAAGCAGCCTCTGAATAAATTACACTTTGAGGAACAAGGTGAAATCTGGAGGGTTGGCACTGAGGTAAAAGTAAGTGCAGTAGCTAGATTACAAAATCTGGTGCCCTAGCAGGCTGCACTTTAGAGATTGTGTGCACAAAATAAGTCTAAAAGGTCAGATACAGAGACAATCTGTGAGAAGATCTCTAGATGTGAAAGGATGCAGAAGTTTGGCACCACATTCTGAAATATTGATGCAGTGAGATTGGTCTAGGTGTTGTCTGGGATGTGTCTGTGAGAGCCGTACTGCAGAGCAGACAGAGGCCATTTCAACACACCAGGGAAAAAATGGACAAAGACGCCAGTACTCAAATTTAATTAGCAACTACTAAATGGGGTTATTCTACTTAGAAGCAGCAAATAGTTGCATAATCCACTCAAACTGTTTGCAAACCTTGGAAGTTCCCTGCAAGTAAGAAATCATTAACAGATTTAATTTGCGTACAATATTAGGTCAAATTATGGTAGGCATCAAGTACATTCACATGACTTTTGGACTGTTGTGGAAAATTACAGATCTCAGAAGGCCCAGAACCGGTTTCATTGCTGATCTAATAAGTACAATTATACAGTTATAACACCCTTGTGAAAATTATTTCCCCTTCTTAAGAACACAAAAATCCTCCTAGAACAAAGTTCTGTGTACACAAGAGGACAAGAACAGTTAGCATTCAGGAAAATGTTGCAAGATAATGGCTGACTGAAATGAACATCCAACACCTACTCACATCCTGCATATGACAGACCAATAAATGGGATTCACATGAAAATACTGGACAAAAAGTGAAAGAACTACCAGAAAGTAACAAAATCATCCTGTGAGGTGTACATCCCAGCTTCTTTTCCTCTCCCATTGTAGTCACATTTATGCAGCTAAACTGAGTTTGATTATGAGGCTGATACGATGGAAAGCTAATCTTGGTTTGGTTTTCTACAACCTCAGGTTAGTTTTCATACCAGTGACCTTCCCAGCTCAAACAACAACACAGTCACTCTTAGATGTGTGTGGGAGGTCTGCAGGACTGTTTTAATCTCAATTTACATGGGATCAAACCACTATATTTTGAAGCACAAATTAACCTCAATTTAGACACCTACTTGGCTATCTGCAGGTTAGCAGAAAGCATTAAAATCCTCCCTTCCATTCTACTTCCAGAACACCTGCAAAAATCTTTGAATCTCTCTTTTTCTGCTCTAAAACAAAAAAAATACTAAGGACCATTCCCTCAGAGAGAATTGACCCTTTCTAAACATATGCCATGCAGCTCATTTGCCTTACAAGGCCAACACCCTTCTGTATACCAGCTCTTTACAGTGATCTAAGAAGTCACTTAGTTCCTAATATAATGAAAAAGCAAATAACCATGCTCATGCAGGTGACAGGACTATTTTGCACCATCTTGCTAGTCATTAGCTACCAGATTTTTTTTTGTTTTCTGTTTCTTCAGCCTTCAGAGGCTTTTTACACAAAACAAATGTCAATGAAAGTTAAAGTTTTGTTCCAACAATTGATAATTTATTATCATAAGCATACAGTATTGAAGCCTGTTTGGGAATGCCAGATGAACAATAAATGTCTGATTGAAAAAAACCCCAAAACCCTAATTAATTCAAGCAATAAAATAATGTCTGAAACAACCACATGAGTGGTCCATTCCCCCTAGTCCTATCACTACCTGATAGCCAAAAAGTCCCTCCCCAGCTTTCTTGTAGGCCCCCTTCAGATACTGAAAATCCACAATAAGGTCACCTCGGAGCCTTCTCTTCTCCAGACTGAACAGCCCCAACTCTTTCAGTCTGTCCTCATAGGAGATGATCATCCAGCCCTCTGATCATCCTGGTGGCCCTTCTCTGGACATGTTCCAGCATGTCCATATCCCTCTTGTAATAGGGGCTCCAGAACTGGATGCACTACTCCAGGTGGGGTCTCACCAGAGCTGAGTAGAGGGGGAGAATCACCTCCCTTGACCTGCTGGCCACACTTCTCCTGATGCAGCCCAGGATCTGGTTGGCTTTCTGGGCTGCAAGTGCACACTGACAGCTCATGGTGAGCTTCTCATCCACCAGCACCCCCAAGTCCCTCTCCTCAGGGCTGCTCTCCAGCCAGTCACTGCCCAGCCTGGATTTGTGCTTGGGATTGCCTCAACCCAGATGCAGGACCCTGCACTTGGTCTTGTTGAACCTCATGAGGTTGGCTTGTGCCCACCTCTCCAGCCTGTCAAGGTCCCTCTGGATGCCATCCCTTCCCTCCAGTGTGTCTGCTGCATCACACAGCTTGGTGTCATCAGCAGACTTGCTGAGGGTGCACTCAATGCCACTGTCCATGGCACCAACAAAGATGTTGAACAAGACTGGTCCCAGGACTGACCCCTGAGGGACTCCACTTGTCACTGCCCTCCACTGGGACATGGAGCCATTGACAGCCACTCTTTGGGTGTGGCCATCAAGCCAGTTCTTAACCCATCTCGTGGTCCACCCATCAAACCCATGTGTCACCAGTTTGGAGACCAGGATGTGGTGTGAGACAATGTCCAAGGCTTTGCTCAAGTCCAAGTAAATGACATCAGTTGCTTGCCCCTCATCTATTAATGTTGTGACCTGTTCATAGAAGGCCACCAGGTTTGTCAGGCACATGTTTTAAATACATACAGAGATGGTCAGTCAACCATTTCCATAAGCAGCCTGTTCCAATGCTTGACAATACTTTTGGTAAAGAAATTTTTCCCAATCTCCAACGTAAACCTTCCCTAGTGCAATATGAGGCTGTTTTCTCTCATCCTATCACTTTTTCCTCAGAAGAAGAGATGAACACTGAACTCTTACAACCTCCTTTCATGTTATCACAGAGAGCAATAAGGTCTCTCTCAGTCTCCTTTTCTCGCATTGACCAACGCTCCCAGATCCTTTCCTGTTGGGTACCTTTCCAGCCACTCTTCCCCAAGCCTGCAGTATTTCACGGTGGTGTTGTGATCCAAGTACAGGGCATGGCATTTAGCCTTGTTGAACATCGTACCATTTGCCTCAGCCCCTTGGTTCAGCCTTCCCAGATTGCTCTGTAAAGCCTCCTTACCCTGAAGCAGATCAACATTCCTGCCCAGCTTGGTGTCATCTTCAGGCTTACTGAGGGTACACTCAATCCCCCACCCAGATAATTGAGAAAAGTGTTATACAGAACTGGCCCTTATACAGAGCTGCAGAGAACAACACTTGGGTCCAGTCTCCAACTGGACTGAACTCCATTCATCACAACTTATCTGGCCCAGCCATCCACTCAGGCTTTACCCATTGAAGAGGATACCTGTCCAAGACATCAGCAGCCAATTTATCCAGGAGAATGATGAGGTAATGGTGGGTAATGGTATCAAAGGCTTTACTAAAATCCAGACAAACAACATCCATAAGCCTTTCCCTCATCCACAAGCATGTCACCTTGTCACAGAAGGACACTGTTATGCTGCCGCCCCAGGCTTATCTCCAGTAAGCCTAGTTTTATCCCTTTCACTCTTCAAATCTAGTTTAAAGCTCATTTATTGAGCCCTGCTAACCCCTGTACAAAGACCCTTTTACCCTTTTGGGACTCCACCTGTTGTCAGCTGGCCCAGTATCATTTAAACTGATCCTTGATCAAAAAATCTGAAGTCCTGACAGAGACATAAGACTCAGAGCCAGGTACTGATCTGGTGGCTCTTCCTGTTTCTTACCTCATCATATCCTTTAACTGGAAGAACAGAGGAGAACACTACTTGTGCTCATGATCCTTCAACCAAGGGATGATCAGGATCATCCCAAGGCCAAGTCTCTCTTTGATTGCCCTCCAATTCTTTTTGCAACTTCATTTCTGCCTACCTGAAAAGTCACTATGGAAAATAACCTGAGGGCTGTACCAGAGCAGGAAGCTTTCCCTTCTTTAACTTCTGCTCCAGTAAGGCAACGGATTTCCCAACAAAGTGGCTCCACTCTGCATACTGGGCCTTCTCTTCCCTTCAGGAAAGTCTCCTGTAGCAATGCCTTGTCCTTTCTGATTCAAGAAAGCAGTTTTAATGAGGGGTATAGTTGGTCTTAACCTCTGAAACACATCAGAAACCATTGCTCTTCATTATTGTTCAGTCCCACTTGCAGAGCCTTATACCTGTTATGCAAGGGCACCATGGAAGGTGGGGTCATCATAGAGGAGACGACTGCTGTGATGGGCAGGAACTTGCTGCCATTGTACCCTGCCCTTTAATCATTGTGTTTAGGTAAATGGAGAGAGGACAGGATAGGGAATCCTCCATATCATGCATCCTGTCTTCCTGTTGGGTGTGTTCAAGAGAAGGCAGGATAAAATTTCTCTACTCCATCTCTTTTTTGCACACCTGACACTTTTCTGGTTAGTGACCTCCTCACAGAGCTCTGTCGCTGAGCACAGGACTTCCCTCACCTGTGCACACCCCTCTTACAGATATGCTCATGCTGCTGGCCTGTACTGGGGTAGGAACAGGGCACACCCTGCACCCTGACACATGGAGCCGTGCCAGTTTCTGTTACACCATGTTTAAATCTGCCATTTCTCCTGGCCCTGCCCAGATTCTAACAGTTGCTGTGATATGAGATGCTGGCTCCTGGCAGCTCTCTAGGCTTCCCCAAGGTTCCTTTGCTTCAGAAAACACCCTTGTGCACCATGCTGGACCACTCTGCTCATGCCAGCATCAGAGCTGTTTGCCTCAGGGACCAAGTGCTTGTTTCAGTTGCGCTGCATTATTCATCTTTTACTTTCTTCTTCCTCTTTCCATAGTTGTCACTGCTCACCATTGCTTTCATCTCACTCTCCTTCATAAGACCGATGATATAACTGGAATTGTCTCCCACCTAAAGGTACATTTCTGCCTTTCATTTCTCGGAAGATTAAGATAAATACATCTGTACAAAGTATTTGGATAAAATTTTCTATTGCAAATGAATTAAAGTTTATCATATAATTTATTTTACACAGATTTATGCTAAACGCTCTCCAGCACGACTCCAGAAACGCTGCTCCGATAATATTGGAGGAAAGACATTTCTGCTTTCATTAATTCCTTGACCAAGAACGTTTATCTCTAACATAAAAATCACCAACATAAAAATTATAGATAAATATTTACGCATTCTTACCTTATTAAATTCTGGCACACCTGACATCCCGCAGGACACCTGTGATAAAATATGGATAATTAATACAAGCTTGTAGAAAAGAAAACATCTCTAATGGCATTCATAAAGTATCTTTTCACCTGTGAAAAATTCTCATCAACAGCACTAAAGGCTGTGCTATTTTGTAGGCAATCCTGGAAGATGTAACTTCAGGGTAATTTAAGTGATTTGTTTGGTATTTTACATCTTACTATCTGTCAGATTTGCATTTTATAGATGCATTATTTACCTTATCTGTTCTATCGTGTCCACGTTTTCAATACAATATGATCAAAATTACAAGTTCACACCCTCAGAATATGATCTCTTTGATTTTACTTAGGCAATGCCATCTGTGAGATACGCAATCGGAAATGCCAAATTATGTTTGCTTCTCAAGTCCTAAAACATAGGCTGAGGATTTGATTTTTTTCCTTATTCTTTTCATGCTCTTCACCAGCCTAAGCCTCTATCTTAAAAGACTGTGATCAGCAGCGGGCATTATTTTGAGGAAGGGAGACAATGGTGATACAGGATTAAGAATTCCCATGCAGCAGTAACTTCATGTAACTCAATCTCTCAGCTGTATGACATAACACAGTTTTGGTAATTGGACTGAGAACAACACATCCTAGGGAAACCTAGGAAGGACAGTTGTGCCAGCTTCTAATTAAAATGCACAGCATTGCAACACACTGGTGATACCACCTATGAAAACTCATAACCACCACCAGTCACTGAGATGCTGCAAAATTGAAAAGAACTTCATTCAAACCATGTACAATACCCATTAAAAAATATTATGATTATTTCTAAATGTAACAAAAAGAAAGTGAAATTCATTATTTTACCTGTGAGGATCTTTTGAACCAGGAATTATGTGCGCACATTCTCTTTTACTGAAGACTTCTTCAATCCAAGATTTGGAAGACTGAAAGGACATTTCAAACACAGCTGTATTCCTGAACTTAAGAACATGAGGCTAAAAGTTGCACTATAACTTCTTCATGCCTGTATATGCATAACATAAATCAGAAAGATCCTCATCACAGAGTGAGATGAAACCAGAAACAAGCTGAAACTACATCTTTAAAGTCCTAGTCCTTCATGCCCAAGCTTTACACAGCTCCAGAGAAAGACCAGTAATAAAATTTATTCACACCCCTCATTAATAAACATGAAAACTACTTAGAGGATCTGTAAAACACAGGTACAGTATAGGAAGTGATAAAGATGAATCGGAACTGCTAAAAAGACTGTATGTACTTCCCTGCTGCCAGAAGACTAGCAAACATTGCCAAATCTTACTAAAGCTGCATGAAAATCAGGTTTTCTTTTTACCTGACAGAGAGAGTTGATTCCTTCTTCTATTATTCTTAACAGAGTTAAGAATAGATTGAACCTGCTTATGTGTTTGCTGACCTAGGACCACAATGAAATGCAAAAGCAGGGACCAAAGACTAGATCTAACACTTACAGTGTATATTATGTGTGTTTTTCCCACTCATCTCCTGGGACACTGTGAAAATTGTCTCAGTGAAGCCTTTTGCAGCTGTCCACTGTGGTAGACAGATTTTTTTTTTTAAAGAATTCTACTGGGAATCTTTGAACCTTTTTCTCTTCAAGCCTATCAGAATCAACTTTTCTGAAAGGAATGGCAGATTTTGATGATAAAGTTTGACATCTCTGGTACTGAATTTAGTAAATACTAGAACTAGATTTTTTTTTCTCTCATTGAAGGGAACTACACCTACAATGAGACAGGCAGTGGACAGATATTATATCAGAAAGACTAAATACAAGTATACTGACCATTTTTTTCTCATGTGCATCTCATGCTCTGTTTTCTGCCTTATACAAAGACAGCAAGCTCTCTAGGCACAGTACAGTACTGGGCACAGTACAGTCCTGATTTATGACTAGGCATACAATGCAAACAGTAATCAAGTAATAAAACATTGTTCATATCTCATGTTTAAAAACAATTGTCATTCTGCAAAATGCCTACTCTTTGAAAAATACCTAGGGTAAGTACTTGCCTCCATGCTTGTTTGTAAAATGTCCTTCATACAATGACTTAGAAAAGAAGGCACTTCATGAGAATTTTAGTAACTCAACTTACTGACAGTACTGCTGGAAGCATTTTACAGATGGAGTTCTTCAGTAACTCGCATAAAAGAATAGCTATCTTTTTTTCTCCTGAATAGTATTATGATCCTTAACAAAGCAGGCCATTTGACTTTTTTCACCTTCACCTACACACCACCACACAATATCCCAGCTAGTCAGGCAGTTATTGAGTGCCATGAGGCAGCTGAATGAACTACGGACTGGTCTGCAGGTGGGAACCCAACTTCCAGCAAGTCTAATGGGAGTCCTACCTTTGGCTTTAACATACTCCGAAACAGACCCCCACTGACAAAGATGAAAGAAATCATTAAAAAGCAGTTTGATGGTATTGGTACACACGTGTACTATTCTGGTATTGGTATGCATATGTATTCTTCTGTGAGCAACTAACTGAATTGTGTCTGCTTGAGCTCAAATGAAGAAGTAATAGCATGGAATATCCTTGGGACTGAACGGAGCATGGGTATACAAGAAAATTCATTATCTTGAAAGAGACCTGGTGAAGACAAAATGCAAAAATTGAATCCAGAGAAAAATCTTGGAAACAGGAAAGCTAATTTCATTACCTGAGGGCAGGCTCTTGCTGCTTTCAAAACCTTCTTGGTAGCATTTTTGTTAGTAATCAATATTTTTTCATGCTTCCTAAAGCACTTTATTCTAAGTTTTTTGAACTACATAGCAAAACAGGGAAAAGCTAACAGTACAATGCCCCAGGACTCTGATTTCTCACAAATCCATTACTATTTCTGCTCATTGGTTTTCAATCAGAACCAGAGAGCAAAAAATCTTTTTTATGTTATGGGATGCGTTGGATAAGAATAAACTTTCCTAAACTTTTCCTTAACAGGAAAAGGTGTGACAGAAAAGTCAAGAGGCTGACAAGCCTTACAGCATTTGCTGAGGCAACGTGCCCAGCCTTGTGAGAGAAAAACATCAAACTGCTGTCACTTTAATTTAGTAAAAGCACAGGAGTTCAAATTAATTTTGAGTAACCTGCTGGCATCACACAGTCTCAGGTAGCTTCCCTTGAGCTCAGCGATGATACACTGTGGTAGTTGAAGTTACAACATCAAATACAGGAGATGAAAAGATAAAATACATAACTGTATTTAATCTTGTAAAGTACACATTTCAAAACTGAAACGCATTTACTGTTCACCTTACAGGAGGTGAAATCTTCAGTCAGTACATACAACTTACACCGTAACAATATTGTCCATTTCTTGACTGAAATCTTTACTTTGGTTTCTAAACTAATCGTACAAACAGGAAAAGCGGTTTAAATCTCCCTGCTCTTTACAGTCATCCATGACTTCAGGGTTGTGCAAGTGAAAGTAAAAAGTGGTATCTGAACCATTGTCTGTACACTCTTGCATATTCCTAGCTTTGTAAAAGACCTCTGTAACATCTGTATCTCCTTTCATAAAACTCTCGCTAGCATTTTAAAGCTGTTATCAATTAAACAAATTTCAACACCAAATTAAAATTTCTCCCATCACTACAGTGAGATATAGATAGATAGATAGATAGATAGATAGACAGACCTCAGCTAGCATCATCTCATATGCTTCCTACCATCAAACCCTAAAGGATATAAAAACACACCTACATATTCTTATTGACAGGCAAATTTTTTTTCTGTTCTGATATAAAGAAGACTTAAAGCCAAATTTATATGGCAATTTTTATTCCAATTTTCCTTCCACTAATGTCCTGAGACTTTTGTTTGGGAGTTTTGCCTTCTCAATTCTCGCCAGTCTGAGGATTAGGATTGCTACTTATACCTCCCTGACACAGAAGAGGCTTTGGAGATTTCTAGACTGATTTAGTCAATGAAGTGGCAAGAGTTTGGCTCTGAAATTTAAGGCACATGAGTAGTTTTTAGAAAATTGCTTTTAATCACTTCTCCAATATCTTTAACGTCTGAAATGCTTGCATAATACGGTATTAAAGGGACACTGTCAGGTCAAATCTGGTTAAACATAAGTAATACTCAAAAGTTAACGTTTCCAAAAATTATGAGATCAGATCATAAAATTCAGACAAACACCTTCAAATTCTTCCTGACAGGGAGTGAGATCAGACAAAACCTAAAAATCCAGCCTAGCACAGAGGCAATCTGCCCTCCCAAATCTGCGAGTGGCATGAGTAAGTTGACTGACCATGCCACTATCCTGCCAGGGTCACCAAGCAAGTATGCAGTACTTGGCTCACCAGTCTCAGAGGATGGGACGTTGTAACTCTGATCATCTCCTGTACTGGTGCCCTCACTGACTTCATCACCCACCCACCCAGCACAAAAAGGTGAATGCTTCCATTCTTGCTCCTGTTTTCTTCTACTGTAGGCCACCCTACCCCCTCATAAAGGACTTGCCAGAGTCAAAGCCTTCAGATGCACTGCACCAATTAAACACTGATAAGTAGGGGCTAATGTGCATTTGTCCTGCTCTGGAATTAGCTTTACTAAACCAAGATCTGCAAGAAATATTCAGCCCCTTCAAGACCAGACAATAAGCACTGTTCATTGGTTGAGAAACTCAGGAAAACTAGGTTACACCTCTGATACTAAACAACAATTTTTTAGCACTGTTAGCTATACTTATGTCCGCTTTGGGGTGAAAGGCACAGATACACACACTTTCTAATGAAACAGCGTTCTGCTTCAGACTCTGCTCAGTTCCTGGAAACAGGAAATTAAAAGGCACACAACTCTATGGGAGAATCATTTCATCCATTTTCAAAATACAACCATTTATTGGACAAAAGAGAAGCAACTGCCACAACTCTATGGGAGAATAATTTCATCCATTTGTGAAATACAACCATTTACTGGACAAGACAGAAGCAACTGCCTTTAATGACACATTGTAGATCCAGATAGGGGAGATAATGAGATACCATACAATGACTACCCAGTTTAAGTAACTGGTTAGTTCATTTAAGCAAAGTACAGCTGTGGCGGAAACAAGCCAGAACAATCAAGCTGCAAGTTGCTTACAGAAACTGCAACAAATTTACATTGATAAGAGGGCAATAATTCTATCTAGTGCCTTAGCCAAAACATTAGTTCAAGAGCCGAAAAGTGCTGCCAAGCAATATACCTCAGCTTGGCACATTCTATGTGTGGTGAATCCACTATACGTTTCTATGTCACTGCTCAAGAATTTGGGGTTTTCTGAATATATTAACTATTAGAGACAATATTTTTGCATTGTTGAGCAGGTTCAGCAGAATCTTAGCCAAAAAAATAAAAAAAAACAAAAACAAAAACAAAACCAAAAAAGACGTATAGTTATGGATCATGTAAGTTTTTTCCAGTTAAGAAATTATTTGTTACCTTCAACATGAGTAGATAAAAGAAAATGTTCATTATCAAGAAACAAGCCTAGTGCTAAAGGATTTGCCTAAGGACTCCAGTATACTTATACAGTACCTGTAAGGAGCCTTTACTGCTGATGGCAATGATGAGAAATACCCAAAAGATTTTCTGCGCCTGGGAAGGAGGGAGACACCCTTTTAGGTAAAACCATACCTATGAGAAGTCAGCATAGTGCAGCATGTGTCCAGTTCCTATTTAAATACACAAGTGGAGGGAAAGAAGATATTCCCCTTATTACAGCCACTGCAAGAATACAGGCTCAGGGTTCTAAAGTATCTTAAGCTCTTTTTAAAATGAATTGCATATAGAGCAAGTCACTTGCAAGAACATTAGATAGCTGAAATGCAGACAAAGGTATTGCAAGCAAGCACTCAAGACTATTTCACAAGAGTTCAGCCTATAAGCACACTGGTATCTCTTGAACCCTTACCCCTGGAAACTCTTCCAGAGCTATAAAAGCTAACATGGATTTGCAAGTGTCATCATTTTATCTGTAATTATTAAACGAAAAACAAGACCTCAGCAGTATTTCTGCATCCCATGGCAACGGGTAAATTACTGCCAGCATTAAAGAGATTTCCAACTTAACAGGCTGTCTTACATAAGCTTTTCAGGGCAAGAACTTTCTCGTTCAGAATCAGTTACATGCATGCTTACGGTATGAAGTAATATAACAACTGAATGTAACAAAGAACACCACTTCAGATCCACATAGAGTAGAAGTGCATTGTAAAACACCAGGGTCATGTGCAATAAAATATGAACCCAATGTGAGGTTTCCAAGATGCTCTCTGGTTTTCTAGAATTTCCTTGTATTCAGGCTACCCTGTCAGAGGGCAAAAGCCTACCTTTATAACACAGCATGCTATCACTCATCACTACAGTACATCAGTTACCAGCATCTTTCTTATCCACTCCTTTGCCCACGTGCTCAGGACTCAGTGATTCCGTGGAAATATTGCATTTAATAAGTAATCAATTTTGCAAGAATATTTTCATCACCACATTTCAAAACACAAAAGTATCGTGCAAATAATTTCATTTGAATGCTTCCACTGCTGTTTTACCAATTCACATACCAAGTGATTTCAGACAATTACCATTTTGCCTTTATAGACAAGAGTGTAGATTCAACAGCAGTGAAAAGTTTCTCTATTTTACCACTTTAAAGATAACATACCATTTCAGGTCACAGCAGAATTTCTGATTATTTCCTAGTAATTAATTCAAACTGCAAACACACTCTCCAATTTCCACAGATACAGTATCTACACTAATAGAAGTCACCTGTGTCAGCAGGGTAAATGCAGAATCAAGTCAGAGCAGATGATAGAATTTGTAGAAAAATCTTCGATCATACTAAAGAGAGATTTTAGATTATTTTTCTTAGCAGAAATGGAGCATTTCAGCTTTTCAGAAATATATAAATTCAGTCTTCAAGCAACAGCATATAACAACATTTACTTTCACATTTAATCAACTGCACTTAAACTCGAAGTATGTATGCCTAAGTGCTTTTGGGGATTGGGGGCTTAGATAAGGCTCATAAAAATGTTTCCAATATTTTTATCCCAAACTTAAGTTAATTTAAAAAAGCCTCTTTGACTTTAATGGTCTTTCCAATATTTTGCTTCTGATTTCAGAGTGGACCATCCAACACAATTGGAAGAATACTTCTGAATGCAAGTAGCAGTGGGATCACGACAACAAAGCACAGGAAATACTAAATACAAATTCCTCTCCTTGTAAATGCAGCTCAAATTTGAGCCCTGGAGCACAGAGCCAGCTTAGCTTAGTCTGTAATTGTAGCTCACTTTATTAATTTTTACATTTATTAATTTAATAAGAGTTAAGCCTTTCTGCTGTCCCCTGATTATGCAATATTTTTGGACAAACACATCAAACACCTCTACCCCAAGGGCATGCCCAGTTCAGGGTACAGGTGCTCATGGAGGATCTTAGTATCAGCTAGAGGGTCCAAACAGCCTCTCCTGTCCTCCTGCACAGCCATGGCACTGGACTAGAGCAGGAAAGCAACATTTCTGCCAACAGCCCAGGCTTTTGCAAATGAGCTAATGGGAAGAAATCTCAACTCGCATTTTCCTCAGCCCTATCCTTGAAAAAGGCCACGTTGCTGAAAAACCTATTTTGGCAGTAGAAATTTGCAAATTACTTAAAACAAGGTTTCCTGGTTCATTACCCAAATGGAAATGACAAAAACTCTCTATGTCATGAAACATAATTCTGCTTTTCATCTAAAGCAGGCGACTCCAAACCTCACTGCTCTAGAAGTATGGCAACTGTGAAGAAGTTTGGATCTGGCTGTTTCATAACTGTGGCCCACAATGAAAAAAAATCTGTGCTTAGAGCTGATGGCAGCTACCTGACAAACTGACATTTGTCTTAAATTACCAGGGGGAAAAAAAATTATATAACACCTCATTTTATAAAGCAAATTCAATGATCCGCATAGAATGTGGATTATCAAACAAGTCATTCATACATAAAGACGCAGAAAGATGTCTTCTAAACATTTTAATTGGCAGAAAACAGCCTCAAATTCAGAATAAATTATAAAAGACACACAAAACTTGGGGCAAACAAGTACAAGAACCAGTAATAGTGCAAGAAATGTTAAATTATTTCAAAGTATTTGCAAATTATTATAAATTATTACATACAAGAATAACCTTAATTTACTGTGCCTCTTTGCAGGGTTTCCTTAATGAACACTTCTGCTTGTCTCATTGGCAGTATTTCGGAAGTCAGTAATACTATTCATATCCCAAAGAAAATCAGGTATTTGGTCTTCGTTTATCAGCCAATGCAATATAGACAGAAAATACCACAAATTCAAGGCAACTTACATGTTCCCTTTGAAATTATCTTCTTGTAAATATTTTTAAAGTGAAAAAACAGAAAGCCATAAAAAAATTATGCTTCAGCTGTGTTATTCAGAGTGTCAACACAATGCTTCCAGTGATGTCCAGACTTCCATTTTGGGATCAGTGGAAGTCAGTGTTGCTTCTTTGTTCAGTGCTTAATGTTAACAAAAATCTAATCACCTGGATGTTTTTGAAATTGGGTGTCACCCACCTGGCACTGAGTGATCACCCAAAAGCCTAAATATTGGCTTGCTGGGGGAATATATATGAGGGAACCCACTTCTTCAGATGACTTAATGCTACTGAATGAAAAATAAACTGAGTCGTGAAAATGCAGGATGAAGGAATAAACTATTTAGTAAAAGAAGTAGGAAGAGTATTTCACATAGTTTAACAATATTTTTCTCCTGAGAAGGTTTCATTCAGCTTCAGAAGATGTAGCCAAATAGATACACAAATTAGATACAGTGATAGACACTGTTGATGGGATATAGCAGTCCAGCATGAACTGTGCCATCCTATTTGTAACACAAAAGAGGTGTTTCAGATAGAGAAATAGCACAAAGTATCACTGGTCCCTGAGGGAAATACACTGTCATGTGTAACTACATTTCTGAAACTTGGGACCTAGAAATATAAATAACTTAATGTTTTTGAAAACATTACTTGCAGTCCAGAGCGTACATAGTGCACAGTTGTGGGCATTCATGAACAGACAGATGTCTACCGAGACCTCATTTTCCTTCACAAGCTGTAGAAATTTCAAGTTCACTTACCTTCTTCTGCTCTTTTAAAACTGCTACATGACTTTTTGCCTTTCATTTAGGTGGTCACAAATAGAAAAAGAAAAAAAGAAAAAAAGGAGAAAAAAGAAAGGGGGGGAGGGGAGATTTTAACAACTATATTTTCTGCTCCCTGCCCCTACAACATTTAATTTAAAAAGAAAAAAAAAAAAAAAAAGTGAAAATGCATCTCAGAGAGAAATGTCTCTCTGGTTCTTCACAATTCTTGCATTTTCTTCCCAATACTGATTACTTACAGGGGTGACAATATTTCATCACATTCATCGTTGGGTTATTTCTGTGCCATTGACCTTGAAACAGCCAAGAAAGCTTCAGCATTTGTCCCTTATAAAGCTACAAAATTATTAAGGAAACATGTTCATACGCAGCCTAACCCATTTGCTGCTTATCATGGGTTTTAATAATACTAAATAAGCCTGTTACTACTTTAACAAGAGTTGTTATGGTATAACATAAACTTGCCCAAACCTGTAAACTGATTTCACAACTTCAGAATACAATTTAATTTAAAAACCAATGATGCTGCTTCCTAAAACTCATTTTAGCCTCATACCAGTGTAAGCTTACTCTTACAGGTAACATTGCCATTCCTCTGGGAGGTCCAAAATACACTAAATCTCTGAAAACTGGCCACTCGTTTTTGGAAAGGCCAACCAACCAAGAAAATAAGTTTGAGGTTTAACTTCAGGTGGTCACAACTTAAAAACACTTGCTAATTTTTTCTTAGCAGATATTGCATACAAGCAGATACTGCATATTTTGAAATTATTTCATAAACACAAGCACTCACAAAGAATATTCCACTGTAAGCATATTTCTTATATCAGCAACTATATCAGAAAGGGATGCATTAGATACATTGCTCCTGCATGATGCTCTGTTAAATACCATGCAGTCTCACTATTTTATCTATAGTAGCAGAGTGCTGGTCTTAAAACCCCAACATCTGAATCACACACATATAATCGGGTTTTTTTCCCTGAAAAAGGCTTCAGTCAGCTTCATGGTGGTAAAAACAAAACAAAACAAAACAAAACAAAACAAAACAAAACAAAAAAAAAAACCCACTGCAGCCACAGGCATTTCACTTACATGTTAGGTCTAACCACTACAAACCCCATGGCATTCAAACAGTACTATCACAGAAACTGTGAGATGTCCTGCACGTGGTGTAGGCAATATTTTTGCTGGAAGCCTCTAGAATACAAGCAGGTGTGTGCATATAAAATCACTCAAGTCCACATCTGCAGAAGGACTGGGGATAAAGCACCAACATCAAATCACTGGAAAAAACGTTCCGCTGCAGCCTGAGGTTTTCCCTTTGCCGCAGTCCCACACATCTGCACTGCCCCCGAGACGCCGGGACTTTCAGATGAAGTATGATGCCATTTACCGATGTGCCAAACACCACTCATAAGACGGCAAGTGCAAGATACGCCACTGGACAAAGCAGAGCTGCAGCCAGATGCGGCGCTCCGGTGAGCGGGCCGCCCCGTCACCCACTCCCTGCGGAGATGCCTGTCTCAAGCCGAGGGAACTTTGGCTCCAAAGAGAACAATGATGATCAGCCCGAACCTGTACCCCTTCGGCAGACGCTCTCGGCGTGGGGCTTTTACAAAGCATCCCTGGGCGGAGAGCCGCGAGACCCCCGCCCAAGCCACGTCCCCGCCTGTACCGCCCTCACCTCACCTGCGGGGACGCGGCTTCGCGGCCGCGCCGGCGGAGCCGGCACTCCGCCGAAACGCGTTGGCGCGGCGGGTGCCGCCAGCCGCCCCCACGCCAGTCCCGGCCACTGCGGCAGACGGAATCCAGCTGCGAGAAGAGTACGTCCTGCCACGCCGCCATGCCCGCTGCAGCCCTTGCCCGCGGCAGCCCTTGCCCGGGGCGGCGGGGCGGGCAGGCGGCGCCTCCGCGGGGCGCGGCGGCTCCCGGGGCGTCGTCCTTGACCCCTGTCGTTTTCCTCGCTTGTTGCTGTTGCCTTAGCTGGTGCGGAAGCCGCAGTTTGCCGCACGGCAGCAAGCGAGGTTTTCCCCGTGGGTGAGCCTCTGGCTGCCGCCCTCCGGGGGACCCGACAGCTTGGTTGATCACCCGCTCCGCAGCCCCGCGGCCCAGCAGCGCTTTGCATCGAGCCTGACAAATTCTTCATCACAAACCGTTTCACAAGTAATCTCAAACTCAGCATACGGGTTTTGGCTTGAGTTTGTCTGCGTCTCAGCTACCTCCTCTAAAGCCTGAGATTTTTTCCTCTAGTCACTTTTTAGGGCGTTGTGGAAATAAATTCATGGCATCAGTTAAATTCATGGCAGGTTACAGCATTCATGATAAAGCTAAAAGGAAGGGCCAAGAAACCAACAATTCTTTCTTGAATTACTAAGATTTTACTCCTATGTAATCAACACACTTGAAAAGCAAAGGTGAAAAAAACTCCAGTAACACAGTTACAGCTCACAGCGATGAACAACTCAACCAGTGTACAAAAACGCTATTATGTGGTCAGGGTACTAATTAGATTCTTCAGTAAGTGGTGAAATCTGGATATAGACCCAAACTTTCATATGCTTGGCTTCCTGATCTTCCTGATTGTTTATATACCTTTTCTATCACTTTTTCCACACTAACAAAGAAATTTCCAAGAAGAAAATTCATCATCTCATCATCAGTTACTGTCTCTTTCAGGGTTGGAGCCCTTGAATGCCGCGAGGACCATAGCCATCAGACCAAATCAAGCACCTGCAGCAATTACAGCTGCTTGTAGCTAGTATTAACCAATAGCAGAGCCCTGTCTTCAGACCACACTGTCTCAACCACAGGAACCCAGGAGCAGAGCTCCCAAGAGTACCAAGGTCAAGATACTCACATTGAGGTACATTAAAAAGAGCCTGGTGTGCATGAAGAAGAGTGTGGCCAGCAGATTGAGGGAAGTTATCCTCCCCCTCTACTCTGCCTTGGTGAGGCTGCACCTAGAGTATTGTGTGGAGACCTGGGTTCCCCAGTTCAAGAGGGACAGGGAGAGGGTCCAACAGAGGACCACAAGGATGATTAGGGGATTGGAACATCTCTGTTGCAAGGAGAGGCTGAGAGGCCTGGGGGCTCTTTAGCTGCTCAAGAGAAGACTGAGAGGGGGTGTTCTAAAAGCATATAAATATCTAAAGGGTGGAGGTCATGAGGCTGAGGCTGGGCTCTTTTCAGTTGTGCCCCATAATAGAACAAGGAACACAGGAGGTTTAACTTGAATTTAAGGAGAAATTTCTTTACTTTGAGGGTGACAGAGCACTGGAACAGGCTGCCCAAAGAGGCTGTGGAATCTCCTTCTCTGGAGAATTTCAAAACCCTCCTAGACATGTTCCTGTGCAACCTGATGTAGGTGTACCTGCATTTGTGGAGGGGTTGGACAAGAGGACCAGAGGTCCCTTCCAACGCCCTCCATTCTATGATTCTATGAGTGTCAATTCAAGCATCCAGGCTCAGAAGCACCCTAAAAACCAGAACAGAAAAATCTACTCAGGCTCAGGGCATGCCTTTGGAAACTTCAGCTGTTAAACTTAATAGTAGTTTCACATAAGCTTTTCTTTCAAACACAAGGAAGATAAGAAAACTGCCTCCAGCATCATGCCAAGTACAAGCTTCTATTTCGTCTCTACATGTCTTACATAACGGGCCTTTAAAAAGCATTACAGCTTCCAATAAAAGAATGTATTGCAAGGAATTTCAGCAGGTGATGACAGCATGTTCATTCTTTTCCTAGTTACACCTTTTGAGATATTATTTTCAATTAAATTTTCTCCAAGTCATCCTGAGTTAGCATAGAAAACTTAATCTCAATTTGCTATTTCCTCTAATGTTTATAAATTAAATAAATGCTCTTTTAATAGAACATATCATTCACTGTTACTAGACCCACTCTCATATGAAACTGAACCCTCTATAAAACCTCAAACACATGTATTCCAGCAGATGCAGATGCTCTGGACTTCGTCTGTAACACAGCTAGGTGCACTTACTCGTCTGACTGCAAGCGTTTTCTTAATTCCAAATTTCTGCTGTTTCTAAGTTGTGCATCTTATTTCAGACATGAGAAATGCTGTCTTACCAGAAATCGAGAACTACCATTTGTAATACAACATGGAGACCTAAAAATCTACTCTGCAGAGCCACATAAGTCTTATGTTGCAAATTCTCACACCCAGTTCCAGTGCACTTCACTGATAAGAAAACACAGGTGGTGTGTTTCATAAAAGACATCTGAGTAGTTCAAAGTTCACATAACTATCATGTACTCTTTATGCTGTTATCTCTAGAACCCAAAACTTCTGAGGTGTTTTTTTTGCTGCAGTCCTCCTGCAGAATATCAATCCTGTTTCTACAGACTTACCTTAAGATCAGTGCTACCTTGCTTGTCCATCCTTTATGCTTTCTTTTTCCACAAGTCTTACATTCCCGGTGTCTAAGCTGTCACTTCAAAAGCAGTGCAGACAGCTCCATTCCTGTATGTGCATTTAGGAACACTGTATCACACCTTCTGCTTTTCATGTCCTAAGTGAAATGCAGACATGTCAAAGTATGACTGCATTAATTCATGTGTAACCTCCCATTGTTTTCAAAGTCCAAAAATCTCCTACAAAAAAGTGATCTTAACAGAGGATAATACTCCTAACAGAAACTTCTACCAAAGTAGGAATGGCTTTGTTTCTGGTGCTTCCATCCAGATACCTGTGTTCACTGTGTTTTGTTAGATCATGATTCCTATCCAGCAAATATATTAAAATGTTTTTTTACACCAACTGTGTTTAATCAGGCAGGATCCGCTAAAGGTGTGTCCCTGTTTTGGAATGAAAAAAGCCAAAACTAATCTACATCTTATGCACTAATACACTTTAGAGGGAACTCCTAGTTTCATTGTTTCATCATCTCCAAACACACTGAAGACATGGTGTTTTGTAAGACCATCTAAAAACTTTTACCTTTGCCTTACTGTCCTAGCAGATCTTCAAGAGCTGGTAAAGTTTCATTACAATCATGAATACTTTCTGTGCTTCTAGTGACATTCCCATGGAACCTAGCACACTGCTTCCTAAAGCACCACACCACAGTGCAAGGTGGAGAAATAACATTTCAGATGGTGTCTTTAGTCTCTGCAACTCTTAAATAGAGGCAGGAAAATGAGAGAAAGTGGCTTGAAGAGGACTCAGTGTAGGAGTGTGTTTGGCAGCTTTAAAATGTAGTAGTCTCAATCTCTTGAGACTAAATCCTTCACAGTGACAGGAAAGCACAATGTAATTTTGTAGAGTAACAGTCATGCAGACAAATACAAGGAAGATACAGAATTAAAGGACTATCACTTCAGTTGCTATTCTTACATCAGTAAGAATCGAATCGTGATCTGGTTGAAGGAAAGAAGTCAGAGTTGTGGTCAATGGGATGGAGTCTAGTTGGAGGTATGTATCCCTCAGGGGTCAGTACTGGGAGCAATACTATTCAATATATTAATCAATGATCTGGATGAGGGCACCGACTACGGTGTCAGCAAGTTTGCTGGTGACACAAAACTGGGTGGAGTGGCTGACACACCAGAGAGTTGTGCTGCCATTCAGTGAGACTTAGGCTGGAGAGTTGGACAGGGAGAAATTTAACGAAATTCAACAAGGGCAAGTGTAGAGTCTTGCACCTGGGAAAGAACAACCCCAAGTATCAGTAGAGGTTGGGGACTGACCTGCTGGAGAGCAGTGAAGGGGAAAAGGGCCTGGGGGTCCTAGTGGATGGAAGGTTGACAGCAATGTGCTTTTGTGGCAAGAAGGCCAATGCCACTCCGGGGTGTATTAGAAGGGCTGTGGTCAGTAGGTCTAGAGAGGTTCTCCTCCCCCTCTACTCTGCCCTGGTGAGGCTGCATCTGGAATTTTGTGTCCAGTTCTGGGTCCCTCATTTCAATAAGGACAGGGAACTGCTTGAGAGAATCCAGTGCAGAGCCACAAAGATGATTAGGGGAGTGGAACATCTCCCTTATGAGGAGAGACTGAGGGAGCTGGGTCTCTTTAGCTTGGAGAAGACTAAGTGGTGACCTCATTAATGTTTATAAATATGTAAAAGGTGAGTGCCAAGAGGATAGAGTCAGGCTCTTCTCAGTGATACCCAATGACAGGACAAGGGGCAATGGGAGGAAGTTGAGGCACAGGAAGTTCCATGGAAACAGGAGGAAAATGTTTTTTCCTGTGAGGGTGATATAACACTGGAAAGAGGCTGCCCAGTGGGGTTGTGGAGTTTCCTGGAGATATTCAAGACCTGCCTGGATAGGTTCCTGTGTGAGCTGGTATAGGTGATACTGCTTTGGCAGGGGGGTTGGACTAGATGATCTCTTGAGGTTCCTTCTGGTCCCTGGCATTCTGTGATTCTGTGATTCAGTATTGGCTGACGACTCAGATAGTGAGGACAAAGACCAAATGGGTAGATGAAGGAAGAGCAGTGGATGTCATATACCTTGACTTCAGTAAGGCTTTTGATACTGTTTCCCATAACATCCTCATAGAAAAGCTCAAGAAACGTGGCATAGACAGCTGGTCCATGAGGTGGATTGAAAACTGGCTCAACAACAGAGTTCAGAGGGTCATTGTTGGTGGCACAGAGTCAACTTGGAGGCCTGTGTCCAGTGGTGCTCCCCAGGGATCGGTACTGGGTCCAGTTTTGTTCAATATCTTTATCAACGACCTGGATGAGGGGATTGAGAGTACCCTCAGCAAGTTAGATGATGATACAAAACTGGGGGGGGTTGGCTGACACCCCATCAGGCTGTGCAGCCGTCCAAAGAGATCTGGAGAGCTGGGTGCAGGCAAACCTCATGAAGTTCAATAAGGGCAAATGCAGGGTCCTGCATCTGGGAGGAATAACAACAGGCACCAGCACAGGTTAGTGGCTGCCCTGCTGGAGAGCAGCTCCATGGAGAAAGACCTTGGAGTGCTGGTGGACAGCAAGTTCTCCATGGAAAAACAATGTGCCCTTGTGGCGAAGAGAGCCAGTGGGATCCTGGAATACATTGAGAGAAGTCTGTCCAGCAGGCCTAGGAGGTTCTTCTACCCCTCTGCCCTGGTGAGATCACACCTGGAATACTGTGTCCAGTTTTGGGCTCCCCAGTTCAAGAAAGACAGAGACCTGCTGGAGAGAATCCAACGGAGAGCCACAAGGATAATTAGGGGACTATGAAAAGAGACTGAGACCCTGGGGCTGTTTAATCTTGAGAAGACTGAGAAGGGATCTCATCAATGTGTGTATCTGAGGGGTGGGTGTCAAGTGGACAGGCCAAGCTCTTTTCAGTATTGCACACTCATCAGACAAGGAACAACAAGTTCAAGCTTGAACATAGAAGATTTCACCTCAACATGAGGAGAAACTTCTTTACAGTGAGGGTGATGGAGCACTGGAACAGGCTGCCCAGAGTGGTTGTGTAGTCTTCTTCTCTGGAGCCTTTCAAAACCTACCTGGATGCATTCCTGTGTGGACTACCCTAAGTGATCCTGCTTTGGCAGTGGGGTTGGACTCGATGATCTCTGGAGGTCTCTTCCAACCTCTAATGTACTGTGATGGTGTATATAGCTAAACAGTAACACCCTAAAAATCTTCTAAGTTTCTGGGAAGCCTTTCTTGAGCATTAAAACAACATTGCTTCTAAGAAGTCTTTGGGATTTTGTAGGATAATGTCAGGGAAGGATGGCTCTCTTCCCTTTGCTCTATCATTCGTTGTATCCTTTAGACTGCTTCAGAGATTTTTCAAACTTATTTCAGAATACTTCTAGAAGAGGTGAACTCTGACTAGTAAGCTCTCTGACCTGGGTGAAATCACAGACATACAAATACTTCAGCAAGACTTTCTCCAGATGTGACCTCAGAGTTTTCAAATCCTCAGTTTAAAACAGTTTTCAAAATCTGTTCTTTTCTTTCCCACCTTTTTGCATGCCAGGTGCAATATGTCTTTCTCACAGGGACTATAGGGAAGGTAGAATTGGGAGGCTGGAGCTTTTTGAGGCTATTCACACTCACAGACATGCCAAAGCAAATGCTTCAAGCTTGAGAGGAAAGGAGACAAACAAAAAGCTTCTCAATTGAGGTTGGGAAAAACAATGTCCTCTTCCTTTTGAAGTAACTTAAAACTGTTTGCCTATAAATTAGGGGTTCAACAGCAATGAATGTACAGGGCATGCAGTGCTTCACAAAGGAAGAAGTCTGTCCTTTAGTGACCCATGGCTGGGGGCAAGAGGATAACCTGATGACAAGTTAAGTACATTGAGTTCATTTGATCTCTGTAGAATATGCCTGTGTAGAAGACTTTAGGTAACACCAGATTATTTGGTGCAAAAAGATGAGCTGATTCATGGAGGATAGTATTGTTTCCGGCCAGTCTTCCAAAAACTGGGGACAGCCACATCCCTGTCCATGTTCCTGTGACACTATGCCCTTAAGATATAATTGCTGACTGCTCTGCAGGCAAGCCCAAGATACTTGACTGTTGGATTTCACAGACTGTCATAGCAACTGTGGGGTTTAGGCAAGGGCTCACCCCATGGTAAGGCCATGCCACAAGAGGGTTCACTCCATGAGATGGATTTGGTGTGCAGGGCATCACTTTGACCACGCTCCACTGAAAGCAGCTGGCAGTCAACTGCAGGCAGAAGTTCCACATAAAAATATTGAGATGCTAATGTCAGCCAAGCAGGGTGCTGTTTTGATTATTATTGCTTTCAAGCTATGTTTTGTGGACCTATCTTGTACCAAATGATAGAAATATGCCATATCATGAACCTTCAAACATATTAACTTGTCTGTTTGTTACTAGCTGCTTAAGTTTCACCTTTAGGTACCTAGATTTCTAAGAAGAAAGCAAGACAAACTTAAACATACTTCTATTCAGTAAATTAAGAAGCTGGTTTTGGAGTTCTCTATGCTGGTCATCCCTTTCTAAAACCACTTTCTTTTCTTATGACCCAGTGTCTTAGCCTTTATGTACTTTTTACATCAACGTGTTGGCTAATTGCTACATTCTGTAGTTAACACCAGAGAAATAAGTATTGGTAACTGAAATAATTCTCTTTAATACCTACCTCATAATAAAACACCTCAAAAAATCGAATTCCACTTCTCTAACCTGTAGTAAAACAATACTTTTGAAATATGTGATCCTTCAAAATTGTATCTTTAAAAGGCAAAGAATTTCTAATTTTTCTTACCAAAAAAGAAACTTCAATAACCAATACCAATGATAGACACTGGTTATCACCATATAATGTGGTCTAAGGAATTAGAGTATCACAGTATCACAGTACATTAGAGGTTGGAAGGGACCTCCAGAGATCATCAGGTCCAACCCCCCTCCCAAAGTACAAGTGTTTTGATTGCTGAACTCATTATTGAAATGGCTAATCTTTCTACATCAGCAATTCAGGCCTCACAATAATTCAAGACCATCCAATAAAGCTAAAAGAGAAACAGTTTGAAATTGGAATAGTTACCACTGACAAATCCAGGATTTTCACAGATAAACTGCACAACAGGGAAGAATGGATTGAAATCCAGGTACCAGAATCTGTCTCACAGTTCAAAATGAGAAAGAAAGCTAATGGGGAGCCTATTCTAATGCTATTTGTTGGCATAAAAACAAGTAGGCACTCTGAATGGGTCAAAGGGACTCCACTGATCAAGGGGAATACTTAAAGCACTTCAGACATATGTTCATTGTATGTGAGGAAAAAAAACCCACCATATTGGACATCAAAACTATCACAGTTTCTCACTGCAGCTCTGCCATGTCATGGAAATAAAGGCATTTTGGTATTTACAGTCCAGGTTTGATAGTGCTATTCACATTCAATCAACATTTTTTCCTTGTTAGTCATACCTTTTCCTCTCATACATTTCACATGCTACTTCAGAATCACTTTTATAGGGTCAAGAAAAGTGGAAAGGAAGTATTGTTTTAGTTAGTTCATATCCCGTGTTTCAAAAATTCACTATTATAAAAGAAGATAAAACAAAACCAGGAAAACTTGCATCCACCACAATCATTCTTAAAAGCAAAAGAAAATTACAAACAAAAATGACTTTGCTTCCATCTTCCTTCCACAATTTTTCCTCCTGGGAATGGAATAGTAACATATCAGTAATAAGACAAGTATTTTTAACTCCCACAGCAAAAAAGTTTTGATCTTTATGGCTTTAAAGGAAGAACAATGATGTTTAAGTCATTAGAAATGACTAAGAAAAGTCCTAAATACTGAGATTTTTTTGACCAAGAGCATTTAGAACATACTTCTTAATGAGTTTACTTACAAATGAATCAATAATTAAAATATACTGTTTTCTGCATCAACATCAAATTCTCTAATAAAACAAGTTTGAAGTAAGTTTTAATAAGAAACCTTTTAATAAGAATACTTGAAATTCCCTATTCAAATTTTCCTCATACATTTAGAACATATTGTTACCTATATACCAACACTTAAGCACTACTTTATGACTTAATTTCTTATGAATTAGCACTTACCTTTTCCTTCCTCATCTCAAGCAGCCTTCAGCCATCAAGCAAGGTTTTTATTCAACACAAAATCATATAAAGCTTGCTTTCCCGTTGTAACTAATGGAAACAGTGCTAAGAAGCAGTTGGAAGGAATTCCCAAGCGTTAAATGGATAGCTTTTTAAGGATGAAAGGATGGGGTGGAGAGAGAACCAAGAGATGACCCAAAAGTTTGTGACAAAACTTTTTTACTCGTTATGCTGAAGACCTTGTGTCACCTTATAATCAGGAACTTGTGACTTGATCTGCCTTTATTTATGTATCACAGTAAGGAAATGATTAACATTCATGATGTCACTGCTTGAATTTTCAGTAGCAGTTCAGAATAAAAGCATAGCCCAAACATTCTCCAGACACGCTGTAGTTTACTGTGTACACGTACTGCCACCTAGAGAGTCATGGTTATAACTGTAGGCATGGAAATAAACAAGCCCAAGCACACTAGCTATTTTGAAATGCTTCTTTAAAAACAAGCTTTGCCATATCAAACAGTGAGTCTCTGCAATCTAATACCTCTTACTGTGAGGTACTTACTTTTACCTCTTACTATGAATCTGCCATAACCAGAACTAGCTGCCAAATACCAGACAGTAATTGTCTTTGGTACCACCTGGAAACATACATTTTCTAATTAAGGATCCTGTGTATTTTCCAAATACCTCTCTGTATAACCATGTGGGTGTTTTCAAAGGCCATTGAATTCTTGGCCTTTACAACAGAAAGAAAGCATTATGCAGTAACTGTCAAAACAGAGAGGAACCCAATAAATTTACTGTTGGCCACCATATTTAAATTATTGTAAATGTTGCTGTGCTGAAGATGGAGCCAATACTAAAAATACTACTTCCTGTCATTGCTCTGCAGGCCAAGCACGCCTGCACTCATTTGCTGCTCTGTTTTAAACTCATCACCTATTTTACATTCCCCCATTTTTCTTTCTACCAGAGTCTGCTCACTCAACACACGGTCATCAGTGCAATCTGCATAATAGTTTCACACTTGCCCAAACTGCACTGAGCTTTAAGTTTCTGCTGGAGGCTTAAAGTGCAGACCTTCAATAAACACAAATCAGATCACATAAACCGGCCTTATGTTTATAATGAGACAGAAGATCTACAACAGCAGAAACACTTTAACTCGAGCGTTTCATCTCTCATTAGTATGCCCATACCCATACCATGCTACTTCCAAATGCAACTCTTATCAGATGAGGTAATGTATAGATGATCTCTATGGTTATACTTACTCTCATGACACTGGTTCTTCCTTTTAGGAAGGAATGTTTTAGAGAAAAGCAAACCGACCTAAAAAGAATTTACCAAATGAAAGAACATACCAAATGAAGATCATCAGTTGGTAAGCTTTGTACTACTCCCAAGTTATCCTGAATTTGTGCCAACACTGTGTTACTTCAAAAGAACATTTTCTTCTCACTGGATATGAATGCACAAGCAAATTAAAACATCTTTAGCTTCCTTACATTTTATGTACAACTCTGGAACAAGAGCTGTCTAGAAAAAAGAAGCTGGAAGTCAAGAGGAGTGTTTTGGCAACCTGCAGTTAACACCTGGTATCTGGAAACACCAGATACTGCTCAACGGCAGGTCTTAAATGCACCTTTTGACAGCTCTAAGGCAAGGTTTATATAAACTATTACCACCCCTGCCCTACCTTGCCCAGCCTTTTGTATAACCCAGTTGCATTTCAAAGTTTTCCAAGGCTTTTAAATTTGCCTCTATTTATGAACAGATGAATGGAAAACAATTAATCAGCTCAAGAAGTACACTTGAAAGCATCTGTAACATTCCCACCCATAACCCTGAGGCCATGACTGGACCAAGCTGAAAGGAAAGTGCTAGCCTACGGCAGAATTGCAAATAAAGTAAACACAGCCTACAACACAGTGCAAGCTTCATTTGTTTTAACTGGTTTATTTATTTTGTTATGGAACAGATCAAAATTAAATGTTAAAGACAGTAAGAAAATCTCCTGTCCTGTGAATGTAGCAAAGACAGATTTCAATGCTAAAATGCCAGCTATCACCAAGACATAGCTACTGTGTATGAAGTTCCAAGCAGATTTTAAGTGATTATGTTTGCAAAAATACAAGCTAATAATGCAAAATACAGGATCCTGAGAATACTGGGTGGTGGGAAATAGAGAACTTAAATATAGGAAGACATATTAACTGAGGTTAAAAAAAACCAAAAAAAACACCAAACACACAAATCCAACAAAACCCCAAAACAGCTCAAGAAATTATTAAGTCTATTTCCTCATTATTTTTGATAAACATGAAATAGCAATTGAATTCTTGCCAGATAAGGAGTTTGGTTTTAAAACTAATTTTAAAGTACTTCAGACAAGTTGCTGTATTTAGAGTGAAAAAATTTAACTTAAAATGTGCAAGAAAAATAAGTATTGTTTAAATATATATCCAGCAAATCTCATAGCACGTAGAAGCATATCCAAACAAGCACCAGGAAATGCCTGAGTTAATAATCCACCTCCCTTCTTTTGTGGGTACTAAGAGACCCTGATCACCTAAATAAGTAAGCAATGAACAGACATACCTAACAGGACAAATAAATACTAAAGAAGTTTCCTTGTGTTTACTAAGAAGGCTGACAAGCTATTTTAAGCAAAAAGACTTAATAAAATGATAAAGTTACTGAAGCAACTACATAAAGTCAGAAACTTCACACAGCACTAGTCCCAAAGTTTCAAATGCACACAGGCAAAACTTTATTGAATATCAATAAGCAAATACAATATTTTAAAGAAATGTTACAAATTCACAAATGCCTTCTTCAGTGATTCCATCAAAAATACAGTGTTTGTTCTCCTTAAAGACAAATCACATTTTGCAGAGTCTGACAGTTTTCCCATACAACTTCAATCTATTAGCAAAAACAAGCATTAAGTTTCACAGCAAATCCTACTAAATTGAGAACTTCTGTAACAACTTTCTTGCAAGACCTACAGTCTCTGCAAAAACTACACCTCACATAATTAAGTTTGAATGTGGTGTATTGTCATTTTATATTGCATCAACTTTTCTTGACACATCTGCACATAACTGCCATTTCAATGCTACTAAGTGGTTCAGAGCTAACATCCCAAACAGTTAAGAACAGCGTTAACCTGAGAATGGACTAAAAACCTAAAAGTTGGCTGCCCACTGCTTCAGTGAAAGTGAGGAGAAGTAACTTTTTCACAAGGAAAATACAAAAAACTTTAAGAACAGTAGCAGCTTACAGAAAGTCCTTATTTTCCCCCCTTCCTGCCACACTTGTTTTTGGTTTGCATAGAAAATGGAATGTTTTCTGTGGTTTTGGTAAGCTGTTATTTTTTGGTTTAGCTATTACACAGAAAAAAACCACATTAAAAATCACTACAGTTTGTGTGATTTGTGCTAAATTCACATGGTAAATACTTCACTTTCAGGTACCATAGTTGTGGGTCTTTTTTTTCAGGAACAGGCAAAATTATGTTCCTTTTGACATGTGACATATCCATGTTTCTTTTAATCACATCACAAAGTTCTAATTTTCTGTACTCTCCTTTTAGTCTACCTTCATGTTTTCAAACATTCTTGCCTGACATCACAGCTTCCTTCACACTGTACACCTCCAGATATCTTAATAGTAAGTACCTAATAGTGATTATTGCATCCACTTAGACAACTTAGACTTGCTTTTGCAGACTGACATAACACTGTTTCTTCAAGAAGGCAGATGCATGCTAATTTTTATCCCCAATAGAAAAACCTGAATCCAGATGGAAATAGGTTTCCTGCAAGTAGATGTACAACTATGAAATAACTGATCAGGTCTCCATTTCAGTCTCCATGGTATCAGTCCTTGAAGGAGTTTTAGCTTCCGGGGGAGTCTCTCCATCTAGGTTCTGAATATCAGACAAATCAATAGCAGGCAAAGGTGCTCTCCAGTACAGGAATGAGTTATACTGAGAGAATTCTTCCTCTTGCTTTGAAAAGAAAAACAAAAAAAAAAAAAGAAAGGCAACAAAATATTAATGTCCATTACAGCACTACAAAATAATAGGAACTTTTACCAAAAAAATACTGAAACAAGGGAGAGTTATTCAGCTGTTCTGTATTCAAAGTTCTTATCATTTTTTACATAAAAAAGCTATTTCTAAGCAATACAGCACAGAAAATCTCAACTGAATCATAACTTGCTTTTCCAATATTCGTGCAAAGAACTACTGCACAACATCTGAGAGGTATTTCCCGAAGTCCACCAGTTTCTTCAACTTAAAATCTTTGCACAGAAAAATACCATAAAACTTGTGCAATTTTTGAACTTAGTACATTAAGTGTTCACTACTCGTGCTTTTCATGATGATATACAAATTTCATGAGCATTTATAAGCTGGTGTTCAGAAGAATGTATTTAGCTATTTTACATCAACTCAAAGGACAATATTTGCAGCAAATGTAAAGCCTTTTGTAGTGTTTCTACCACATTCCATTTCTCCCTTTCCGTATTGACAGTCTATATTTAAGTAGACATGAGAAAAATTAAAATCTCTCCCACGGCACAGAGGGGAAAGTTTAAGAACTGGGAAGTAGTACCAGAAAAACCTTGGAGGAACATGTATTTATCTACGAGATTAGTATGGCAGCACAAGTTTGAGTTCTTTTACATCTTTTGGAAAACAGTATTTGTTTGTAAACGTGCCATAGTGATGAACAGTGGCTCATGGCATCCTGGGATGCACCAAGAAGTGTGTGGCAAGAAGGTCACAGGATGTTATCCTCCCTCTATCCTGGTGATGCCACAGCTGGCATACTGTGTCCAAAAGGCTACAAAGATTATGAGGGGACTAGAACATCTCTGTTTCAAGGAAAAACCAAAGAGAATTGGGTGTTTTTAGTCTGGAAAAGAGAAGACTGATGGGGGATCTCATAAATGCTTATAAATACTTGAAAGGTGGGTGTCAGAAGCATGGGACCAGTGGCCCACAGTGACAGGTCAAGGGGTAATGGACACAAACTTGAACATAAAATGTTCCATCTAAACATGAGGAGGAACTTCTTTAAATTAAAGTTGATGCAGCACTGGAACCGGCTGCCCAGAAAGGTTGTGGAGTCTCTATCTCTGAAGGCATTCAAAACCCGGCTGCATGTGTTCCTGTGTGACCTTTAGATGAATCTGCCTGGCAGGGCGGTTGGACTCAATCATCTCCAGAGGTCCTTTGCAACCCCTACTGTTCTGTAGTTCTGTAATATTGTTTCAAAGAGCTTATAATCTAAAATTTCATAACCACAAAAGAAATGCATATTTTTATGTTGGGGTCAGACTACATACAGGATTAACCTCAAGAGCATTCATGTCTCTAAAGCACTAGTATTTAAGTACATTCATATCTCTTAAAAATATTCAGTGCAAAAAAGAACAAACCGCCAGAAGTACAAAAGACAGGCACACACACAGAACATTCATACATATGAAATGCAACATAAAATATGAAATTATCACATTCATCCTGATATCTTTCAACATAGGTTTTGAGAAAAAAATTTAACATCATAGGTAACATGAAGCAAGCTCAGAGATGCCAAAGCTCGGATTATATTGAGCTCAGTTTCTATCAAAACTATATTTTGTTTTCTGTGGTGAAGTCCACAAAAAAGAATGTACGTTGTTCGAAACTTGAGAAGTCAATTGTGTATTTCAGTATATCTTGATCATTAAATATGTAATACCCTTCCTCTGACCACCACATTCACTCAACGTTTTGGCTAAAAGATAACCGGTATTGCTACTACATGGCTATCCTGAAAAAAAGTTAAGAAAGTAAGTTGTCAGTTAAGCCTGATCCACAACCTCAAGTAACAAAGACGCTATAAAAATAGACCGTTCAAGCATCGACTATGCTTTTGGAACGAGATGTGGCTGAAAATGTACTTGATTAAGGTGAACTCCAGAATACAGCCTGCTTCACGTATTTTTCTGTAAGTGGAGGGGGAAGGAAAAGCTAGAAATGTTACTTATTTTGCTTTGAAAGAAATATAAAAAGTAAAATCTTTAAGAGGCCCACGGCCGATGCACACCGGGAGGCACAAACGAGGGCCTACAAGACAACAAGTGCTCCGTTGTGTCTGAGGTCGAGAGACTCAGCCCACACGTTTCGCTGACCCACCGGCCGCGTGGCCCGCGCTCCCCGGAGTGACACTCGCGACCCGGGGATGCCCCGGGGTGAGGTCGCGACCCCATGGCAATGCCTCAGCTGCCCCTAGCACAACCCTTTAGCCCATCATTTTCTCTCGCAGGAGGTGACCAGCCCAGGCCTACCCACGGCTTCATAGCGCATCGTACCCAGGACACCCCCAAGCGTCCCAGCCCCACTCCGTTACCTCAGTGGCGGCGGTCCGCAATTTGGCTCGGCCACCGCCGCGTCCCTCCGCCGTCCGCTCGTTCTCGAGCGCCGTGGTCTCGCCGCGCCGCCTGTCCTCCCCATCCACCTTCTCTCTGCGGGGGCTACTTCCCTGCAGCCCGGGCCGCTTGCCCGGCGGCACCTCGGTCTCCTCCAGCTTCCGCTTCGGAGCGACAGGGCAGGCACCCGCCCCTTCGCCCCGGGGCCGCTGCTCGGGCGCGGCAGCGCGGAGCAGCGGCGGCGGCGCCTCGCGCAGAAGCCGTTTGATGGCCACGTGACACATTAACGGCTCCGCGCGCCGCTTGGCCATGAGGGGCCAAACGCCGGCGGCTCCACAGAGCGTACCTTCCCCGGCAGTGCACGCACAGCTACCCCCAGAAGCAGCACGCATGCGCGCTCGGCCCACCACCGCCTCCGGCGCCACGGCCCCTGGGAAGGAAAGAGGCAGGATGGGCCTCTGCGCGACTCTTGGGCCCGCCCAGCCGTGAGGGGCGGGGCGCGACGAGCTGCGGCCAAGGCCCCCTGTCGGCGGGTGTCTTCTGACGCCGCTGCTTTGGGATATTTTCGGCGGCCTGCGGCGTGGGGGCGCAGACCCAGCTGTGCTCACTTAAGCAGTCAAAAACTAAATATTGAATAGCAGTAAAGGATAATAATCAAATCAGGGTAAGATCACGTCACACAGCAAACTTTTAATAGCCAAGAAATATCCAGTCTGTTACACAGAGAAAATAGAAGGAAGTTCACAGAGACGTGACATCTTGTATTCCAACCTTGGTGTGTACTACATAAAAATACAGGACACTTTACATTTATCAAACTTACTCCATATAAATAAGTATTACACTGAAGCTTATGCAGCATGTTATTTTACATCCAATACCATGTAAGGTTTAATAGTGCCCTGAATTAAATGGTTGTGTGGCTTCAGCTGACAAATACCTTAAAGCATTCCCCCCACCCCCCCATATACAATTGAATAAAAGAATGTGATCCCATTCGATAATATACAATTATCCCCTGTGCATAGAAATACATGTGATGAATTTTAAAAGCTCATCAATAGGACTGCAGGTTAAAAACTACTACTTTGTACACTTTATTCACAAGATTATTCTGTTTACAACTCTTAATGCAACTGTTATAATTTAAAAGGAGAACAATGGGGAAAACTGGCATTTTCTAGAACAGAAACAATCTGGTGTAAGAAAATAATATTACCTAAAAACAACACGAAAAATAGCACTACCAGCAACATGGGGTGGCAAAGAACAATACTACCAGAACAAAGGATATTAACATTCATTCAGAAAGCAAGAGTCCTATTGGCTATTTGTGAAACAAAAGAACACATTTAAAGTGTAACTACAGACTGGGTAGGAAGGCAGAAATTGGGCAGTACTACATACACACACACATATATATATATATACATATATATACACACACACTACTGAACAACAGCATAATGGATATTTATCTAACCTTATTTCACAGAGCTTGAAAATACTAATAATATGCTAAGGAAAACAAAACAAAGAATCATAACATCCCTCAAAAATAAATAGTACAATAAGATAATTAAAGCAATTTTTTTTTTCTTTTTTTAGGTGTGCAAGGGCTTTTAATTTGCTGCTAGTAATGGCAGTTTTTCAGCTTTAAACATATTATTCTTGGATTAGGATAGAATTTGACAGTTCGTTTACAGAGCTAAATCTTCAAAGCGCACTTTTAGGAAGAAGACAGATTTCAAGTAAGTCAAGTTTAAACAAAGCCTCTGTAGACCAGAAGTCTATTCTATATAAGGATTCTAAGCAGAAAGGGATTGAAATATATTAAATTGCACGCTCTCTTACGCAGTGTTGAAGCCATTTGGGAAAAAAAAATTAAAAATACTTCCCTCCTTGCAGACTTTCAGTTTAGGAACAAGGCACACATTTCTGGCCTTAATGGGAAAAATCCAAAAGCCAGCAACATGTCTACTAAAGATGTGACTGGGACATCACCATGAAAAAAGGGACTAGAAATACAACAGAATCATAGTAACATGGAGAGGTTAGTTGAAACCTAATAGCAATAGCTATTAAGCCAGGTATTGCTTTTATTAACAACGCCAGATGTGAAGGGGTAGCCATCCCAGTTCATATAACCACAGATGCTCTCTACATGCTTTATATACACTTACAGTAATACATACTCATTATGGGGAATTGTTTACATATGCATGGAATTATTGAAATAGATAAAGTCCTTTTACTTCTTGGTCTCTGCTGTCACTTTCGCACCTTAAAACAGCATTGCAGTCTCTTGTTGATGTTCTGGCCAGCTTCTCAGTGTGGAAATCTTTATCACAGTCCCTTTGTTCACTGCAGCTGTACCTTATCTTCTTTGCTCTAGCCTGCTCAAGGCGGCACTGTTATGTCTAGAATTCTAGAGGCTAATCTCTTTTAACTACTGAGAGTTTCTAACTATAAGAAAATTACTAAGCCTCCCTGCTTCAATAGAATGGCCTAGGCTGGAAGAGACTTAGTGATCATCCAATCCAGCCTCCTTGCCATGGGCAGGGATACCTCTCAACTATGACAGGTTACTCAAAGCTCCATCCAACCTGGCCTTGAACATCTCCAGGGAGGGGGCATCCATAACCTCTCTGGACAATCCTTTCCAGTCTTGCCACCCTCATAGTGAACTGTTTCATCCCAAGTTCTAATCTAAACCTGTTCTCCTTCATTCATTTCCCCTTGTCCTATCGGTGGCCACTCTTGTAAACAGTCCCTCTCCAGCCTTCCTGTAGTTTCCCTTCAGGCACTGAAAGGCAGTTACAAGATCCTCCAGGAGTCTTCTGTTCTCCAGGCTGAACAATCCCAGTTCCCTTAGCCTATCCTTATAGCAGAGGTGTTCCAGCCCCTGGATCATCTTTGTGGCCGTCCTCTGGACTTGTTCCCACAAATCTATGTTTCTCTTACTGTGGAGACACCAGAACTGGATGCAGTAGTCGAGGTGGGGTCTCACAAGAGCAGAGTAAAGGAGAAGAATCACCTCTCTTGATCTGCCAGCCACACTCCTAGGATGTTGTTGGCCTTCTGAGCTGCATGAGTTTATGTTGAGCTTGTCGTCTATCAATACCCTCAAGTCCTCCTCTTCAGGGCTGCTCTCAACCCACTCTGTACCCAGTTCATATTTGTGCCTGGGATTGGCCCAAACCAGGTGTAGGACCTTGCACTTTGACATGTTGAACCTCACGCAGTTTGCAGTGGCCCATTTCCTAAGCCTGTCAAGGTCCCTTTGGATGGCATCCCTTCCCTCAAGTGAGTACACCACACATCTTGGTGCATGGGCAGACAAATAATAGGAAATAAACGAGCTGCTGTCCAGTGCCACTATGACCAGTTATGAAAGCCTTCTTGATTCCTTATCATATTCTTTTTCTATTTTAAAGAAAATTTTTAAAACTTAATTTAAATGGCACCAAAGGTAACAAATGTATGTCCAAAGTGAAATGGCTAGCATGACATCTCCTCTCAGCACAGTGATTATTGTTTTTCTCATGTACTTCTAAGTAAGAAGGGATTCAGCCTCTTGTATAGTGTTAGGATTTGTAGATTAAATATTTACCTAAACTACGTCTACTAGGGAAAACAAAATTATGATAAGGAACCAAGAGGTCACCAAGTCACAATGGTAAAGTGCCTGAAACTACAAGGAAATATTCTACCAATTGCCCTGCCTATACTGACTCAGGTAGAAATGATGAGATTAACAGCACATAATATTCACATGTAACTCCCTCCCTACACCAATCCCCCACAAGAAACAGGATGTTTTCCCATTGCACTACCTACTTGTGGCATGGATAGCTCAGCTATGCCACCAGCTTTAAAAAACAGAAGAGAGCTGTTAATGTTTAACAAAAAAATACCGCTTCACTAATTTGGCCTAAGCAGTAAGTAGGTGAACCAAATGTATTTTAAGATGGCAACAGATCTAACATATTTGAGTTTCAACCCTAAGAGTTTAATCAAAATTGGTGTTATTCCTGAACAGAGCTTAACATGATGCCTCTCCATAACATGCTACTTTTTTTTTCACTGACCAGTCTGCTTTCGCATTGTATTTCAAGTTGCCTATAGGTTCTGTGTTTGGATTGAATTGGTAGCAGTGATACAGTCAAAGATGAGAATTTGTATAATAATCTACTTTGCTTTAGTTCCACAGAAAATGCTCTAATAATTCTGACACCTGTCAAGAACAACTTCATCACTTTCCAACCCTTTCAGACTTCATAATTAAGTGTATGTTTAGATTTAGAAATACTTCCCCCTAAAAGTGATACAGCTATTACAGTAAGCACCTCCATGCATTCCTAACATCAGAAAATCGAAAAAAAGAAAATACTTAAAAATCTATGAAAATTAATGCAGCATATGCAAATAATTAGCCTATTTATGGCACACATTACATTTTATTCTCAAGAAAAGTTTTTTGCTTTTATTCTTGATGCATTCCAAAGCACAAAGACAGTGTATATGAACATTTCTTCCTCTATTTCCACAAGTATATTACAAATATGCATGGCATAGTACATGTCCAGATAGCAACAGAGATATTAAGAAAATAGACACTATCTAAATCCTGCAAGGAATAAGAAGGCACCACTGATTTGAGGTTGTGTCCAGACATCAGCCAGTCCATTTTACTCTTATTTCTAGCTTTCAAGTCAATATTGTTTTCTGATTAACCTATATAGACCACTTTTATTCTGGTTTTCTCACCACAAACAACACACATTCATAGTAGTATTTCATCATGGAAAGTTCATTCACAGTGTAAGTTGACAGTACAGATTCTTTCTCCACCTGAAAAAAAAGCAGCAGCTTTCAAAACACTTTCTCTACAAGAATGATGTATTTCTCTTAAGAAAGAAATTGCTAGATTTCAAGGACCATCTATACACTTTTCAAAAAACATGACAAAAGCAAATAATTTGCAACACACATTTAATTTTCCTACAAGTTATTAATATATGCCAAACTACATTTAAAGTAAGCATATATTCAAAGCAGATTGTCTTGTTTATACCAATACTCTACTCATTGCAGACTAAGAGCATCTTCTTACCTCTATATGGAATCCATATTGCAGTATAACGTTTTTTATGTCCTCGTAGCTTAATTCTATAGAAAGTTCATTTCCCAAGTTTTCAAAATGGTAAAGGAGAGGACCTAGAGTACAAAGATACAACAGAAATGCCTATCAAAAAGACAAACATGCTTTAAAAATCCAAAACACATGCTAAAGTGCAAAGAGTATTTATAGCCATACTCATGTTCAAATACAGACGAAGTAATTCTTCATGCGAATATGATTTTTATAAAGAATTTCAGAGTCAATGCAAAATGAAAATAAGATAGTTCAGCTACTTATTTAACAATGAAGGGTCATTCCCTTAAACTTTCTTCAGTTCTGCATCACTACTGCCCCTATAGAACACAAGGAAGGAGCTCTGCTTGACTTCTGTGACTAACCAGGATGGCTAGCCACCAACTGACCAGGGATTGACCAGTTTATCCTATACAAAATCATTAACTCCTGAGTTTGTCTGCCACATTCATTCACCATGGAAGACTTAAATTGTATCTTTTATTTTGAGCCAAGACATACATAAATCTTAATCCCGAAGACTCTGCTTAGAAGTGCAATACAAACCAGACAAGAGATAAGAAAAAAATGCAAAGATGTACACAAAGAACACATTGTTTTCTTAGAAAAACAGCAAAAAAAGAATGTAAGACATTACATCTGTCAAATAACAAATGTTTGATGCCACTGGGAAGACTTAATTCTCTTTAAGAATCATGTGGTGTTCGCTCTAAGTAACAAACATCTGGACATGCTCTGAACATCTGAGATAATTTCCAAGCTCTAGATATTTCTGGCTCTACAGAATCTTCAGCACAGACAAATCCATCCTAACAAATATTTCCAAGTACTAGATGCCTGTAAGTCAGGGCTAATAGGAAGAGGGGTTGGTCACACTTGCCTACATTTATCCATATTCCTCCAGGCTTTAGTATTTTCCATATAGTATCAATGTAATCAATAACGTTATGTGCTGTGTCTATAAAAAAGCAAGTTGCTATGCAGTCCCACGTATCTGCATAAAAAGAGTGAAGTATACAGAGATTAGTTTCCACATTTCTACCTCTATAAAAATTCATCATTTAAGCTCAGTATTTCTTTATACAGTCAGCATTACCCCTCAACACACAACTGAAGTTTCTTACTTCTATTTACCAGTAAATAAAATATTTCACTTTATGTTAACAACAAATGTCTGGGTTCATGTGACATATATATGTATCTGTATATATGCATGCAGACTCTAAAATACTATACATATTTATCACTTACATATTTTATAAAGTTATTCATATACAATATATGAGATCTCTCTGTATTATATACTGTAAAATTTAAATATTAAAACATTTTATATAAATTAAAGCCCAAGTGTGCTATGAACTTCATTACCATCACTGTTAAAAATACAGATTAAAAAAATGCCTTGTGATTTTGGGCCTCTAATATCTACAGCTATTCAAGTCTGTACACTAAAGTGCACCTTCACAAATCACACAGCTTTAAAACTTTTTTTTTCAGTATCTGAGTATTTCTCTAGCTGTTTTTTACTAGTTAATTTAACAAACAGTATATTTTAAAGTCTACTTTTTAAAGCACAAGCCTCTCTGATTTTCTCTAAACATGCATCCTTGAAATTGCAGTTTTATTTTTGTAAATAAAAATAAATTAAAAAGTCTTAATTTATGTGAGTATCAGATGTGCTACTCTAAGACAGACCTTTTAGGAAATTAAGCAACTATAAAGAAGGCTCCTGCAAGAAACTATCTGGAAGTTTAGCTGCAGAATAACGGGCAGGCCAATAGCTATGTAATCCTAGTGAAAAATGGGTTTGGGTCCAGCACAGACAAGAAGGTGGAAACAGAAAACAGATGTTGGAGGTAATAATCCAATACTGCATAAGCGAAAAGTACTCACTCAGCATATATTAGAATAGTAGACTACAAAGAGGAGAACTAAGTGCTACCCTTTATGAAATTCTGAATATGTAATCGGTACAGCAGGCACTAAGTAACAGTCTTCTGCTGGTTAAATTAGTACTAGGTTTGTCATAAAACATTACTTTGTAGCTGCATTGAAGACAGCACAACTGTTACCAAAAGTTATTTGTACTGACAGACATAGGTCTGTTTTTTCATGTTTATCATTCCTTGAATGTGCCTCTGCAATATTTTCTATTGTCAATCAATAAGTATGTATTTTTTCTAATAATTTAAAATTTACTACTAGGGAAACGGTTTGCTTTGTTTTCAAAATAGGAAATAAATCAACAAAAAAAAAATTTTCTTTTTTCACACTAAATTTTTCTAATACCACTTTTCTATATCATGTAAATCTTTCCATAACACTACTATGCTGTCTTTTTGTGAAGAAGACTACTGCAATTAAGATCTTTAGGCAAGCAGGTATCCGTATTTTTTTTATAACTACAAAAAACGTTTTGAATGAGAACAACTCTCTACAGTTAGTACTTTTTGTTTAATGCTTGTAGATAGAATACCCTTCCTACCCATAATTAACTGTTCCCTAACACATACTCTTGAGATACGGTTACACAGATAGCCCAAAAGTTTGTGTTTACTCACTGCACTCAGAATATATTTCTTGAAAATCTCCTGCTGTCATAGAGAAGTTTGAACCGGAAGGAAGACTGTGAGGATCAACATCAGGGAAATAAATTGGACGTATTTGATCTGCAGATTTTCTGTTATTGCTAAACTGATGAATCCAGGGATAAAGCTTACATGAGTTAATTTTAGAGCATCTGCAAAATAGGGAAATCAGCAGAAATTCAGTTTTGGCTAATTGCTTGTCTATTATCTAGAGATTTTCACTGGATTTTTTTATAAGTTCTTACAAAAGCCTTTTTTAAAGTTTTTTT
Organism: Indicator indicator; assembly: GCF_027791375.1. Taxonomy (NCBI): domain Eukaryota; kingdom Metazoa; phylum Chordata; class Aves; order Piciformes; family Indicatoridae; genus Indicator; species Indicator indicator. The sequence goes on along the minus strand of NC_072053.1, from coordinate 46,608,512 downwards.
AAAGGATTTTTAACTAGTTCTTAAAAGCTTAAATTGTCAATCTATGGCCCAAAAAACCCAAAACCAAACCCACCACTCTTACTCAGACACACAAATTATCAGCAAACAAAAGCCTGTCATTTAGGTTTTTTCCACACATATTTTACCATTTCCCCTGAATTTTTTCACCACTGAAAAGAAAATTATCAAGATTCTTTTATAAGATTAATGAAATTTATGATTTATTATAGACAGTGACGCTAAGCCTTTCTGGAGCGTTTTTTTTCCCTATGGAAACAACCAACCAACCAAAACAAAACACCACAAAGATAGTAAGTAACATTGGTTCCATTAATTTTATTGGAAGTATCTGTTCTCATTCTAGACTTTTTTCTGTCTTTTCTGAACTGTATTCATAGGGATTTTGAAGCATAGCAAAACAAAAGCATTTTTCAGATGCTAACTGAAAGGATGCTGTTAGTAAATACGTAACATTTTGCAAAGTGTAGTAGTGTTGCAATTATGCTAACTTTTCTTTGTAAAATAAAATTTTTGGATTGATATGATCAACTAATTCAACTCCTATGTTAAAAAGTGTTCATGCATAGCATTAAAATACTAAAAGTAGCTTCTCCCACAGTCCACTAAAATCAGTTTGTAATTTAAAAATTAAGCTATTTTATTTTCGAGAGAACAGAGAATACATCTGCCCCGTAAGACACAAACAGTTCATAAATTACAGGCAGTCTGAGAGTTATACAAAGTGCATTCTTTTGGTTGGTAGATAGTAAACATCTGTGGTAGTGGTGGTCTTTGAACTAACATCTTTTACCTTCTTCATGTCATAGGTATATTTAATTTTATCAGCAAAACAAAAAATACGAAACCAAACCCAACTTGTATGTGAGCAGCACTACAGTGTGCTCACCAACTGTCTCCATACATCATGAATAAACAAATCACATATATGCAGTCAGGCAAAGGCAAAAAAAAATAGCAGGGAAAAAGCCCTGGTAACATGGGCATCATTTTCTTAGCAAATCAACCAAAACTCAGCTGTAAGAACAATGAAACAATCCCACCTTGTTGGCCAACAAAAGCTGAGTGCTAACCTTCCCAGCATTTTACTGATGTTCCCAGTCAATTTGTACTGTCCTCAGAATATTTTTCTTAACAATGAAAATATCACCAAAGGCAATGAAAAAACCCAACCCCACCCAACAAACCTTGAGTAGGTTCAATTTTTTTCTAAGCTATAAAGGAACACACCTCCCTGGGGTTTTTTTGCCCCAGCAAGAAGGCTATTCGTGTAATCTTTTGAACAGTTCCAAAATTAATTCCCTCTCCATACTGAAGCTTGAAAAATCTACCTTTCCAGATTCTATAATTTATACTTCAAAAAGTACTGCACTCCTGTACAATTCCTCCCCTCCTTCCAAGAAAATGTGATGCATGTTATAAAACACCTTTAATTAAATGTGGTGCATGCCACTGTTTCCCATAGGGGCATGGAATTTCCTGTTCAATATTCAGTCAAAAAGATGGTTCTAGAAAAGATGGGTAGGTTAAATCTCAATTCTTACCACTGATTTATAAATAAAATGCTTGACTTGTTTTCATTCTAAGGCATTCATGGGCAAGCACACATACAATTAAGCAGCCTTCCAAAGTGTTAAGATTTATCCAAAATTACATTCTTTGCAGAATGTAAAGATATCCAATTAAGCATGAATTCTTTGGGTATTAATTAAAGCCTTTTAAACTAACTGTACTCTGATTTGGAAAGTGATTTTATATTACTTCAACTGAACTTTCTCAAATATTTGTTAAGTCAGATTACTGCTACTGAAGGGCTGGCTGTTGGCACAAGGCTGCTGAACCTTGTGTTCTGAACCTTGTGTTCTGAACCTCCAACCGCAGAAAACAGCAAGTCAGCAACTAGCTGATCCTGGCTTCTCCACACAGATACCATCCTAGTGTTGTTTCCCCTTCTGTCAGATGTTGAAGAGGAGTAACACATGTCCTGTGGGGATCAATTGCCTGAATATTTTAGTATGCCTTCCAGAGCCAAGAAAAACGAATTACGCTTTTCACAGTTTTTGCTCTTGCAAAACATTTAAGACATGAAGTGTCTCTATACATCACCAACGATCGCTTCTGTCACATGTCATTATATCTGTAACGCACGTGAACTCTAGAAAAATGCACCAGCCATAAGAACCTTACCCACACAAGAAAAAGCACAATTTCCCATACAAGGACTGAAGCAGCCTTGGAGTCATTGTAGCTTAACTGTTCCAGGGTAACTTTATTTTCAAATCAAAGCTTCTTCAATGGAGTAATTAGTTTCTAATTAACTTCAAATGCTTATAGTGACCAAACACAGATACACCTTGACACGCTCTATATATCATGTTATGCAACTTTAACCACAGTAACAGAAGTTCACAATTTAAGAGAATTAAGTTTATGTGTAAAAGTCAGCAGATACTACTTTATTCACAGAAGACTTAAGTCACTGTACTCCATCTAGGAGCCCACCGTAGTAGTCGGCTTGACACTCAGGACAGTACTTTGTCTTCCTAGAGATAAACCAAGGTCAGAGAAAGTGTAAATATGTGCTAGCAGAATTCTCATGTGTTTATCAAATGGAAACAAAAATCAATGAAGATCACAAATAATTAACAAAATTATTAATAAAAATAATTAACAAAATTCTTCTTTCTTAACAATCTTCCTTAACTAGTACTTTGAGCTTCTATTAATCATTCCCATTTCTTCCAGTTCCAGGAAAGCAAACAGGTCCATTTTAAAAGCTAACTGGAAACAACCACTTGAGACTAAAATGAAGACCCCAAAGTCCCTAGAATCTTAATGAACATCCCAAGCCTACAGTTAGATCTTTCAGAAAGGAATGCTTGGACTTAACTGAACTGACTGAAATTCAGTCATATTAGCAGTATCTCTTTAAGGCCAAAAAGGAAACTTGCAACTGGTAACTTGCCCAGCAAACTGAAGATTACAGCAGCTGAGCAACACTCAATTTTTCTGTCTAAAATCTAACGCTATCAGTAAGTCTAATGCTTATACATTTCTTTACTAAATAGCTTACACAAATAGGAAACACCACATGAGCATTAGATGCAAAGAATGATTTCTGTCGTAAGTTCAGCATGGAGCTTCAGAATTTCACATATAGGCCAAAGATTCAATATTTAAGAAAGATGAAAATGTCAAAGATAGGTAAGGGTGAAGTTAACTTTCACATCTGAAACATTATGATAGCTGGCCAGTACTCCCAACAATGGTGAATGAATACTTTTAAGTCGCTTTGAATAATTTCAGAAGTTGCAGAGTGTTAAGAGCCAGTAAAGCAGTAGAATGTGGCCTCCTTTCATGAGCTGCAAGGCGTTAGATAAATTGAACTGAAATATGCAGTTTTACCACTAGATGAGAGTCATTTAAGAGTGATAGAAGAAAAACAATAAATAAGCCTCTAGCAAATATCTGTTTCCATTACATTGACCATTACTGTTTTAAGCAGATATGCAGCAGCCATAGTAGTGTTTTCCTCTTGTTTTTTGCAGAGTAAGCTGTAACAGATTTAAAAATCACCACAGTCCACTGTGGACAGACTACAAACAGGGCTCCAAAACACCATGATAATATAGGTTACATGAAAACAGCTTAGGTGTTTTCAGTAAAGGTGTATCACTTAAACTTGAAGAATGAACTGCCAAATTTTTTTGCTCTGAACTTGGTACCAACTCCCCCAAATCTATTTCATAATTGCCCACCTTCCCACCCTCTTTCTTAGAAGAACATTTGCATATGCAATCTTCTGTCCTCTAACAAGTTCACTATGAAAACTTCCAATGCAAGCGACAGAATAACAAACGCAGAAGTGTCATTCTAAGTTAAACCTACACAGTGAAATTTACTACAATCAAATGTGTATTTCAGTGTAACTGTAGAACTATTAACAATGTTATTTTAGCCACTAGCTTTAAGAAATAATTTAGTGTTCATCAGTGGGTGGGGTTTTTTTTGTAAAATGGAGCCTAAAATTTTAGCGTGGAATGTTAACATTTCCTTTAACAGGTTTCCTCTGTTACTAATCAAAACCATTAGGTAACATGCACATATTAACTCCTCTGCATTTGATGCCAGTGAGACAGGTGTGCATTTTACAGAAACGGATGTGAAATACATTTCAAAATCCATTCAAGATTATGCAGAAAATCTGTGGTACAATCTAGAGATTTTAAGTCTCATAATTCAAGTCATGCTTCCTGATATTATTTTAATGACTCAGATACAATGCTTTCCTCCCCCGTTTATCCCACTGATTTCTTTTTTCATTAAAACATTCTAAAAAGCAGTTGTGTGTCCTATGTTAGGACTTACAAACCTATTCTTGTAAATTCTATTTATTCATGTTTTTCTTATTTAGGATTTTGCCTGCCTAGATATACCAGTCAGCAAGTAAAACATAAACTATGTACCTGTTGAGTACAAAGTTAGAAGAAAAGAGCATAAACAGGCTCCATTCATTTCCTTGGCAAGCATAACCGAGCATAGCTATTTCCCACGCCAATCTACCTAGCCCAGCACCAGGTACCAGGATATTAACTTTGGAGAAATCCCTGCAACAGAACAAAAATAATAGTTAAGTCTTTATCTGATACCTCTTAACAAAACTTACAGAGGTCCAGTTAAACATTTTTCACGCATATACTTAGACACTATAATGTATTTTCAGTATGACTTTATACTTTTAAATTCAAACTGAGCCAGTTCTGATCTAATTAATTAAATATACAGTTAAAATAATTCACAGAAATTACTCAAAAAAATATATATAACCCTCATTCAGAATACAGAGCATAATTACAGAACAATTTTTTTTCCTCCTGGAAACTTTTACAGTCGTCAAGATAAAAATCTCTTACATGAATCAAGGAAAGAACATTAAGATATAGCACAATTTATTTGTCTGTGAGGTCTACTGATAAATATTAAATACTCTATAAATCTTCTTAGTTGCAAAGTAATAAGTAAACAAGTATTTTGACACCAGAGACACAAAACCAGAACTTCCAAAAGCTGATTGTCAGTTCAATCTCTAAGAAACTTAATAGTTGTTACCTTCTCAGCAACTATGGGTTCTATATATGCTGTCAGCTGATTTCACTGGAAATGCTGTAAGATTTCCCAAATCAAAGTACACTGCAGTTCTCTAACCATTCACTTCCCGTAACTAGGCATCAAGATTATGAGATGATATCCAGCAGTGTGTCTCTAATGATGTCTACAAAAACTTCTCCTGTCTCTCAAGTTCAACAGCTAAGGATCTCAAAATTTTCTTTCAGCCAGAAAAGGCAATATATACATATTCTAGCCATTAGATTTTCATCACAATGCATCTAGCCTTCAGTCATAAAAAAACCAACAAAAACCCAAACTGAAAGCATACTTCTAAAACCAAGTAATTCTACAGTTTCAAATCATGAACTTCATAATTTCATATACCAAAAAAACCCAAGTGAACACTCCAACTACTCTTGGTTTTGCACGTCCAAAGACAAAACATGTGTGTCATATAAATATATGCAAATAATGGAAGGAAGTGGAAATCATCACTTCCAGACATATGATGAAAGAAGGCAAAATGTGAATCCTTTGAATAGATTAAAAAATCAGGATGCCAAAAAGGGTTCGAGTTAGCATGCTGCGTAAGAATGATGATGAACGTAGAATCGGAAAAGTAGGACATTTCTGAACACTATTACCCAAAACCAAAAGAAATCATTATTTTCTAAAAGGCCACACAAACTAACAAAGCCGTTTCAGCAGTATCTTTTGTATCTTAAGCCTCCCAAATGGAAAATAAACCACTTCTCATTCCTGACTCTCACTTCCATTGCATTAGACTTCCAGATTCTTTGCTTTCTGAACAAGAGACGCAGGAAACAAGCCTTTACTACTACTTAAGAGCACCCCTGTAAAGCACTGGTTCTCTTTACTTCTCTTCTACAAGGAAAGCCAGAAGAAAGCTAGCCAGTAAGTCCTACTGGGGAGGGGAGAAAAAAAAAAGGGGGGGGAGCCATTGAATTCAGGGGAAAACTATTTGCTCAAAATGATTTTTTTTTTTTTTTTTTTAAATATAGACCCAGAAGGATGAGGTCCACACTTCCTGGGTGGAGCTAGAAAAACTTCAATCTTACATTGTTTTCTATTCCAAGTGATACACTATCATTCCATGTGTATTTCTAACCTAACCTATTTCTTAAGTTTCTTACAATTTAAGTTTTAAAATTATATATTTAGATTAACTCTACACAGATTTTTGCACTTACATGTGGACACTTCTACAAGTGGACACTTCTACAAGTGGGTTGAAAAGCCTTACACAACTTCCAAGAGTATCACACATTGCGTAGAAAAGACTCTTCTTAAACCGATTAGCAAGTAGATATGCAGGTGCCATCACATTTAGAAATCTGCACCTTTATTCATCCTAAAATAAAGCCTCTAACAATCAAGCAAGTTGATCAGAAATTGTAATTGTCTTGCATAATTTTTTATTCACGACATAATGCTTTTGTATCTCTGTCGTAATTTCTTCCAATTCTCCCCAAGAAAATAGATGATTTTAACTATTCTTTCCTTTGCACCTCTATTAAAGAGATTTTAGTCTACCTGGAAACTTGTTAGCTGTTTAATTTCTATCTATCCTTCTCATGTGAATTGCTAGGGACTGGTGCCGGTCACTGATTTTGTTTGAGCATACAGAGCACAGAGTTAGTAGGGTACATTTTTTAAGATCGATAATTAGAGAAATTAGGTACATTGCAAACAATGCAAAAAAACCCAGTATTTTTGACAGCGTCCCGCTATCAAAAACAGCCCAAACCAGTACAAATATCTTTATGCTTTTCTAGGCGTAAAAAGAATCATTAGTGACAAATTGCTGGTGAATTAAAAAAAAAAAAAGCTACAACTAGTGGCAGTGGGAGCATTCCAGTGCAGTATATTATGCTAATTTCTGAATAATTAGAACAGATAAAAATGTGTAATTGCACAGAAACTACATTTTTAATGGCTACAGTCACAAGGTAATTTAGGAGGCTAGAAAAACCTGCTTTCCTTTGGTGGGTATGCAATTGCAGCAAGAGCAAAGACAATAAAAAAACCCCAACTCCTGAACTGTGGTAACTTGTAATAACCCAAAGTCTATCCAGTGAAACCAGCCTTCAACTAGCCAGTAGTATGACACATATCTAGCATTGATTAGGACATAATTAGGTACCCACAAGCGTGCATTAAAAAAATGTGGAGCAACAGGGAAGAAATATGGGCCTTCTAATGTGACAGGTGTGGGGAGCAGAGAAGGAGGGCTGTGTGGTAGTTTGGCTCAACTATTGGAACTGCATCAGTCTCCTAAAAAGATAGTGAAGAAGCATGAGAAATAACTAAAATTTGTCATGCCATTATTACCCTACATTTTGTAGTGTGATAGATTTTTCAGCTTTTAGGAATTTATTTGCCATTAATGAAGATTTTAACTAGTGTACTATTTTAATGGAATAAATATACATGATAAAAATAGAGGGTTCTTATTTTTATGGCTCTTTAGTTTAACAAAAAAATGATGGTGCCAAAGTGGTAAAACTCCAGCACATCACAAGAAAAATTAGTGTGTGATCAAACAAAAACCTAATTTTCATAAACTGAGCACTGCAATTCAATGTCACCTAATAAGAGGAAGTGGTAAGAAATATACAGCCCACACAGAAGAGAGGCATAAAATCAGACTGTGGGACTCCTCCTTTCCCAATATCTTACTTCTGTAATGCTTGTGCATTTAGATAGTAAACAGGTCCAATTCTCAGTCTAGTATTTTTCATTATTTCACTTTCACCATATTTAAAAAAATAAAATCTCTGAAAAAAGACTATTTTGACTACTTCTCAAATAAAGGGAGTTAAAAAGCACAATTATTTGAAGAACTATTCTCCAAATTCAGCAACTGAGGTTGACATGCTTCATGTCAAGCCCTGCAAAGCATTCAGTGGACTGCAGCAATACTGAAGTTACAACTTGCACTTAAATCCAATGTTTCAAGCAAAGTTTAAAGACAATTTTTGATTACTTTAAAACTCCTGCAAGATGTTTCTTTACACATAAGGTAAATAAAATTGTATAGAGATTTTATGACAACTATAAACACGACCAAGTACATGCATGAAGTATAGCCCAGTTCAGGCTTAGGATTAATAAACTATGTTCTTCACATAAGAAGGAAAATAAGCTCTGGTGACTTCTTTTGGGCTATCCTGCGAGAACCTTGGAAAATGCATCAGTAGATGGACAGAATGATGTATTTAAATTTTAAGTGGTTCCAAAGGCCACGTTAATGAATGAGAGTTTTGAGAAAATACCTAAGGTTACTGTTCTTGGCCATTAAATATTAATTAACTAAAAAGTTAACTATTTCTTTGATTCCTTTTGGAGAAGAGCTGATGATCACCTTTCACATCCACTTACATGTAGGGAAACAGTAGTAAGTGAAAGAAAATCAATGTGACAAAAGGGGAATTAGAAAAAAATAGTACATTGGTGTGTTTGTTTAGATTTTCAACTTAAAATGTTTCCCCATAAAAATGCTTTAATGAAACATCCCATCAAGAAACAAAAATGTATCCATGTTTTACTGTTTTCTCCTACATAAGACAGTGGTTCATTCAGATCGAAGAAATGTAAATGGTTTCATCAAAAGGCAGATAATATTATAGAGACCCCATGAGCTGGAAGACAAATGCCAACATGAATAATGCAGGAATGTACCAGTTCTTCAGGAAGACCTTATCTCATGTGACTTCATTTAAAACTGTTTTGTTGTCCTGGTAACAGATTCCGTGTTAAAGCCAATCAGAAAGAAGGAATTATTTCTGAGTCAAAATGGGAAGCAGAACAGCTTTTTGACATCTTTATTTTTAGGTGACAGTCTTGTCAGAAGACTGGACTGAAACACAAGATAATAGTGTCTACTCACAAGACCACTGTAATTCACAGCTGCTTTCAGCTGTTGCTTGTGTATCTTCTGCTTCCCAGAAGAGCAAGCATATAAAGCACTTCACCTCTTCTCCTTTGCATACTAACAGAACAAATACAGGACAATTTTGCAAAGAGCAATAACACAACACATGCATGCATGTAGTGTGACTTGTGAATAGTCTCAAAAATTCAATTTTTTTTTTAATTATTCCCATGCATGGAATTAATAACATTAACAAATAACAGTAATGAAAACCTGAATGTGCAATTCCATTGAAGCCATTAAAAAGTAAATGGCGACTTGTATGACAGTTTTAAATTTAAAGTATTTCTCAATCTTTTACAATGCAAAATACATTAAGATCTTTTCCTGGCAGAAAAGGACCTGCAGGTATGGATTGATAGCTCAATGTGAGCCTGCAGTGTGCCAGGGTAGCAAAGGCAGCCAATAGCATCCTGGCCTTTATCAGGAGCAGCACGGTCGGCACGACCAGAGATGTGATCATGCCCTTGTAACAGGTACTGGTGAAGAAACACCTTGAATACTGGGTTCAGTTTTGGGTCTCTCATTACAAGAGGGATATCGAGGTGCTGGAGTATGTCTAAAGAGCAGCACAGCTTGTCAAGGGTTGAGAGAGCAAGTCCTTTCCTATAAGGAGCAGCTGAAGCAACTAGTGTTGTTTAGTCTGAAAAAAGGAAGCTGAAGGAAGACCTTATCACCCTCTAAAACTACCTGAAAGGAGGCTGTAGTAAGATGGGCATCAGTCTCTTCTCACCAAGTAAGAAGGGACAGGACAAGAGAAAAAGACCTCAAGATGCACTAAGGCAGGTTTAGGTTGGGTATTAGGAAAAATATCTTCACTGAAAGGACTGTCAATCACTGCCCAATAGTGCACTTCCTTGGGCAGAATAGGCTGCCCAAGGAAGTAGGTAAGTGACCACCTCTCGAGGTACTTAAAAGTTGTACAGACATGGCACCTGGGGACATGTTTTAGTGGTGTTAGGTTAATGGTTGGACTCGATGATCTTAAATACCAATCTTCCAATCAAAATGATTCTATTACTCTACGATTCTAGACAAACATCACCCAGTGTTAAAAATACACTTTTTCTGTAGCACTTTGATTTCATCATCACAGGAAACTTCAGTACTCTGTCCTAGAAAAGGGAACTCTAAAGAAATGCAAAGCTACACTGAGGTTCTGTCCACAAGCTGTTTTTTCACATTATCACCCAAAGCTAGAACTCTCTGTAGGAAAAGGACTCTGCATGCATTATACAAACCAGCCAGAATAGCTTAACTATGGTCAGCTCAGTTATCCACACCTTCAAACTTAAACAACCACCCCCTTCCAACATTCTAATAAATGAACCAGACTGACCACCCAGGCTGCCCTGCCAGGGAAGTTCTCACATAAGAGTGAAGTGGAATTGCCAGTTAGGCCTTATAATATAAAGAAAGAGAACAGGCGCTTCCAAATGACTCTGCTTCTCTCCTCAAAGAGGTAAGTATACCTGGAGAGCCTCTGGTCACTATGTAAAAGAGCAAGCAGATTACACTATGTAACAGCAAGTGAACAGAGAAAATTTACATAAAAGCTAGAACAGATCCATAATGATCATTAATATTAAACTTTTAAATAGGTATGTACATAATACACATTTTAAAAAGAAAAATTTCATTTGACAAACTACAAATTGTAATAGGGATGTTTGATCTCTACAGTGATGTTTTGAGATTTCAATAAAGGCAAAAACCCCCAAAATGGTATTTCAGAACCATCACAGCAGGGAGAGAAGCACTACCACGTTAGGTGTGTTTGAAAACAGTGAACAGAATTCCTGGTAAAGAAGCCACAGCCATGAACTTGCGATTCACCAGATATGCTACCACATGTTGAGTCCTAATACAAAATGGAGGTTCTAAAACAGATTCTTGATGCTAAGTGTAAAAGTCAAGACTTCCAATTAAAGTCATGTATCTGTTAAGGTAAGTTACATCCCCCACAATGGAAATGCTTTAAAAACTAGCATACAAAGAAGAAGGTGAGCTGCTACCACAAACATTTAAAAGATGACTTTCAAAACTATGACTTTTCCTGCATACAAGAGGTACATGTAGCATTTAATGCATTTTTGAATTGTGTAAGGCACTATTAACACTAAAAAAACAATTGCACAAAGTTTACCTTCAGATAAAACATCTTTAGTGTTACACCCACCTTGAGGTAAGTTAGCACAAGGCAAAAGACAAAGCAACCATGTCCACACCACGTTCTGCCACTAACAGTCTTTACTAATGAAAATGAAAAGATACCTAGTGGAAGGTATTTTCAAAGTGGTACAAATGCATTATTAGCAATTAGTGAGAAGAAAACTCACATTAACACCTAGCTATATCAAACCTAAGTTCGGACCTGCACATTTGTGAGTACACAAAATTCACAAATTTTCCCACACAGAATTCTTATAGTAGTAGTATCTTCAGGCGTTCTACCAGTACACTTGTATTACCCCATACGCTGATGACTATTTCAGCGATGTTAACAAACTGACACAGTTACAAAGCTACCCTCATATATGCACCAAAGCTTTATTCAGATTTGCCTTGTAACATCTGTCTGAAACCAAGGCTAGAATTAATTCCTTTCAGGGTAAATTCTTAGTGCAATAAAACCGTGCTAGAGGTTAAGAGTCTTATTTCCTCTTTACACCACAAAGGGCAATATTCATACTTTCTGTGGTCACAGGGATTCTTCCTTTTATGTGCCACTTGCACATCAAGAACCTGCTAAACTGCAAAATTTGCTTCACTGAGTGCAGCACTGAGTGCAATTCCTCTTACTTGAAAAGTTAACTGCTAAACCCATTACATCAAGCTGCAGGAAAAAAATATTGTTTTGTGATGTTTATGATTATGCTTTTTTCCCAACATCTTGTATTAGAAAAAAAAAAAATCTAGAGTAAAAAACCAAATTCCACTGCTTTCACAGTAACTTAGGTGTTTTTAAATCAAATCTTTTCATTAGTTTATAAAAACTTCAGATTAATGCGACAATGTGTGCCCACTTTAAAAAAAAAAAGTACTTAAAACACTATTACCATCTTTCTTTTGGAAAGTTCTTTACAATTTCACTAATAATTGGCTGGTAGCAGGAATCTCTCTCAGGCTTTCCCTCTTCACTCCAGTCTCTCACAAATTGTTTCAAAGTGGATTTTAGTTTATCCATGTCAAATGTTGAAGCTGGTGTAATCTTTCCACTTCCCTGATTAGAAAGGGGAAAAAAAAAAAGATAAGTTAGTGAAAAATGTACCAAGTATCTTTAGTCTTAAAAAAAAAGGCAAATCATAAACAGACAAAAGCCATGCTATATGGTCTGCTGGGACTTTTGGCTAATAAAGCACTTGGGCTCTCACTCCTGGGACCAGGGCTCAGAATCCACACAAACCAAGTTTGCACACGAGACCAGACTCCACATCAAAACAAAACAAACACAACCAAAACCCAAAACCAAACTGCAAAACCCAAAACCAAACCGCAAAACCCAAAACAAACCAACCAACCAAACCAAACAAAAACCAAAACAAAACACAGCAGTATGGCATAGCAGAGCACAACTGGTAGTCCTCATTCAGGGTAGCTAGTATAGAGGCTGAACTGCACACCCTGGGAAAAGGATCACTTTAAGCACTAATGAGGCAACACTGAGAAGCTCATATGAAAGCTGCCCCAAAAAGGACTTTACTTTCATCTCTGACAGTATTTTAAGTCTGAGTGCAAATTTGTTTCATAGAGATGTCACACTGAAAGAGCAGGTCAGTAGTGAAAATGTTTTTACAGATAAGAACATTAAAAACACTTGGCCTATCTGAAATCGTAACTGATTTGGAGAATGATGCAACATGTAAACACCTACAGTATGACAGAAAATACCACTTACACTCCAAATCATTAACTGAAAAAAAAAAAAAAAGCTTTAAATTGTAACCAGCCTAGAGACAGAATTCCAGAGGGGAAAAGTCTTTTTTACTGTAATTGATAACTATTCCTTTCCAGCTTCTCGTTAGTTTTCTTAACTGTAACTACAAGGACTAACAACGAATAGTTTTTATTAAACATGAGCTCTACAAGATATGAAAGGCAAGACAGAGAAAACATAAGCAAACAAGAAGTCATAAAGGAGAAAAACAAAGGCAAAAGGGAAGAAAGTTGAAGCCCTGAAGTATGAAAAACAAATGTAGAAAATCCTAAAGTGTACAGAATTTAATCTTGGCGTATGAAAAAGTCCATTTTAACATACGTCTTCTCCATATTCTTTATTTTCAAACATATGAACACAGTCATTCACAATGGTCTGCAGGATCTCTTGATTATGATCAATGCACTTCCGAATCTTGTCAAGGTGAGGAAGGAATTGTGGAAGAAGACTCTGTTGCTTAGCTGGGAGAGATTTAAACTGCCTCTCTGTTCTGTTCACTCGTTCATGCATGTTCGTTCTAAAAAGCAGAAAGTTTAAAGACTTTAGATATTTAGAAGCAAAACACACACTGGTAATAAATAATTCAATCTAAGTGGCTCCAACTACAATTATTCTTTTCTTTAGGTACAGAAAGTGATCAGTTTGTAATTCTTTACTTAAGAATAAGCTACAAATAATTTTTGGGGTAAAATGTTTTAAGCTCTAGTTCTATATCACCATGCTTTTTAACATGTTGCCATTTACGAGGATCACTGTGGGTGTCTTTTCTTGCAGTTTCCTCATCAGCCTCTCCTTTCCAGCGTAAGTTGATTACTGCCTTAATATGTGGACCTACAACATTTAATAAACAACCAGCCCCTAAACTCATTAAAATCCAGCCAGATTGTTTCACAATGAATAGCTGAATGCTGTAGTACACTCTGGCTACAGAAATTATGAGATGTGAACTGGGAAGAGGGATTCTTAAATTCAGTTGTTTCTGAAAGAACCATAGAAGTCACAGCTGGACCACATCAGCATCCTGGCATTCACACTGAGATACTAAGCTACCTTCTTTTATCAGCATACTCCCCTCACATGCAACTACTGTTAATTTGATCATGTAACAGATCTAAACCAAAAATAAGTTTCCACTTCCCCAAAATAAAAGTGCCACAAAAAAGGTAAATCTGCCACTATAAGAAAAGAAGTCTGGGTTTCTTCCTTTCCTGTCTTCCTTCTTACCCAGAAAGGTTCTGGCCTCACCTCATTCTAGCACTCACCCGGCCTTACATAACTTGTTTAACTCGCTAAACTCTGAAGAGACCTGAATAGATTTTCCTAAACTTTCTTTGTCACTTTAGGAAGCTGACTGAGCACAGGCATAAGAGGTGTTTAAAACATGCATATGCGTTGCTACAGAACATGGTGTACCACCAGACTTTGTAGTTAGATAATGGTTGGACTAGATCTTAAAGACCTTTTCCAGGTGAAACAATTCTATGATTCCTTTGAGGCAGAGAAAGTTTAATTCAGTTTCTGAGATGAAGAGTTGAATCATGTCCTTTTGTTAGGTATTTAATGAAACTTAAGAATTCAAATGTCAAAGCTTAACGTGAGGTTGAGAGAGATGTTCCCAGTTTCTAAGGCCTGAGGATATGATTACATTGCTGATGTAAGTAAACTACTGTTGGTTGTTGTGCTAGTACTAACATAAAGTCTTTGGCATGGCCAAACTGAATTAGAGAATTCAGTTGCTGAATATAGATGGCATTGTAGAGTAGATGACACTTTGATGTCTCCTCCATTCACGATTTCAGTCCAGAAGAGACATTGAAGTGTCAACTACACCAACCTCATGCTCACATAGTAGTCCTGGAAAACAAACAAAAACCCCAAACCACCCTAAAATATAAAACCAGCAAGCAGACTAAAATGTCTGAGTATCACCTACTCCTTTCAAGAACTTCACTACCATGGAAAAATTGTGCATGTATTATACTGAAAAAAGGGTCCAGCCCATAACGATAAACATCGTGTGGGTTTATCAACTGAAGTACAGAAATATGTAGCATACCTACATCCCATATCTGCTTCCCAAACCCAAAATAACAGCAGACAGTTTACTAATACACTGCAGAGGACTGGACTTTTTCCAGCCACTCCCTTCCACCCAGCAATTTTGAGTTTCATCTCGACTTCTATTCAACAGATTCAGATACAAAGTAGGGTGGCCGCCTCCCTTTATCTCATTTCTGTAGAACCATGAACCCTTCTTCTGCCTCAACAAATGTCTAGCTCCATTGTTGTGCAAATTAACACGTCTTTCAAATTTTTCCCTAGTAACCGAAACACACTTTTCATTTCTTTGACAGCAAAAGCTACTATTGCTTTGAGTACTTCAAGTATCTGGGCGTATTTTATCGTATAAAAGGAGACCTTTGACATCCTTTCCAGGTGCGTTGAACTTTGAGACTTCCCCCTCTTTTATGCCTCCTAGCTAACAACTACATTGAGGGCACTTTGTGCATCGGCAGAAAGTAAATGGGTGCAGAGATCCTTTCCCGACTCAGTGTTCTGCACCCCGCTACAGCTACAGCGCTCACCACGGAGTACAGACCGGGGGAGGCGGCGACACGGCACGCACAGAAGAGCGAGGAGCTCTGGGAGCCAGGCGCCCGGAACGCGGTGGGGCAGCCCGCATGGACAGCGGGTTCCTGACCCCTGCGGAGGCAGGTCGGTTAGAAGAGGACGCAGCAGAAGGCTGGTGACCCTCGCAGGGCCCCCCACGCAAGGCGGCAGGTCCCGCTTACCCGTAGTATCGGAAGGCGTTGATGATCCTCCGGAAGTGCTCCCGCTCCAGACGTTCCTCCTCCTCCACCGTCGCTGCCCTGGCAGCCGCTGCCAACGCCCTCGGCTCTTGAGGCTGCCGCCTCCGCCGCTCGTCGCTCATTGAAGCCGCCTGCTCCACGTCGGGATCGCCACTCCCGCCGCCGGCGCTCTCTCCTGGCCACAGCATCTGCTCCCGCTCCTCCTCGTGACCCTGCCGCAATCCCTTGCGCATCGCTTTGGCCGGCGGATCCCTCTCACCCGGGGGCCCTGGCGGCGGCGGCTGTGCTTTACGGGACACGGCGCACGTGGCCGACATCGCCGCAACTGTCTCTCTGGCGCGCACGCTCCTTCCTCACTTCCGGCGCGGGGAAGAGGGAGGTGGCCTGACGCGCTCCATCCTGCCCGTGCAGGCAGGGAGTATCGCGAGATGAAGGGCGGCCGCAAGGGCGTGCGCGCTGCTGGCTAGGCTGGAGGGGGAGGGTTGGCCGAGATCTGCGGCAGTAAGAACTGAATCAATAGGCTATCACCCTCGGCGTAACGAGCAGGCATCCTCTCATTTTTCGTGATCAGGGCTGTGGCAAAGTAAACCCATGACACGGAGGTATATACCTGTATATATACACCTGTGTATACATATTCTGTAACACGGAGGGAGAAAAACCTCGCTGTGGAACACTGCGAGTCCCTGCTAGCCAAAAAGGTAGAGGTTGTGTGTAGCTCCTCTGGAGTCTTCGCACAAAGTTCAGCAGCCAAAACACCGCTCCAGCTCCGCAGGTAACAAACTCTGCCTGCTTGGCTACCCTTGCTTGTGATAAGGTCAACATACAACCCAATGCAGCAGCCAGCCATGAGCAGCGAGGTAGCTCTGCTGAGATAGGCGCCACAAAGGAAGAGCTGTGCCACAACAAAGCCGGATCATGCTTCCTGGAAACTAGAGTGAGGACCAGAGAAGGGAAAGCAAGAAGGCAAACGAAGCAATGTCGAGTAATGCGTGAGTAGATTTCACTCCACAATAACACACTTCCGCACATCCTCCTTGTCAAGGCTGGGCGGACCACTAGAAGGAACACACGCATCCACCACCACTAACGCTCTGCGGCAGGCACTGGGGAAGTCCTGGACTGGATTTAGTGGCAGATTGGAACCGGATGCAGGAGCTAGATTCCAAAACTGCATTCAAGAATGCATGGACTGGGATCAAAGTCAGAAGAAGGGCCAGAGAATACTCCTTAGATGCCAGCCTCTGATGAAAAGAACTTAACCTTTGTGATCTGTCAGCTTTATCCTTAAGATGATGTACATGGGATGGAATCCCTTATTGGTCAGTTTAGCATCACCTGTCCTGTCTGCTGCTCCCTCCAGCTACCACCTCTATGGCATCCTACTTGCAGTATGCAAGATTTACCAGTGACCTTGGTCTCCACAGGAGCAAGTATATGCAAGAGCCTTTCTGCATAGCAATTCATGGTATTAACTTAGAAACACTAAGTGTTAGCACTTCTAGAAGCAGACACCGTCTGCAAAAATATGCTGTTAATTTCATGAAGTGCAGTCATTTAGAAGGGACTTACCTGTAAATTAAAATCAGTTCCTTGCTCATCAGCAGAGGCAACCCTGATTCCCTGTCTTCCTGCTCTTCTGGAGGCAGGTATGTGTGTGTGTGTGCACACACAGAGTGGGAGGGGGAGAGAGAGAAAAACCAGGAGTGAAGCTAAGCTGGGGAGAGGGTGGGGAGAGAGGTGCTTGAAGATTTATTTTTCGTTATCCTATTTGATTTGCAATAAGTTATTCCCCCAAGTCTGCTCTGTTATGCCTGTGACAGTAATTGCTGAGTGATCTCCCTGTCCTTATCCTGAACCCTTGAGATTTTTGTCATATTTTCTTCCCTCCACCTGTCCAGTTGACAAGGGGGAGTACTAAGAGTGGCTTGGTGGATAGCCAAGGTCAGCTCACCACAACCGTTCCTGTATTAGCTAATATCCCAGAATTGCTCCACTTCCAAAGGGAAATAGAAACAACATTACAGTTTACAATCAGTCTGTCACTGTATTTTAGCAAATTCAACATAAAGTATTACTGCAAAAGAATAACACATAATAGTATTTGGAAGCACTTTGTCTTTACATCTTTACAGAGCTCTAGTCTAAGTCCTTTGGCTTAAACAGGTTTAGGCCTTTTAATACTGTAGTAATGAGCAATGAGGAAGTATATGAGGAAAGCTTGATGGAGCTGGGTCTCTTTAGCTTGGAGAAGAGACTGAAAGGTGACTTCATTAATGTTTATATATATATGTATGAATGGTGAGTGTCTAGAGGATGGAGCCAGGCTCTTCTCAGTGATGTCCAATGACAGGAAAAAGATGGGAGCACAGGGGGTTCCAAGTAAACATAAGGAAGAACTTTTTCACTGAGGGTGACAGAACACTAGAACAGGCTGCTCAGAGAGGTTATGCAGTCTCCTTCTCTTGAGACACTCTAAACCCACCTGGATGCATTCCTGTGTGACCTACTCTAGGTGATCCTACTCTGGCACTTAGGTTGGACTTGATCTTTCAAGGTCCCTTCCAACCTCTAACATTATGTGATCAGTTTAGCTAACACATAGTAAGCACTTTGCTTTCCCATAGTAAGTACTTTCCATCCTTTGATTTTCATGTCTGTACTTCAGTTTTATTCAGGCTGATAAACATGTAAGATATTGTATAGAAAATGCTCAAAGTTAGTACATTAGTTATTCAGTAACTAAATAAGATTAAAATTCCCAGTTTCTAAGTTTATCTAAGCCTAGGTACACAAATCCTATAATGAAGTTTTAACATACATCTAGCATACTCACTTTCTGAATGCTTCATTACTATAGTTTCAGCCTGCGCTATGAATATTCTTTCCTTCCTCCTCCCTGAAGCATACATTGATCATCTAGTAGTCTGTGCCATCCTGATTCTCAATCTCAGCACCATACATGTACTTCATCTTGTAAAGTGATGCATTTGCATCCTCTCCAACATCTTACTCGCTTACCTTTTCCAAACCTGATTTATCTATTTTTTTAAATTATTTTTTAAAATATACGTCGTGAACGGTTCCATACAGTACACCATATACAAACTACTTGACACCCACCACAGAGGTATTTAGCAAGTCTAAGTAAGCTCAGTTATGACGTATTCAGTACCAAGTTCACTTACAGAATAAGCGATGTAACAGCTTATACAGTCTTACACTTGATTTTGTCAAGGCATATAGCTAGTTCCTCCAACCATGTTTATCAGTGATTAGAAGCTCATAAAAATATTAGATGTAATAACTGTCACTCCTATATTAACACTTCAAATTGCATTTGTGTTTGAACAGGATTATTAATCCAACAGACCTGCATTTGTTCATAATCTTTAAAATGTACACATTCAGTCAGATTTAAAGATCAATGAAAGCATGACTGGTTAAAGGAACTGCACTGTTGGTACTATTCAGGAACATCTGAGTCTCAGTCAATAGCTGCTACACATCCACTTGTGTTGTATGTACACGCTGCACCTGCTCAGTTGGTCATCTTACTAGGTCTTGGGGTTTTCAGATGGTATCAGATAGAACACAGGATTCCTAAATTATCATTCTGCAACCTGCTGATCTAAAAACAAAAAGGGGGGGAAGGGAAGGAAGGGGGGGGGGAGAGGAAGGAAGGGGGGGGGGAGAGGAAGGAAGGGGGGGGGGAGAGGAAGGAAGGGGGGGGGGAGAGGAAGGAAGGGGGGGGGGAGAGGAAGGAAGGGGGGGGGGAGAGGAAGGAAGGGGGGGGGGAGAGGAAGGAAGGGGGGGGGGAGAGGAAGGAAGGGGGGGGGGAGAGGAAGGAAGGGGGGGGAGAGGAAGGAAGGGGAGGGGGAGAGGAAGGAAGGGGGGGGGAGAGGAAGGAAGGGGGGGGGAGAGGAAGGAAGGGGGGGGGGAGAGGAAGGAAGGGGGGGGGGAGAGGAAGGAAGGGGGGGGGAGAGGAAGGAAGGGGGGGGGGAGAGGAAGGAAGGGGGGGGGAGAGGAAGGAAGGGGGGGGGAGAGGAAGGAAGGGGGGGGGAGAGGAAGGAGGGGGGGGGGAGAGGAAGGAAGGGGGGGGGGAGAGGAATGAAGGGGGGGGGGAGGAAGGAAGGGGGGGGGGAGGAAGGAAGGGGGGGGGAGAGGAAGGAAGGGGGGGGGAGAGGAAGGAAGGGGGGGGGGAGAGGAAGGAAGGGGGGGGGAGAGGAAGGAAGGGGGGGGGGAGAGGAAGGAAGGGGGGGGGGAGAGGAAGGAAGGGGGGGGGAGAGGAAGGAGGGGGGGGGAGAGGAAGGAGGGGGGGGAGAGGAAGGAGGGGGGGGAGAGGAAGGGGGGGGGGGAGAGGAAGGAAGGGGGGGGGGAGAGGAAGGAAGGGGGGGGGAGAGGAAGGAAGGGGGGGGGGGAAGGAAGGAAGGGGGGGGGAAAAGGAAGGAAGGGGGGGGAAAAGGAAGGAAGGGGGGGGAAAAGGAAGGAAGGGGGGGGAAAAGGAAGGAAGGGGGGGGAAAAGGAAGGAAGGGGGGGGAAAAGGAAGGAAGGGGGGGGAAAAGGAAGGAAGGGGGGGGAAAAGGAAGGAAGGGGGGGGAAAAGGAAGGAAGGGGGGGGAAAAGGAAGGAAGGGGGGGGAAAAGGAAGGAAGGGGGGGAAAAGGAAGGAAGGGGGGGGAAAAGGAAGGAAGGGGGGGGAAAAGGAAGGAAGGGGGGGGAAAAGGAAGGAAGGGGGGGGAAAAGGAAGGAAGGGGGGGGAAAAGGAAGGAAGGGGGGGAAAAGGAAGGAAGGGGGGGGAAAAGGAAGGAAGGGGGGGAAAAGGAAGGAAGGGGGGGGAAAAGGAAGGAAGGGGGGGGAAAAGGAAGGAAGGGGGGGAAAAGGAAGGAAGGGGGGGGAAAAGGAAGGAAGGGGGGGGAAAAGGAAGGAAGGGGGGGGAAAAGGAAGGAAGGGGGGGGAAAAGGAAGGAAGGGGGGGGAAAAGGAAGGAAGGGGGGGGAAAAGGAAGGAAGGGGGGGGAAAAGGAAGGAAGGGGGGGGAAAAAGGAAGGAAGGGGGGGGAAAAGGAAGGAAGGGGGGGGAAAAGGAAGGAAGGGGGGGGAAAAGGAAGGAAGGGGGGGGAAAGGAAGGAAGGGGGGGGAAAAGGAAGGAAGGGGGGGGAAAAGGAAGGAAGGGGGGGGAAAAGGAAGGAAGGGGGGGGAAAAGGAAGGAAGGGGGGGGAAAAGGAAGGAAGGGGGGGGAAAAGGAAGGAAGGGGGGGGAAAAGGAAGGAAGGGGGGGGAAAAGGAAGGAAGGGGGGGGAAAAGGAAGGAAGGGGGGGGAAAAGGAAGGAAGGGGGGGGAAAAGGAAGGAAGGGGGGGGAAAAGGAAGGAAGGGGGGGGAAAAGGAAGGAAGGGGGGGGAAAAGGAAGGAAGGGGGGGGAAAAGGAAGGAAGGGGGGGGAAAAGGAAGGAAGGGGGGGGAAAAGGAAGGAAGGGGGGGGAAAAGGAAGGAAGGGGGGGGAAAAGGAAGGAAGGGGGGGGAAAAGGAAGGAAGGGGGGGGAAAAGGAAGGAAGGGGGGGGAAAAGGAAGGAAGGGGGGGGAAAAGGAAGGAAGGGGGGGGAAAAGGAAGGAAGGGGGGGGAAAAGGAAGGAAGGGGGGGAAAAGGAAGGAAGGGGGGGGAAAAGGAAGGAAGGGGGGGGAAAAGGAAGGAAGGGGGGGGAAAAGGAAGGAAGGGGGGGGAAAAGGAAGGAAGGGGGGGGAAAAGGAAGGAAGGGGGGGGAAAAGGAAGGAAGGGGGGGGAAAAGGAAGGAAGGGGGGGGAAAAGGAAGGAAGGGGGGGGAAAAGGAAGGAAGGGGGGGGAAAAGGAAGGAAGGGGGGGGAAAAGGAAGGAAGGGGGGGGAAAAGGAAGGAAGGGGGGGGAAAAGGAAGGAAGGGGGGGGAAAAGGAAGGAAGGGGGGGGAAAAGGAAGGAAGGGGGGGGAAAAGGAAGGAAGGGGGGGGAAAAGGAAGGAAGGGGGGGGAAAAGGAAGGAAGGGGGGGGAAAAGGAAGGAAGGGGGGGGAAAAGGAAGGAAGGGGGGGGAAAAGCAAGGAAGGGGGGGGAAAAGCAAGGAAGGGGGGGGAAAAGCAAGGAAGGGGGGGGAAAAGCAAGGAAGGGGGGGGAAAAGCAAGGAAGGGGGGGGAAAAGCAAGAAGGGGGGGGAAAAGCAAGGAAGGGGGGGGAAAAGCAAGGAAGGGGGGGGAAAAGCAAGGAAGGGGGGGGAAAAGCAAGGAAGGGGGGGGAAAAGCAAGGAAGGGGGGGGAAAAGGAAGGAAGGGGGGGGAAAAGGAAGGAAGGGGGGGGAAAAGGAAGGAAGGGGGGGGAAAAGGAAGGAAGGGGGGGGAAAAGGAAGGAAGGGGGGGGAAAAGGAAGGAAGGGGGGGGAAAAGGAAGGAAGGGGGGGAAAAGGAAGGAAGGGGGGGAAAAGGAAGGAAGGGGGGGGAAAAGGAAGGAAGGGGGGGGAAAAGGAAGGAAGGGGGGGGAAAAGGAAGGAAGGGGGGGGAAAAGGAAGGAAGGGGGGGGAAAAGGAAGGAAGGGGGGGGAAAAGGAAGGAAGGGGGGGGAAAAGGAAGGAAGGGGGGGGAAAAGGAAGGAAGGGGGGGGAAAAAGGAAGGAAGGGGGGGGAAAAGGAAGGAAGGGGGGGGAAAAGGAAGGAAGGGGGGGGAAAAGGAAGGAAGGGGGGGGGAAAAGGAAGGAAGGGGGGGGAAAAGGAAGGAAGGGGGGGGAAAAGGAAGGAAGGGGGGGGAAAAGGAAGGAAGGGGGGGGAAAAGGAAGGAAGGGGGGGGAAAAGGAAGGAAGGGGGGGGAAAAGGAAGGAAGGGGGGGGAAAAGGAAGGAAGGGGGGGGAAAAGGAAGGAAGGGGGGGGAAAAGCAAGGAAGGGGGGGGAAAAGCAAGGAAGGGGGGGGAAAAGCAAGGAAGGGGGGGGAAAAGCAAGGAAGGGGGGGGAAAAGCAAGGAAGGGGGGGGAAAAGCAAGGAAGGGGGGGGGAAAAGCAAGGAAGGGGGGGGAAAAGCAAGGAAGGGGGGGGGAAAAGCAAGGAAGGGGGGGGAAAAGCAAGGAAGGGGGGGAAAAGCAAGGAAGGGGGGGGAAAAGCAAGGAAGGGGGGGGAAAAGCAAGGAAGGGGGGGGAAAAGCAAGGAAGGGGGGGGAAAAGCAAGGAAGGGGGGGAAAAGCAAGGAAGGGAAGGGGGGGGAAAAGCAAGGAAGGGGGGGGAAAAGCAAGGAAGGGGGGGGAAAAGCAAGGAAGGGGGGGGAAAAGCAAGGAAGGGGGGGGAAAAGCAAGGAAGGGGGGGGAAAAGCAAGGAAGGGGGGGAAAAGCAAGGAAGGGGGGGGAAAAGCAAGGAAGGGGGGGGAAAAGCAAGGAAGGGGGGGGAAAAGCAAGGAAGGGGGGGGAAAAGCAAGGAAGGGGGGGGAAAAGCAAGGAAGGGGGGGGAAAAGCAAGGAAGGGGGGGGAAAAGCAAGGAAGGGGGGGGAAAAGCAAGGAAGGGGGGGGAAAAGCAAGGAAGGGGGGGGAAAAGCAAGGAAGGGGGGGGAAAAAGCAAGGAAGGGGGGGGAAAAGCAAGGAAGGGGGGGGAAAAGCAAGGAAGGGGGGGGAAAAGCAAGGAAGGGGGGGGAAAAGCAAGGAAGGGGGGGGAAAAGCAAGGAAGGGGGGGGAAAAGCAAGGAAGGGGGGGGAAAAGCAAGGAAGGGGGGGGAAAAGCAAGGAAGGGGGGGGAAAAGCAAGGAAGGGGGGGGAAAAGCAAGGAAGGGGGGGGAAAAGCAAGGAAGGGGGGGGAAAAGCAAGGAAGGGGGGGGAAAAGCAAGGAAGGGGGGGGAAAAGCAAGGAAGGGGGGGGAAAAGCAAGGAAGGGGGGGGAAAAGCAAGGAAGGGGGGGGAAAAGCAAGGAAGGGGGGGAAAAGCAAGGAAGGGGGGGGAAAAGCAAGGAAGGGGGGGGAAAAGCAAGGAAGGGGGGGGAAAAGCAAGGAAGGGGGGGGAAAAGCAAGGAAGGGGGGGGAAAAGCAAGGAAGGGGGGGGAAAAGCAAGGAAGGGGGGGGAAAAGCAAGGAAGGGGGGGGAAAAAGCAAGGAAGGGGGGGGAAAAGCAAGGAAGGGGGGGGAAAAGCAAGGAAGGGGGGGGAAAAGCAAGGAAGGGGGGGGGAAAAGCAAGGAAGGGGGGGGAAAAGCAAGGAAGGGGGGGGAAAAGCAAGGAAGGGGGGGGAAAAGCAAGGAAGGGGGGGGAAAAGCAAGGAAGGGGGGGGAAAAGCAAGGAAGGGGGGGGAAAAGCAAGGAAGGGGGGGGAAAAGCAAGGAAGGGGGGGGAAAAGCAAGGAAGGGGGGGGAAAAGCAAGGAAGGGGGGGGAAAAGCAAGGAAGGGGGGGGAAAAGCAAGGAAGGGGGGGGAAAAGCAAGGAAGGGGGGGAAAAGCAAGGAAGGGGGGGGAAAAGAAGGAAGGGGGGGAAAAGCAAGGAAGGGGGGGGAAAAGGAAGGAAGGGGGGGGAAAAGGAAGGAAGGGGGGGGAAAAGGAAGGAAGGGGGGGGAAAAGAAGGAAGGGGGGGGAAAAGGAAGGAAGGGGGGGGAAAAGGAAGGAAGGGGGGGGAAAAGGAAGGAAGGGGGGGGAAAAGGAAGGAAGGGGGGGGAAAAGGAAGGAAGGGGGGGAAAAGGAAGGAAGGGGGGGGAAAAGCAAGGAAGGGGGGGGAAAAGGAAGGAAGGGGGGGAAAAGGAAGGAAGGGGGGGGAAAAGCAAGGAAGGGGGGGGAAAAGCAAGGAAGGGGGGGGAAAAGCAAGGAAGGGGGGGGAAAAGCAAGGAAGGGGGGGGAAAAGCAAGGAAGGGGGGGGAAAAGCAAGGAAGGGGGGGAAAAGCAAGGAAGGGGGGGAAAAGCAAGGAAGGGGGGGGAAAAGCAAGGAAGGGGGGGAAAAGCAAGGAAGGGGGGGGAAAAGCAAGGAAGGGGGAAGGGAGGGGGAAAAGCAAGGAAGGGGGGGGAAAAGCAAGGAAGGGGGGGAAAAGCAAGGAAGGGGGGGGAAAAGCAAGGAAGGGGGGGAAAAGCAAGGAAGGGGGGGAAAGCAAGGAAGGGGGGGAAAAGCAAGGAAGGGGGGGAAAAGCAGGAAGGGGGGAAAGCAGGAGGGGGAAAAGCAAGGAAGGGGGGGGAAAAGCAAGGAAGGGGGGGGAAAAGCAAGGAAGGGGGGGGAAAAGCAAGGAAGGGGGGGGAAAAGCAAGGAAGGGGGGGGAAAAGCAAGGAAGGGGGGGGAAAAGCAAGGAAGGGGGGGGAAAAGGAAGGAAGGGGGGGAAAAGCAAGGAAGGGGGGGAAAAGCAAGGAAGGGGGGGGAAAAGCAAGGAAGGGGGGGGAAAAGCAAGGAAGGGGGGGGAAAAGCAAGGAAGGGGGGGGAAAAGCAAGGAAGGGGGGGAAAAGCAAGGAAGGGGGGGGAAAGCAAGGAAGGGGGGGGAAAAGCAAGGAAGGGGGGGGAAAGCAAGGAAGGGGGGGGAAAAGCAAGGAAGGGGGGGGAAAAGCAAGGAAGGGGGGGGAAAGCAAGGAAGGGGGGGAAAAGCAAGGAAGGGGGGGAAGCAAGGAAGGGGGGGGAAAGCAAGGAAGGGGGGGGAAAGCAAGGAAGGGGGGGGAAAGCAAGGAAGGGGGGGGAAAAGCAAGGAAGGGGGGGAAAAGCAAGGAAGGGGGGGGAAAAGCAAGGAAGGGGGGGGAAAAGCAAGGAAGGGGGGGGAAAAGCAAGGAAGGGGGGGGAAAAGCAAGGAAGGGGGGGGAAAAGCAAGGAAGGGGGGGGAAAAGCAAGGAAGGGGGGGAAAAGCAAGGAAGGGGGGGAAAAGCAAGGAAGGGGGGGGAAAAGCAAGGAAGGGGGGGGAAAAGCAAGGAAGGGGGGGGAAAAGCAAGGAAGGGGGGGGAAAAGCAAGGAAGGGGGGGGAAAAGCAAGGAAGGGGGGGAAAAGCAAGGAAGGGGGGGGAAAAGCAAGGAAGGGGGGGGAAAAGCAAGGAAGGGGGGGAAAAGCAAGGAAGGGGGGGGAAAAGCAAGGAAGGGGGGGAAAAGCAAGGAAGGGGGGGGAAAAGCAAGGAAGGGGGGGAAAAGCAAGGAAGGGGGGGGAAAAGCAAGGAAGGGGGGGGAAAAGCAAGGAAGGGGGGGAAAAGCAAGGAAGGGGGGGAAAAGCAAGGAAGGGGGGGAAAAGCAAGGAAGGGGGGGGAAAAGCAAGAAGGGGGGAAAAGCAGGAGGGGGGGAAAAGCAAGGAAGGGGGGGGAAAAGCAAGGAAGGGGGGGGAAAAGCAAGGAAGGGGGGGAAAAGCAAGGAAGGGGGGGGAAAAGCAAGGAAGGGGGGGGAAAAGCAAGGAAGGGGGGGAAAAGCAAGGAAGGGGGGGGAAAAGCAAGGAAGGGGGGGAAAGCAAGGAAGGGGGGGGAAAGCAAGGAAGGGGGGGAAAGCAAGGAAGGGGGGGGAAAGCAAGGAAGGGGGGGAAAAGCAAGGAAGGGGGGGGGAAAAGCAAGGAAGGGGGGGGAAAAGCAAGGAAGGGGGGGGAAAAGCAAGGAAGGGGGGGGAAAGCAAGGAAGGGGGGGGAAGCAAGAAGGGGAAGCAAGGAAGGGGGGGGAAAAGCAAGGAAGGGGGGGGAAAAGCAAGGAAGGGGGGGGAAAAGCAAGGAAGGGGGGGGAAAAGCAAGGAAGGGGGGGGAAAAGCAAGGAAGGGGGGGAAAAGCAAGGAAGGGGGGGGAAAAGCAAGGAAGGGGGGGGAAAAGCAAGGAAGGGGGGGAAAAGCAAGGAAGGGGGGAAAAGCAAGGAAGGGGGGGGAAAAGCAAGGAAGGGGGGGGAAAAGCAAGGAAGGGGGGGGAAAAGCAAGGAAGGGGGGGGAAAAGCAAGGAAGGGGGGGAAAAGCAAGGAAGGGGGGGGAAAAGCAAGGAAGGGGGGGGAAAAGCAAGGAAGGGGGGGAAAAGCAAGGAAGGGGGGGGAAAAGCAAGGAAGGGGGGGGAAAAGCAAGGAAGGGGGGGGAAAAGCAAGGAAGGGGGGGAAAAGCAAGGAAGGGGGGGGAAAAGCAAGGAAGGGGGGGGAAAAGCAAGGAAGGGGGGGGAAAAGCAAGGAAGGGGGGGAAAAGCAAGGAAGGGGGGGAAAAGCAAGGAAGGGGGGGGAAAAGCAAGGAAGGGGGGGGAAAAGCAAGGAAGGGGGGGGAAAAGCAAGGAAGGGGGGGAAAAGCAAGGAAGGGGGGGAAAAGCAAGGAAGGGGGGGGAAAAGCAAGGAAGGGGGGGGAAAAGCAAGGAAGGGGGGGAAAAGCAAGGAAGGGGGGGAAAAGCAAGGAAGGGGGGGAAAAGCAAGGAAGGGGGGGGAAAAGCAAGGAAGGGGGGGAAAAGCAAGGAAGGGGGGGAAAAGCAAGGAAGGGGGGGGAAAAGCAAGGAAGGGGGGGAAAAGCAAGGAAGGGGGGGAAAAGCAAGGAAGGGGGGGAAAAGCAAGGAAGGGGGGGGAAAAGCAAGGAAGGGGGGGAAAAGCAAGGAAGGGGGGGGAAAAGCAAGGAAGGGGGGGGAAAAGCAAGGAAGGGGGGGGAAAAGCAAGGAAGGGGGGGAAAAGCAAGGAAGGGGGGGGAAAAGCAAGGAAGGGGGGGGAAAAGCAAGGAAGGGGGGGAAAAGCAAGGAAGGGGGGGGAAAAGCAAGGAAGGGGGGGGAAAAGCAAGGAAGGGGGGGGGAAAAGCAAGGAAGGGGGGGGAAAAGCAAGGAAGGGGGGGAAAAGCAAGGAAGGGGGGGAAAAGCAAGGAAGGGGGGGAAAAGGAAGGAAGGGGGGGGAAAAGGAAGGAAGGGGGGGGAAAAGGAAGGAAGGGGGGGGAAAAGGAAGGAAGGGGGGGGGGAAGCAGACATTTAACTCATGGGTGTCACTTCTCTGCTTGCACACAACATCACTTTATATTAGAAACTTAATACCACTAATACATGTGCTTTCACTGTTTTGCTCCGTACTCCTGTTCCTCTTTTTGTAGTTAGGTAACAGTGGATTCATCTATTATTTCAGACCATCCGATTTCAAGGAACTTTAAAATTATAGCTTATGGTGACTTGGAATAATGGACATACATGTACAAGGACTACAATATGTAAAGAGACGTGGGTCTATTCAATCCTTCCAGTATTTTAAAAGAAAATGATTAGCTTCTGGTTAACTTGGAGTAGGATAAATGATTCAATTTCCAGTAACATTACTTACTTTCTTCCATCAGCTTTTTTAGTTCTTGTATTATATCACTATACACGCTGGTTAAAAGCTCCTCTTGGGATTTTGTTCCGTCCAAATAAACTAAGAAAGATGAAACGGAAATTAAAAAGTTCTATTCCAATTATCTGTAATAGCAACTGGCAAAGCTTTCCGTATTCCTAAGGATGCGATCAGAACAATGGAAAAATAAAAACCAGTAACAGTACCTCCCTTTTATTCTTTCACAAATTAATTTTACATGTTAAAAATTAATGAAAAGTATTGCAGTGAAGAATTACGTTACAATTTTTTGTGCTATGGAAGTCCCCATAAGCGTAATGGTAATAACTTTAGGGCAGTAGAGCAATGGAATAATCCAGCAGAAAGGCTCCTATGCAGAGAAAGACCACAGGTTCTTCCTCACCTTCAGGTTTTGAGCAAGTCAGGGAAGAGCACTGTGGTACCCACCCTCACTGCACAGTAAGAAGCAGAAGTGCCACCTCACTTCTCTTTCCTCTGGTCCCTACTCCAGAAGTAGGCAGTCCAAGATGTTGCAAACTACTAGAAGTGTGAACACCCAGCTTTTACACTGCTCATGTAAGCTGGTGACTGTAGTGTGTACACTTCAGCTTATTATAGGACTTCATGCAGGATTTAAGTTATAGTCAGAAGAATTATGGTAGTGCATCATTCTCAGAAGCTTCCTATTTAACCCACATGCACACACAAACTAGCTTGTTAAATGGACTTGGTGAGCAGGACATTTTTTTAATTTCATCATTTCCATTATTTTAAAAATCCTCTAGAGCTGAAAAATAAACCAAGAAAAAGCCCAAACTTACTGTCCAAGTGTCATAAAAACAACTGAAGAAAACTTTCTCCCATTAAAAAAAAAAACAACCAAAAACACCCCAAAAACCCCAAAACCCCAAACAAACCAACCAATCTCTGCCCCTCCCCCATAAAACAACTCACCAAAAACAACAACAACAAAAAAAGCCCCCAGCCACAAAAACGCAATCCCACAAAAAGTGCCACACTTAAGCATTTCATAGTTTAAAATTAAGGACACCATACCAATGTTACTTGCGTTCTCTTCCAATTCATTTTTGTATTTTAGATACATAGGCCATACGTGTCCATCGAAGTAACCCGGGGTATCTGCTGGCTGATAGACTCTGGTGCTGCACAAAAACATATTTGCTTTCCCATGTAAGTTTTACATTTACCTCTAATGTCAGATGGTTGAATTAAGAGCATCTAGCCAAAATTAAAAGAGACTGGCAGGCTGCATAACCTTTGAAGCAAAGGAGGCTCTTCTGTTTTAATATAATCTGTGATATGAACTCTTGCTAATTTACCTATTTCTGCTAATCAAATTACATTTAAGGTAAAAGGTGTTTGGGTTTGTTTTTTTTATTTGGTTGGTTTGTTTTGACGTTTTGGGGTTTGTGGGGTTTTTTTGTTGGCTGGTTGGTTTTTTGCTAATAGAAAAAGGTATAAACATATAAATTAAGCTGCATTGAAAGTATTACCACAACAAATCACTTTTTTATTTGGCATACAGATTTCTCAAGTTTTAAATAACTAGTTGTTTTTGTCTAATCACTTTGAGCCTGGACACTGAATTTCTTTTAAAAGTAAGTCTAGTGAGAAGCCAAGAAAAGTGGAATCAACCAAAGCCAGTTGAATTCCTTACTCAGCCAGCAGATTATTATTTCATGCCCATGCAATATTGCTCCAAGCACACAATATTGCTCCAAATTTGGAGAAAGTCAGACACTGACTCAATAATCTGAATCAGATATATGGTACAACTAATGCATAGTCTAAAGAAAGCGTACGTAAAACCCATTTTAACAATAATCATGTAGCTGTATTTAATCAAGGATAAGACTGCTTAGTATTTCTTGTTTCTCATTTTAAACATTATTTAACTCCAATATGCAGTCAGCAATCTACACAGGTTACCCAAACAAATTCTCCTTTCCATGTTTGTAAAAAATATAATGTAGTAATTTCCCTGTGGTATAAAATGAAGAAAGAAACGAAACAAAATAAACACCACCAGCAAAACAAACAAACAAACCCCACCAAAACCCCAAGCAAAACCAAAAAAACCACAAAACAAACCAAATAACCCACAAATCTCTGCATGCTGTTGTTAATGTTGGTTAAATACTTACAGAGGACAGATGATCTCAATAGCTTACATTTGGCAAGCACCAAAGAAAAGCTAGTAAAAAAGAATGACTCTAGGTTAGGGAGTAGAGTGACTCTGTGAGCAACAACCGAATTATCTTACCTCCTTCTCCTTTTGCACTCTTCATAAGGAAGCGTCAAAAAATATCTTCTATTCCATAGTTCATTAAGTGGCCTAAGATAACAATAACAATACTAATACATTTATTTTCCTCTTCCTTTTTAGGACAGCTTTTAATATTCCAGTAATATTCCACAGTACTGCTTACTTGTAATTGTATAGAAGAAAGCCTTCAACAATCAAAATATAAACATCTTCTGTATTTTTCAGATTGTCACATGGACTCTGCAGCTCTCTTGAAACATCTGAGCTTGCTGGGTTTTTCATCCAATTGCGAATACTTTGCACCAGTTCATCCATATAGAGGGCATCAAGTACTACATGAAAACAGAAAGTTAGGCACCCCTTTAAAAGAGAAAAGTTAACAAGAACCCCCAAGTACCCCTAGGTTCATCAGTAACAATAAAGTAATTTATATCCAAGTCCAAATGAAAAGGAACAGGACTACCCCAAATATTCTCTCCAACACATATAAGCAGTTTTATATTTGCAACTGAACATACCCTGAAAATAAAGCTTTTCCCAGGATTGGTTGGATGTGGTTTCTCTGAATTCTGTGGCACCAGAAAGCATGAGGACTCCCGTCACAGACTTTCTCTTGATGATAGAAATTGCAGGTACCATTCTATTATTCCACAAAACTAGTAAAAACTTACCATGAGAGAGACCTCCACCTTTCTGTCAGTTGTCACTGACACAGGTGAAAAGAGCATGAGCACCTTTTTTTTTTTTTTTTTTTTTTTAGTTTTCACTAGGTTTAGGTATTTGGAGGGTGGAGTTGGATGGACTGAAAGAAGGATGGCATACAAAGCCAAAAGCACAATGTAGCACCTGTTTTTCTCTGTAGACATTTTAGAAGATACTGAGCTAAGTACTGAATGGTACATAAAAGGAAGAATTTGGATAGCAAACTCGTCTAAAATATTTTCTCTTAAGAGCATCATTAAACCCAGATATTTGAACCAGAACATCCATCTTGTTCCTCCAGTTTCACATTCCAGTTTCACAAAGTCTAGAACTGAGCCAAAGACTGCATAGCTAACAGGAATAATTTTTCAGAGATAATTTAAAGTCCTAGTCAATGATCAGAGTAATACTTTTGTGATCAACAAGTATCAACAGAAATTAGCTAATAGGCAACTGTTCTCAACTAGATATAATCTGTCCCAAAGCACTGCCAGACATGGCTCTGCATCCAGAAGTCCATTAAGACTAAATTGGCACACTGAGCCAGCAGTAACTATGAACCTCAGAACATGAAATAAAAGACATCATGTTCAGTCACAAGTGTGACTGATTTGGAATATGACAAAGACTCAAGAGTATCCCAGGAGTTCATTATTAAAGGAGAAAAAACAAAATCCATCATTACATAGAGAATCTTATGCCAGTACTGCAAGCCAAGAGTTCACTGAACAGTACCATTTGCTACCACACCAGAAACAAACATAGAAAGAGAAGAAACAATTAAAAAGAGGAAATGAAAGGTAAAGCACTAGCTCCAGCTTTTTACTGTTTCAGCAAATATTATTATGTATTATTATGTATGTGAGCTGAAAGAAGAAAGGATTGCTCTGAAACGACCATTTGTTTACTGCTTTGCTCAGAAGGAAAGGCGGGCAAAAGGTGGAGGGAAAAAGTCTCCAAGCTCAGCATGAAAGAATTTCAGTACAGCATTCAAAAGCAATGTATCAAAGACACTGACCATCATATAGCTTAAATCCACGTTCATCTGTTTCTACTTCAGACTCTGGCTGACAAGGAAAAAGATTTAAAAAAAAAAAAAGTATTTTCAAGGCTGCTTTTATGACCACAAATACAGATATATACTCTTCAGTTACAAATGTAAGAGCTATATACTTTTACATCCCAATTGATTATGTTTATCTTAAACATTAAACTGCTGTACACAACTGTTAAAATACAAGAGTTTGTTCGATCTAGAATAACAAATTCTTCAAATCATATCCTTAAGTTCATTAGAGCATTACTTCAGAAGAGCTTCTTTGCTTCCATTAATCAACTCTAGCATCAATATAAGAGATTTAAAATAAGAAGGTTATCGAAGAAGACAGTAAAATTTTTTGTGCTGTATGCACTCAAGTGGTTCTGGCTACTAAAAACTCAATTACCCCAATGTTCATTTAATTTCTTTCCCATGAAGATAACACTGTTTTAAGCAGCATCAGTTTTTAAAAGTTGATCTTCTGAAAAACAGAAGAAATGATACTAAAATCTATTCAAGCCTATCTTTACCTATTGGATCTTTCCACCAATACTGTTACCTTAAAGAAGTCATCCTGAGAGATTATATCACACTTGGGAAGCATTTTCTTAAGCTTTTCTGCCAGCGTTGTTTTTCCCCCATTTGTTACACTGAGTTAGAAAACAGTAAAAATGGCATCAAGACAAAAATCAATCTTCTGAACTTTTTATCTTTGGTATGTACAAGGTCACACATTTCAATGTAGATGAAGACACGATCCAAACCTCCCCAAATCTTTATTTACATTAAATACTCTCTCCCTCTAGAAGTTTTATGGCTGGTTCCAGCAGCTTTCAGACAGTAAATGTAACAGTGCCAAGAAGGAGGTTAGAGAGAGGTGGCACATAAGATCTCTTACAGATGCACAACAAATTCTTCAGTTGGATACCATAAAATGAGACAATTATGTACTGTTTAAAAAAAAAAAATCAATCAATTCAGAAGTAGAAATGGCATCACTGCATACTGAAAGGAACACTAGTCGTGAGTTGTAGAGGAAATTTAATTTTAATACTTACCCTCCAAGGCCAATAACTAATACTCTCATAGTTTGTTTTCTCCTCAGTGAGTTCTTCCTTTTCACTGTCAAAAATAGTAGTGAATACAAACTCTTAATTCAGGAACAAGTAAAGCTGCTATGGTATTACGAAATACCAATTAGTGATAAGACTTTCTGTCCTTCTGTCTTTTGTTTTTTTCTTTCTGCAAAAGTAATGTTAAGAGCATCAATTGCTTGTTTCAATGCTAAGAAAAGCTTTGCAACATACATAAATAATACATTTCAATGCATTTTACCTTAAACTCTGTTTTATTCATTTGTGGGGTAACTCTGAGAGATTCAGTTCTACCAGTATTAATACCACAGAAATCCCTAAGAAAAGCACAATGTTCAAGCCTTTTGGTATATAAAAAAGCACTAAGTAAACATAAGCTGTGATGGCAAAGCAAACAAAAGCCTTAAAAAAAAAGTGACATGCTGCAGAAAAAGATAATCTAAAAATTTTGTTAAGGGTTATAACAAAGAGTATATTCAAAGCTTAATTAATCTGGAGTCATTAAGCTTTTGTAGCTGACATAATACTGAGAGGGACTAGACAGTACCTATCTTCTCCAGGAAAAAGCTGATGACTGAAACTCTGAAAAAGGTTACATCTGTCTACCCGTATCCCTGTTGCTGCCAGGAAAACAACCCTGAGGCTCCAGCTGGCTGCAAACCTATAGCAGTCAGAGCTGCTAGAAGACACATTTCTGTCTTTCCCTGACTATTGACTATTTTTTCCAGAACCTTCTTCTGGATTAGGTGTTTGCAAAGCCTCCAGTTTCTTGCATGTTTTTCCAATATAGTGAACTATAATGGAAAACTACTCCAGCTGGAGAACAGTTCTGCAAAGGATGAGGGAGGGAAAGAATATTAGTTTGCAGCTGAACAAATTCCCTCCAGCTTACAATCCAATTACCCGTGAAGGCAGAAATGCGGCCTCTCCTGGCAGCAGCACTAATATACAAAGTTTGTTAAAACTACTTCAACGTTTCTCAAACATTGCATTCTGTTAGGACATTCAGTAACTACTTAATGACATGCAAACACCCTGTTTTTACCTGCTCTGTCCTTCTAGGTCACACTTCAGGAGATAAGGTCTATGACACCTGTGACCTTGCAGGACTGAGTAGGTAACTGAGTTGCTTCTCCCCAGCAAACAAGTATGTGTTCTACATCAGAAAAAAAATATTGCTACAAGGCATCAGCTTGAAAGTAAAGCCCCATTATTTTTGTGAAAGTAAGTTTTAGATGTGCAGATGAAATCTGAAATGAGTATAATTTTGCATTTGGTGCAATGGCAGAAAGTTTAACTGTTTCACAGTTCTGTGATGTGATGTCTGTACCATTCTTCTACACACTTTTTTCTATTAAAAAAGTTAAAGGCATATTGACTAGTCCACATCATCATCAGTATGACAGCCATTGCCCTGCGGTGCTGCTGCACACCCACAGCAGTTGCATCTGGCAAGTTTTACAAGTTAACGTGAGGATTTTCTAACAATACGGTAATTCTCGAGTTCAAAGATGCATCACATGTTTATGGTATTGCTTATCTATTCAAAGAGCACTAACAGATGAATTCTGCTCAGAAAGTGATGACAATCTATTAAAAAAAACAAACCAACCAACCAACCCATGCAAAAATCCCACTTCTTTTCTAAAAATCATCAATAAGGTTTGTGTTCCAGAGGATTATCCTTTGTCCCACAAAAAAATAATGCTGTGTAACAAACTAAATAACGTCTGGACACACATGCTGAGCTTTGGACTCTAGTTTACGTCATGGTCTATCAAGTTAATCCCATTTTAAGGCAAAGACCACCAATTCTTACCTTCCCCCGAGTAACGTATAAAACTAATTACAGAAGCAATTTGTAGCCATTGTAGCAACACAAAAATCCCGAACTACTCTTTAAACAAAACTTAACCCCATGATGAACTTAACATAGAATTGTTATCACCCTGTTTTTAATGGCATAACATGACAAAGCTCAAGCACACGGTTACAGCCGAAGCATTTTTTTCCTTCTAGGCACCCGGATAGAAAATGTCCCTCCCAGTCACCAAACCCAGCCACCTGGGCTGGCAAATGGGTCAAGCAGAGTGCGTGCCGGCCGCTGCAGAACTCCACATCTCTCCCAACAGCTCGTAACACTTAAGCACCTCCGGAATCAACATGCAACTTTACCCACTGCATGAAGACACCTGGAAGGTACCCAGAAGAAACTCTCCAGCCGATGGGCTTCCATGTGGGCGGAGACCCCACCTCCCATGCCCAGCTACGAAACTTTCCAAGGCGCGGCTACCAGCCAGACCGAGGACCCCGCGCGCACAGGGTTCCTATCGCGCGCTCGGGACGGACCACCTCGCAACCCACCGGTGCCACCCGTGTCACGTCACTACCGCCCGCCCGCACTCCACAACTCGCCGCCACCAACAGCCTTTTGGGCACGAGACCTGCCGCTACCCTACTCTTGCTGCGCGGCCCCATTGGCCGCCTCCGTACGACACTTTCTGCCAACCTCCTGCCCTCCCCCGTGGCGTCACCCGCGGGGGAGGACCACAGCAGGGGAAAGGCCAGACCAAAGGGAGGGCCGCAGAGCAAGGGGAGTGCCGCAGCCTTACGTGCGCGTGGATTGGCCGTGTCTTGCCTGAGACTGTGTAATTGTCTGTGGCCGTCGCTCGGGGGCGCTGCTCGTGGCACCCATCCTTCTCTTCTTTTCTCCGCCCGCCCTTCCTTCCTGCCTTCCTCCTTCCTCTGTCCGGCGCTGGCCGCTGTGCTCTGTTCTCGGAGTTCGGTGAGGTCTTTCGGCCGCCGTCCGCCCTGCCTGGCACCGCGTGCTCATTCGCCGCCCTGCTGCTTCCCCAGCTGCAGTCATGTCCAAGCCGCCACCTAAACCAGCCAAGCCAGGTAAGGGAGGGTCCCGGCGGCTCGGCCCGACGACTCCTGACAGCCTCACCGGCTGCGTCCCGCCGCGCGAAGTCGGTGCTGGGCACGGAGCAGCCCTCTGCCTACTGACACGTGGACGGTCTGCGAGTCGGATCTGAGCTGTCAGAGAGTGGAAAGCAGCTGGGGGGGAATGGAGCAGGAGCTCCTCCGCCTTCATTTCCTCTCCCCGCCGCCATTAACCGTGGTACCGCTTCTCAGTGTCGGCACGCGAGGTAGCCTCTTCCGCGGTACAAGAGCCAGAGGCCCCGCTGCAAGGAACCCTCGACACGTAGGCTTCGACTGTGGGCGGGATCTTGCACCTGCTCTGGCTCGGGAGAAACTTCCAGGATGCTTCGGGGGAAGGCCGTGGCCCGGGGACAGGCATTCAGTGTCAGGGGCTTGTGCAGAGACCCCTCGGCGCAGTTTGCTTCCTCTGACGTGAGGTCAGAGGAGCCACTGTGCCTTACAGTGCCAGACTTGGTGGTGTGTCCAGCTAGCGGCTGCTGTTGGGAGGAACACCTGTTAACCTGTTAATAAACAGGCATTGAAATATTCCGAGGTTTGCCTTGTGATGGCTTGGGTTAGCAATACATAGATGCAGTTTTATGGTGTAGTCCCGTGCACCGCTCCTGTTCTTGCATGGCTTCCAACTGCTTTCCCTTGTAGGGCTCTCAGTAGTCAAACTTGCAATGTGTCCTTGGACATTCTAGTGTGAACATGTGCGTTGCCCTTTCTAGTTCATTTAATGACTGATGCACAAATTTTTGCTCCTGAACTCTTCAGATAAATTAACTTCAATAAATTGATACCAGTCACAGACTTCTAAAAATACATTGAAAAAACTTTGGAGGTTGCACAGTATTAAATCTTGCAATAGAAATGGCACCTTTCAGTTGAACATTATTCTGTCAGACTTTAAGCCACTAGGGTTAGGATTTTGCTTTTTTGAATAAGGAACTGATGTGGAAAATACAGTTGCTATGTATACCACATACCATCTCGCACTATGAAAGGTTAAATTGTTAGCATTTAAAGGTTTATTGTGAATGTAGTTAATACATAAGAGTAGTTGGTGTCTGCCAAAATATGATTATCTGATCTCTAAATACTTTAGACTTTTACACTTAGTAACACTCAGGGTTTTGGAAATATTTAAATACATAACCTAGTTGAGTATTTTAACTAGGCAAGTTATAAAAGAGTTTTTATTTTGAAGTCAAGTCAATAGAGCCCAAATTTAGACAATTTAAACCATCAGTCTCAACCTATCCACAGAAGCAAAATCTGTTAAAGATCGCTGAATGTAGAATTTCGTCCTTGGAACAATCTTCTCTGCAATGCAGTTTACTAAGCCTCTTTGAAAACTGCTTACTTGAAAGAAAAGGACAGTAATGGAAGCGTTGCTTTTGTGAATTCTTACTGAAAACTTGTACTGAGGAAATCTGCAGGTTTGTGGAAGGGTGTGGTATTGCTTTTCACATAAGAAAAGTAGATTTTTTCCAGTCTGAGGTTGATAACTCAGTCTTCTGATTTGCAAAGGATGAGTCAAATTTTACCAAAGATTGTCAAGAAGTTAGAGGCTCCAGCCCTGTGTAACCTGCATGAGCTGTGTTACGGCTCATACTTGGTGTCTCCTACTAGTTTGTTGGGGTGTGGTTTTGTGGCATGCTTGATCTGTTAAAATGCAGATTGCTATCAAAAAGGACAGATTCCCTCCCCTTTCCAAACCCCCACCATCCCTTTTCCATTCCATTTAGTGACAAGACAAGCTGGATGGGTGCTCTGACCTTTTATATTATGCCTAACAAACTTGCTGAGCTGGTTTACTGCATGAATGCTTGACACAGCAAAAGGAAATGGATAGAAATAATTGTCTGAAGAAGGAAGAGGAAGTGAATAAGACACTCTTGGTAGTGGCATTCAGGGCTGGTTAAGGGTAGTAAGATTAATTTTGCCAAATGTGTAATTTTTTTAAGAGAAAAAGCCTTACAGAGGCTGTTGCATTGAATTTTTTCCAAAACATTTTCAGGAATGGACAGCATGTTTTAAGATACTTCTGTGATTATTTTGTTCTGTCTATAATATCAATTATGCCTCTGGTATTGTAATTAAATCTCACAGGGTTACCAATTTTAAAATGTGCTGCATGTGGTCAAATAGTGGCTTCAGCAGCATAAATCTGCCTCCTTTCATGGCTTTTAGTCTGCAGTTTGTAGAATCTTAGTGCATTTGGTCAAGCTGTGTTAATTTTTCTTCACTATTACCACGTACCTAGTCTGTAAGACGGGCTTAACCTGTGTCAGGGAAGAACAAAATGAAGTATCTTTCTGCTGAATTGTTACAGTTCAAGACAGGTAAAGATGATACAGTTGCTGTAGCCTTTCTGTTTGAGTTCGGGGGAAAAAATAGGTGGAGGCTAGAGAGAGATGGAAGGAGATACAGCAGGTAAAAGGGAAGTGAAAATATTTTGTGAAATAAATACTCATCCTCTTTAAAATAGCGTTCACTTTTCATCACAGGGGTGTTGGACGTTGGAGTTCAACGGCTAGATAATGCTTAAAAAAATGTGGGGGAAAATGTGTTGCAAAGGGAGAAAAATTAATGAGCTGTAGTATTAAGTGTGGTTTGGGTGCAAATATATTTTAGAATATCACCTGATAATGTTTGTCAACACTTGAGCTGGTATTTGGGGTTCTGTAATTAGCCCTTCAGTAAGGGGTCATGATTATTTTTAGAGGTTTTAGAAGGCTTTTAATTTCTAGTGTTTTGAGACTTCTTTAAAGCCTTTAAGCAACTGCCTAGCTTTGCTTTTCTCCTGGGGCTCTGTATTAGTATTGTTTCTGTTGAAGATACAAGTAGGGGAATTGGACTTGAAAATAGCAGAAACTTTTTTCTCTGTCAGAATGTTGTCAATAGTTTAGCCCCAGCCAGCAACTAAGCTCCACACAGCCACTTACTTCTTGCTGCTCCCAGTGAGATGAGGAGGAGAATTGGAGAGCAGGGTGGGGAAGTAAAAGTCATGAGCTGAAACAACAATTTAATAATTAAAATTAAATGTAATAGCTAAAATATAATAATAGTTATGAAAAAGACTATTACAAAAAGAGAGAAGTAAAACTCAAGAAAAGACAGGTGATGCATAATGCAGTTGCTCACCACCCTCTGAACAGTGGATACTCAGACAGGCCCTGAGCAGTGATCAGCCCTTCCTAGCCACCTCCCCACGGTTCACGTGCTGAGCGTTATCTTCTGTAGTATGGAATATCCCTTTGTTTAGTTTGGATCGGCTGTCCTGACTCTGACCCCTCCCAGCTTCTTGTGCACCTGCTTGCTGTCAGAGCCTGGGAAGCTGAAAAAACCTTAACTTGGGATAAGGGCCAAACTAGTGACATCTAAAACATCAGTTTGTTATCAACATTGTTCTCACACTAAGCATAAAACACATCACTCTACCAGCTCAGTCCCAGCTGAAACCACAATAATATCCACACTTTATTCTATACCATTTACATCCTGCCCAGGTCCCACACTTCTCAGTAAATCCAGTTTCATCACTAACACCTTTCTTGTTTTTTAATACATTCACACATATCATTCCTCTTAGCCTGTGGGCCATCTCTATAAAATGTCTGTCCATTACTTTGGGCTCCATGTGTTATGATGGTCTTTCTGGGCAGGAGAGATGATGCCAAGTCTGTTCAATTGGTAGAACAGAACCAGACTTTGGTGTGGTGCAGCAGGCAGGTGCATTGGGTGCAATTGAGGGATGGTGTGTGGTGTTGGATTGTTACATGCTGAAGTCAGTTTTTGTTCCATCATTACTACACCTAAGTTTGTGTTTGGCAAAGTTAGTTCTTCATTTATTTAAGTGGTTCTTGCTGCAGTACTGTTGATACAGCATATAACAATTAAAGATGACAGAGAGTGGCAGTGTTATATACAAATCACTGGCTATTCTCACCAAAAATCAAATGCCCCTGAGGCACGCGTTGGACTTCTGCACCACCCACCAAGTGCACCCAAATCCTAGAGCGAAACTGATGGATTTGCTTTGGCCCAAGGCAGAAATAACCCAAACTCTTTTTCCTGGTATGTTTTGTGCACCACAGGCACTTTATCCCTTTCTGCAGTATGTGAAAGTTCTTATTGGGCAGGGCCAGCTTGTTTTACAGATGCTCTAAGTGTTGACTGATCAGAGGCATTTGTTAAATGTGAATTGCAGTGTTTGAAGGTACCACCCTTCCATTGCTCTCAGTGTATTCTTTAACTATCCATTGTATTGTTCATCTTTCCCAGAAGCCGGTGCATAGTAAGGGATGTGATGTAGGGGTCGTGTTTCATCTTTCAAAAATTCTATTAATATCTCCAAACTACATTATTCTTTGCAGAGTTCATAAACTTGTTAAACATTCTGTGTCAGATGTTAATCCTTTTTACAGACGTTACTTACTTGGCTTCAACTAGCTGTTTGCTTGAACAGCGCTCTCCATCTTAAAGGTGGTTGTAGCAAGGTGGATGTTGGTCTCTTCTCCCTACTAACAAGTGATATGTTGAGAGTACATGGCCTCAAGTTACGCTAGGGGAAGTTTAAAGTCACTGAAAGGGTTTTCAAACAATGGAATAGTCTCTGCAGGGAGATGATTGAACTCAGTGATCTTAAAGGTCTTTTTAAGATGAAGCAATTACATGGTTCCATGCATCTGTATATCTATCTATCTATCTATATATATCTATATATGCATATGTATGGATAGATGTGTTGTAATATGGTGGGCTGAAATTCCCCTTCCACATTAACGACTCCAGACTAGCTCAGTTCAGAAGCAAATGAAGCTGTATTTTACAAGCAAAACTACAATCTATAATGAAATGCAACGAATATGTACAAATACACTCCATTCACAACATTTACAAATATGTACAATTAGCAGAGAGATTGTTAAACTTAGTTTTTCAAGGTCAGTGTGCGGGTGTGTGTTATCTCCAAAAGCTGGAAGAGAAATGCAGAACTGCCCAGCAGAGAAACACCAGAGAGACAGACTGAGAGACTGTCTGTACTTTGTTTTGAGTACTGACTCTTAAACATTTCTATCTCTCCAATGAAAGTGTTTAGAACAATCATTATTTCTCTTTCTTACACCCAACTGTGGTTTATTTACATTCTTTCTCTTTTCTGCTTGAACTCTGTTGGAAGAAATTAAAGGCACAGCCCTAAAACCATCACAATGAGGGAAAGACATGGCAGTGGACAATGTCTCCCTTGACTTCAGCAAGGCTTTCGACACTGTCTCCCACATAAGAAAGTTTAGAAAGTGTGGGTGAGAT
Organism: Indicator indicator; assembly: GCF_027791375.1. Taxonomy (NCBI): domain Eukaryota; kingdom Metazoa; phylum Chordata; class Aves; order Piciformes; family Indicatoridae; genus Indicator; species Indicator indicator. The sequence continues at coordinate 46,567,163 of NC_072053.1, read as the reverse complement.
GAATGGACAGTGGGGTTGATTGAAAGCTGGCTGAAAGCTCGGAGGGTTTTGGCCAGTGACACAGCCTAGTTGTGAGTCTGTAACAAGGGGTGTTCCCCAGTACTGGGTCCAGTCCTGTTCAGTGTGTTTATTGATGAGCTGGATGAGGGGTCAGACTGTACACTCAGTAAGCTTGCCAATGATACAAAACTGGGAGGGGCAGCTGACACAGCAGAAGGATGTGCTACTATCCAACCTGACCAGCACAGGCTGGAGAGTTGGACAGGGGCAAACCTCATGAAGGTCAGCAAGGGCAAGTGTAGGATACTGACCTAGGAAGGAATAACTATTTATCAGTGCAAATTGAGGGTTGACCTACTGGAAAACAGCTCTGTGGAAAAAGATCTGCGAGTCTTGGTAGACAACTAGATGACCTTGAGGCAGTAATGTGCCCTTGTAGCCAGGAAGGCCAATGATATCCTGGGATGCATCAAGAAGTGTGTGGCAAGCAGGTTGAGGGAAGTTCTTTTCCCCCTCTACTCCACCTTGGTGAGGCCTCTCCTGGAGTACTATATCCAGTTCTGGGTTCCCCAGTTCAAGAATGACAAGGAACAGTTAGGATGCAGCAAAAATGATTAGGGGACTAAACCATCTCTCATGTAAATAAAGGCTGAGGGACTTGGGGCTTTTAGACTGGACAGGATTGAAGGAGGATCTTACCGATGCTTAGAAATATCTAAAGGGTGGGTGTCAAAAGGATGAGACCAGTCTTTTTCTCAGTGGTGCTCAGTGACAGGACAGGACACAAACCTGAATACACAAAGTTCCATCTAAACCTGAGGGGGAACTTCTTTACATTGAGGGTGTTGTGCACTGAAATAGGCAGCCCAGGGAGGTGATGGAGTCCTCATTTCTTTAGTCATTCAAAACCTGCCTGGGTGCATTCCTGTGCAGCCTGGTCTAGGTCAACCTGCTCTGACAGGGAAGTTGGGTTCGGTGATCTCCAGAGGTCCCTTCCAAACCATGTGATTTTTTTATTAGAGCCTTACAAAGTGTGCAGCAATAGCTTTTGGGGAGGTGAAAGTGATATATTAACATTTTATAGAAACCGTGCTATCTCTCATGTTCTCCAGATAAAGAATTGTTCATCCTGGCCAGAGTCCACACAACATTCACATTTTATAGAGAAAGACCTATCCTTGTCCTAGGGAAACCACAGTCTTGAAAATTATTCCAGTTGAGAGGAGGGGAGGCAGGAGGAAACATGTAGCCTAAAAAGTAATTACCTTAAAGTAGGCTTGCTGACTTTGCAGTCTCTAGTGGCTGTCAGAGTTAAAATAAGTTTCAGAAAAATACTTCATTTGAATCACAACCAAGGTCATCTTAATTCTTAGGTAAAGTAGGAGCTGTGACAGCATTTGCACGAGCAGAAAACCTTCATTGAATCGCATGCCTAAGCAGTAGGCTTAAATTTGCCATAGGTGGTGCATTTGGTTTCCTTTTGTCATCAAAGAAAGGTTTCTGCTAGCTATGGAAATGTGACAATGTGAATGTGGGGAGTTATGCTGTGGTCAGCAGCTCTAATGGGAGAAGAACATCAGAGGATCAATTAAACAGTTCCAAGTCTGATTTCAACATGAATTTTAAACTTTAATTTCTGACCCCAAACACTTTTCTTACTGCAAGCCACAAACAAGTTCTGTAAGAGTGAAGGCATTCTTTGTATTTAGAATCATAGATTCATAGAATTGTTAGGGTTGGAAGGGACCTCAAGGATCATCTAGTTCCAACCCCCCTGCCATGGGCAGGGACGCCTCACACTAGATCAGGTTGCCCAGAGCCACATCCAGCCTGGCCTTAAAAACCTCCAGGCATGAGGCTTCTACCAACTCCCTGGGCAAACTGTGCCAGTGTCTCACCACCCTCATGGTGAAAAAAATTCTTCCTGACATCCTATCTGCATCTACCCACTTCTCGTTTTGCTCCATCCGCCTAGTCCTATCACTACCTGACCTCCTAAAAAGTCCCTCCCCAGCTTTCTTGTAGGCCCCCTTCAGATACTGGAAGGCCTCAATAAGGTCTCCTGGGAGCCTTCTCCAGATTGAGCAGCCCCAACTCTTGCAGTCTGTCCTTATAGAATAGGTGCTCCAGCCCTCTGATCATCCTGGTGGCCCTTCTCTGGACACATTCCAGCACATCCAGATTCTTCTTGTAATAGGGGCTCCAGAACTGGATGCAGTACTCCAGGTGGGGTCTCACCATAGCGGAGTAGAGGGGGAGAATCACCTCCCTTGACCTGCTGACTATGCTTCTCTTGATGCAGCCCAGGATGTGGTGGCTTTGTGGGCTGCAAGTGCACAGTGGTGGCTCGTCTGAGCTTCTCATCTATAAGCATCCCCAAGTCCCTTTCTTCAGGGTTGCTCTCCAGCCAGTCACTGCCCAGCCTATATCGGTGCTTGGGATTGCCCTGACCCAGATGCAGGACTTTGCATTTGGTCTTGTTGAACCTTATGAGGTTGGCTTGTGCTCACCTCTCCAGCCTGTCAAGGTCCCTCTGGATGCCATCCCTTCCCTCCAGCGTGTCTGCTGCACCACACAGTTGGGTGTCGTCAGCAGACTTGCTGAGGGTGCACTCAATGCCACTGTCCATGTCACCAACAAAGATGTTGAACAAGACTGGTCCCAGGACTGAGCCCTGAGGGACTCTACTTGTCACTGGCCTCCACTGGGACATGGAGCCATTGACAGCCACTCTTTCGCTATGATTGAGAGACGGGACAAGGCCTGATGCAAGCCAAGTGTCCATTTATTGTACAAAGCTTTTTCTTTATATAGGTTAACATAGTATCAGAAGGCAGCTTGTAATTGGTCATTGGTATGTCCATACTGCAGTTGTAAATTCATGATTGGCTACAGAGAGAAAGTATCACACAAACGCATATATTTTTTCCAAGGCTTAAGCAAACGCCAAGCAAGAGATAAAGGGATTCCATAATTCTGTCCTAAGTTTTGCTTTGTTCTTGTTATCAGGTCCCTGCATAACTCCCTTAGGTCACAGTGGCCTCTAGGGAGCCGACCTGTCTGTGTTTTCCTTCTAGCTGCGCTCTGTTCCCAGGGTTTGCTACCCATCAGGGTTAAAGCATCTCCTTCTATCAGTAAGACAGTGTCTGAGGTTCTGGTCCCTAAATCAGTTCCTTCATTTCCCCCTCCCTGCTGTACGATAAGAACTCTCTTGAGTGATCAATTAATTAAACCTTATAAATATTGCAATATACAGGGTAAAAAAAAGCAATAAAAAAAGGCAAAACAGCAAAAGCATAAATGATTGTCTCAGCAAGACTACAAAGTCAGTCAAAATGGTTAAAGGACCGAGACTGCAAAGTCTTCCTCTGATTTGTCAGGGCAGAGCTGGCCAGGCTCTATCCCCACAAATAAGGAAAACAACTACAGCCAGACAATGAGGATGGGAATGCCTCTTCACTTCTATGAATTCAGCTCAATTGCACCATGCAGTGTAATTTCTGTACCTCTTACCTGCTGGAGTAACATCCTGAGTATCTGTGGCCTTGTCTGATGTAGAATTAAACCCAACACAGTAATCCATTCTTACCAATCCTAACATACTTATCTCTTGAGGCTAGTCAGATTTGTCTTTTCAAATCCTTTACACCCAAAACTATGAAAGCTTTTAAGTGTGCCAGGAAGCACATGTAGAATGATCTTTTCAAGTTCAGTGGTTCAGTTTTTTTCAGTGATGTCCTTTTACCCATTCACTGATATGCCCACCAGACAGGTGCTGAATGGATTGGCAGGTGTTGATACGGAGAGGCACAGCATGTCTCGTCCTATGGCCTTGGCAAGCGTGATCCACACATTTTGCTGTGGTTGCTTTGGTATCTGCAAGGCTGCTGCTGCAGTCAGCATCCAAAGGATGATGAAAGCACTGGGACCCAATACAGTCCAAAACCTGTTGAGACACAAGCATGTCCTCCACCCGAGGTTATTAATACACTGGTGGTAGTTAAAAAATTAAAATGACGTGTTATTGGGGTTTCCTGGGAATCATTAGGAAGCTGTAAAAAATTTAAATTTTAAAATGTAAAACATACATAGCTTTGTTTAACAAGGCCTCTGAAGAGGCCCCAGCCATTCCCTCTCTTTAGTTTTTGCAAAAGTCACTTCAGTGTACTGTGTGAGGGAATAAGGAATACAGGGAACATGAACGATACCCCACAATTGCAAGAATGAATTAATTTTACCAGATAGATAGGCTGGGCTATTTGTCTATTCCTGGGTAACCACTGTTTAACTATAACATGCTGGTGAGTTAACATATAAATCTACATAAACATATTCCCTAATTACATAACATTAAGGCATTGAAACATTCAGTCCCGACTGAAATGTTTCCTCCGGGGACACTCGTGCAGTCAGCTTCAGATCGGTGCTTCTGATCTCAGTTAAACAGGCACTGTGGTCAGACTCAGTGGTCAGCTGATTGTCAACTTCACGGGCACTGCTGTTTGTCCCATCCTTTGAGTCTGGTATTCTGCCATGCTGGCATCAGGAAAAACCTGTAGGTGGGAAAAGGTGAATCCCTTTCCTAGCCCTAAGTTTTCCTTAGGGAAAACCTGTGTACCAAAAAAGGAAAAGAACTTTTTTTTTTTTTTGGTCGCTTTTCATATTCTTATAACCTTATCTTAAAACCTTTATAAACACAAAAACCAATAGAACACTCTATAATGTTCCTAAAATAGTCTTATGTTCTGCTAATATCAAAAAAAGGTCCTAAAAACTTAAAAAAACTACATAAAAATTAACCCATCAATATAATGTGCAAAAAACCACAAAAAAAGATAATGCACGCTTTTCAAAATGAAAACTTTTTTACCATGAAGAGCTCTTTTTAAAATTTTGCCGGCAGACTCAAAAAAAAAGAAAGGTTCGAACCAGAAACAAGGAAAAAAGAGAAACCTTAACCTATAAACTCATAAAACCAGTAGCACTTACACAGTATCATGCTTGTTAATTAAGAAAAATACTTTAACACAATCACTGAAAACTTATAAGCAAAAGTCATTTTCTATAACAGTATACCTTATTACAAATACCAAGTTTGTTTTTTGGGTAGTCAATTACCATTGTGCTTATTGTAAAGAAACGCAACAATTGCAAACACTAAAATAATAAATTCCCAAATGCCTTAAAATCAGAAATAATGATAAAAACAATATATAGATATCAGTTGCATTCATGAAATGGTGAAATACCTTTCTTAACAAAACTTAACACTGTTACTTTAAAATCAGAACACAGGTTTCTGCAGACCTTCAACAGGGAGTAAAACAAGGGACTGAGATAAGGAGGGAGAAGGAAGGGGGGGGAGAAAAGGGGAGGAGGCAAACGGCAGTAGAGAAGACACTTTTTTCTTTTTTTTCTTTTCGTTGTTCACACGCTGTTATCTTCAGAAATGTGCAGATTTTCCAGCTTTGAAGTGAAGGTTCTGACTGCATGAGCACTGCCTTCAGCTCCAAGGTTGCTTTTTTACTCATTTCTTGATGAAAAAACTGTGACATTTCTTTAAAGAATCAAGGGCTGTAAACGCTATTGCCGCTGCTGATAGACGAGAGCGATGGGAACAGCAGCCGCCGCCTCCTCCACGGGACAAGCCAGAGCCAGCGCGGGGGTCGCCGCTTGGCTCCCTGCTGTGGCTGGCACCGCCGCTCTGAGACTCGTGATGGCCCAGCCAGGGGCCATCTCCTCCCGCTGCCCCAATACCGCTGTCCATGCTGTAACTGTGGGGATTTTTCTTGCACCCACTTCAGCGCTACTCCAAGATCATGGCCAGAAATAACTTTGCCATGCTTTTTAAGGAGTGCATTAATTAGTTCATATACATCTCTCTCTGGGGACAACTCTTGATTCCCCATTTCAGTTTCCCACAGCTCACCTCACTTCCCGGAGGGATGATTTGGTGCCAGCCGGCGTCCTGCTTCCTTTCAGCAGCTCACTTGAGTTCTGTGGGACGTCACAGCACGCCACAGTATAGTGGTTATTGCCTCATCACGTCGAGGGTCGCCATTAGGCTGTGATTGAGAGACGGGACGAGGCCTGATGCAAGCCAAGTGTCCATTTATTGTACAAAGCTTTTTCTTTATATAGGTTAACATAGTATCAGAAGGCAGCTTGTAATTGGTCATTGGTATGTCCATACTGCAGTTGTAAATTCATGATTGGCTACAGAGAGAAAGTATCACACAAACGCATATATTTTTTCCAAGGCTTAAGCAACCATCAAGCAAGAGATAAAGGGATTCATTAATTCTGTCCTAAGTTTTGCTTTGTTCTTGTTATCAGGTCCCTGCATAACTCCCCATAACTGGCCTCTAGGGAGCCGACCTGTCTGTGTTTTCCTTCTAGCTGCGCTCTGTTCCCAGGGTTTGCCACCCATCAGGGTTAAAGCATCTCCTTCTATCAGTAAGACAGTGTCTGAGGTTCTGGTCCCTAAATCAATTCCTTCACTCTTTGGGTGTGGCCATCAAGCCAGTGGTCTATCCATCAAACCCAGACTTTACCAGCTTGGAGACCAGGATGTCATGCGGGACAGTGCCGAACGCTTTGCTCAGGTCCAGGTAAATGATATTGGTTGCTCGACCTTCATCTGTTAAGGTTGTGACCTTGTTATAGAAGGCCACCAGGTTTGTCAGGCAGGATTTGCCTTTGGTGAAGCCATATCGATTGTACCAAATCAACTCTTCACTATTCTTCTGTCTCAGCAGTGCCTCCAGGAGGATCTGCTCCATGATCTTACTGGACACAGAGGTGAGGCTGACTGGCCTGTAGTTCTTGGGGTCATCCCTATTTCCCTTTTTTGAAAATGAGAGTTACGTTTCCACTTTTCCAGTCAGTGGAGACCTCCCCAGACTGCCATGACCTTTGGAATATAATAGAGAGGGGTTTATCAACCTCATCCACCAGTTCCCTCAGCACCCATGGTTGTATCTCATCAGGTCCCATGGACTTGAACAGTTCAGGTTCTTCAGATGGTCATGAACCTGATCTTCACTCACAATGGGCAGTTTCTTTTTCCAGTCCCTGCCATTGTCTTCCATGATCCCAGGAGTGTGGCTGGAGCCCTTGCCAGTGAAGACTGAGGTAAAGAAGCCATTGAGAACCTCAGTCTTCTCCATGTCACTTGTGACCATATCACCTGTTTCCTTTCTGAGGGGGCCCGTGACTTCCCTAGTCTTCTTTTTACCACTAATACACCTATAGAAATTTTTGCTGTTCCCCTTGATCTCCCTGGCTGATTTAATTCTGACTGAGCTTTAGCTTTTCTAACCAGGTCTCTTGCTGCTTGGGCAGCTTCCTTATATGCCCCCCATTCTAGCTGTCCTTTCTTCCACTCCTTGTAGAGTTTCTTTTTGTGTGATACCGTGTCCAGGAGCCCCTTGCTCATCCAGCCAGGTCTTCTAGCATTCTTTCCTGCTTTCCTCTTTATGGGGATACTTTGCTCCTGGGCAGAGAGAAGGTGATCCTTGAACACAGTCCAGCTGTCCTGGGCCCCTCTTCCCTTTAGGGCTTTGTCCCACGACACTTTGGCCAGCAGATCCCTGAAGCAATCAAAGTCTGCATGCCTAAAGTCCAGGGTTGTAATCTTGGGATGTGCCCTCCTAGTTGCCCTGAGGATCTTAAATTCTATTGCATCATGGTCACTGCAGCAAAGGTTATCCCTGAGTCTCACATTGGTCACCAGCCCTTCTCTATTGGTGAGAACAAGGTCCAGCATAGCACCTTTTCTCATTGGTTCCTCTACCATTTGGAGGAGGAAGTTGTCATCTATGCATTCCAGGAACATACTGGAATGCTGGTACCTAGCTGTGTTGTCCCTCCAGCAGATGTCAGGATGGTTCAAATCCCTCATGAGGACCAGGGCTTGTGCACGTGAAGCTACTTCTATTTACCTGTGGAGGGCCTCATCTGCTTGGTTCTGCTGGTCAGGTGGCCTGTAGCAGACCCCTACAGTAACATCTCCTATCCCTGTCTTCCCTTTAATCTTCATCCATATGCTTTTGACCAGCTCATCATCCTTCCCCAGGTGGAGCTCCACTGTTTCCAGCTGGTCACTGATACAGAGACCAACATGTCCTCCCCTCCTACTTTGCCTGTCCTTCCTAAAGAGCTTGTACCCATATGTCCCTACTTCCAGTCATGGGAATCATCCCACCACATTTCAGTAACAGCCACTATGTCATAGCATTTTAGCAGCTCAGTGTCCCTTAATTCATCCTGTTTGTTGCCCAAGCTGTGTGCATTAGCATAGAGGCACTTCAGCTGGGCTGGCTGTGTCACCCTCGTAGGTGAATTCCCCTTGATTCTCTTGGGATGTCCCAGTGCTTCGTCCTTGGCTTGCCTCGCCTCAGGGCAACAAGTTGAGAGCCCTTTCTAGTACTCCATCCCTCTACCTCTGGAGAGCTGCCCCAATGTTTGTCACAGGCAAGCATGAGATTAACAACCCCTTCCCCTTTGGAATCTGGTTTAAAGCCCTATCAGTGAGCCCTGCTAACTTCTACCCTAGAATCCTTTTCCCCCTCTGGGACAGGTGCATCCCATTGGTTGCTTGTAGCTCTGGTGCCCTGTAAACTGAGCTGTGACCATGAAATCCAAACCCCTGTCAATGACACCAGAGCCATAAATTGACCTTTTGACTCTTCCTAAATGTTACCTTGTCCATTGTGGATGTCAGAATGATGGAGAACATAACTTGAGCTCTTGATCCCTTTAGCAGTTGCCCCAAGGTCCTGAAGTCTCTTTTATTTGCAGAAATAAAGCTGGTAAGAAGTAGAAAATTACAGTTTTAAATTGTACTGGTCAAAATTAATTAGTGAAATTTTGTTCACGTACATCTTCTGTGAGAATATCCTTAATTCTGATTTTCTGTAGACAAATGGTTATTTGTTACTTCCACTACAGATACTAGCTGGTATAGTCAACGATTGTTCCTGGGCTACCACAGCTTCTCACTTACACTGGCATCATTCTACACATTGGATTCCTTTAAACATGTCCCTGAACAGATTTGAAGGCTTTTTTGTGTGTTTAATACACTCTCCCCACTTCCTCCTCTCTGATTTGTATGCCCTGCATTCACTTCCCCTTTCTAACAGGCAGTACTTGGTTTATAACCATGCCTCCAATTAACTGTGCATAACCCTCCTAATCATTTTATATTGCTCAACTAATTGCACCCTCCAACCAAAGAGTCATATATATGACTACACAAATTTATCTGCAGTTTCTTACCTGCTTAATTACTTATTTTAAACCCCACAAAGCAGAGCTCTGGCCAAGACATCTTTAAAAATCAGGGTTTTGAAACCTCATCCTGAAAGGTACCAAAATCATGTAGAGGAGATCAGAACCATGGATCCATGACAGGAATATCCTGTCTTGTGGCCAGGGTGAATACCAACACCTTCAAAAGCATCAGCATGTGCATCAGACTTGCAGCAGGATGTATAAGTTAAAACCACCAAAAAGTGGAAGATGGTGCTCTAACAGTGGGGACTCCGCTTTTTCTTGGTGTCAGTTGTGACAATACTTAAATGTGTGTCTCTGTGTAAGGTCTTGTGAGCAAAATGCCAAAATACAAGCTGTGCTCCTGTAAAACATGTTTCCACCACTTTTATTCCTGCTTGAAGGATGGGGTATAAACCACTTTATTTTCCAGTTCCTTAGAAGACAGAAAAATAGCGTTTCAATCTGGCAATACCATCCTCCCAATAAAATTGCACTTCTCAGAGACATGCAGCTCCTAACATGAATATCTCTTTGTTTACTGAAGCAAACTGCAGGCATATCACACATTGTTCTGATTTGCAGCCTGCCTTTGTCACTTCAAAATCGGTGGTGTGCACTGCCAGGTTGCACAATTCCTTTGCAGGTTCTTAGGCCAATATTGAGAAAACAGGGACACTGTCCTTTTTCCACCACACCGACTTTCCTGTGGTCAGGCAGAAGATGCCTCTCACTTCCTTTAGAGAAATATAGCTGAATACAAATTTCAAAATTTGTGTTCCTAGCTATACGTGTTCTGGGAGGAGACTCTAAAATCACCGTAGGCCCTGAAACCTGTCCTTTTTCTTCCTTACATCCCAATTCTTAAGCATATTTTCTCTTTTTTTGAGCCATTTGTTACTGTTGCAGATTTAAATTAGTTGTTTTCAATCAAGTTGGTGCCAAAGAGAGTACCCAATTGTCAACAGCTTCTGTGCAGCCTGAAGGAGGAGGATGGCTGATGACAGTTAGCCCAGGATTAATTTGAATCCTTTTCAGGAGTTGATAGACATGAAGTTTTCTAATTTATCCATAGATGAATGTGGCCAATTCTGATTTTCTAAAGCACAGAGATTATCCTTTTTTTTTTCATTTATTCTAGACACTAATAGTGGTTTTTGACACCCAGTGAGTCTGTTGATCTAAACTGTGTTATTATTCTGATTTTTATGCTACCTTAGAGCTGCTCTTTCCAAGTCTAGCTAACGAAATGTCCTGCATCATGATTTGTAGAAACTTGTTTGCATCAGTGAGAGTTGGTTGTGTCTTGACAGGCAAACAAGGTGTGAAATTCTAGCAAAAGATATTCTACTAGGACCCAGCCTTAGTAGCTCCTGTGAACATCGGCTTACTGACATGATTGTTTTCTTAACTAAAAGAAATGGCTCTTGCACCAAGTACTGGGTTGGTTTTCGGTTTTGTTGGTATGTGTTTGGTTTGGTTTGGGGTTTTTTGGGGCGTTGGTTTTTTGTTTGTTTTCGATGCAGTATAAATTGACAGATTTTTAAATTATTTCCCCTCCCTTTTAGTGATGGAAATTCAGCCTAAGTTAAATATCTAAATGAGTAACAACGTGTAGGGGTGGGTCTTTTTAAATTTTCTGTTGTTTTCTTCAATGAGTGAAAGCAAGTAAGAGGAAAGTAGAGAATGGTTTGATGGTAAGTTGAGTAAAAGAAGGGTTTTTGGTGCTAGTGTCTATGGTGGTATAGAGAAGCTGGGGTAAAAAAAGGAAGTGGTGGGGGGGAAGCATCATTGTTAAACGGTAACACCCTGTTGCAAAAGCACTTAGCACTTCTTTAGAAGCAGTGTTCTGTTAATGATGCTGCAGTTAATTAGAAATAAACCTCCAAACTTCCAAGAAACAAGAAATTAGAAATAAGCCTCAAAAAGCTTCTACACCAGAGAATTTTGTAAAATTTGTTTTAATTATTTTGTATTACAAAGCATGGCAATGATCTCCTTTACGTTCAGTATATATCCAAAGCTGCATTTTAAAGATGTTGTTCATAATTAGCACCTTTGTTTCTTTACTTTTATGCATTTAGCTGGGAGAGGGTCATGTCAGAAATCTGATTTGCCTGTTTCTTTTCCTCATAAAAGCAGAGGTTCATAAGAGAAGTTACTGGGAATAATTTGAGAACTGTGAGATTAGCCCAGTCTGATAAAGTTGTTTGGTTTATGTTGTTGATTAGAGAGAATTGTTAGTTTGACTCCTTTATCCTGTTTTTTTTACTCGGATAGGGTTTGCAAATTGTGGGTTAGAGAGTTTGTATGCTAAAAATATCTGTTGTATCTGTTTAGTATGTGTAATAAATTACCTCCTTTGTTTCTCAGGTACTTGTTTTGCAGATGTTTAATGCAAATTCCACAAGAAGAGAGAAAACAGCCTCTTGGCTGAAGTGTAGGATTTAAAATAACATTTAAATTCCTCCCTGTGTTTAGAAAAAATACTTACTCTTGGACATATCACTGCACTGTGCCTTCATTTCCTATGTTTTGAAAAGGAATTCGTCCTAAGAGCAAAGTTGTTAATATTTGCCTAATGCTCTGAAATCTTGAAAAGATAGATGCATCTTTGGTATTCTAGTTATTTTGTTTCAAGAAGTACATGGTATGGAAGTGCAGTAAGTCAGCTTTGAAAAATTCAGATCACCCTACATGAATCCCAATGTTGTGATTTGTAGTGGAGAAGTCATAGCAAAGGGGATCATGGGAGGTTGTCAGGCACTAATTTACTGCTTATTCCAAAGGACACCAGCCAGTGTAAGCTCCAAGTCTACATGCTGAGGGATGGGCATTGCTAGATAAAAGTACTTAAAGTACTTGCAAGTACTCAAGAGCCTAGTGAAATATGTCAGTATTTGCAGAACAGGAATCCAAGTTTAATGTTCCTCTTGCATGTTTATATTTTATTGTTTTAAATGTTTTAGACTGACTTTTTTTTTTTTGCATTAAAATTCAGCACAAATAATTGCCTTGCCCAGTGCAAGAGTTGTGTTGTTTGTGATCCTTAAATGCAGCAACATAACCAAGCTTAATGTCTGTCGAGAAATATTTAAAAGTTTGTGACTAATGATTAGTGTTTAACTTCTATATGAAGTGCTGTAAATGTAACATTAACCAGGCCCTCAAGCCTGTACTTTGTATTTCATCACAGGAAAACGCTTTAGCACGCTGTTGTGCTGTGTGTAACACCACAATTTGAAATCTGAGGAAGTGACTATCTATTTCAATTGTATAGAATTGGAAAAAAGACCCCACAACCAAACAACAAAATAAACCTCACCCTGAAAAAAAAAAAAAAGGCAACCATTAATCGCCTTTTGTTTAAACATTGTCAACGATACTTTCCTGAGCATCAATATTTCCATTATTTTTCTCTCTTTAGGGTGTGATAGTTTTACAAAGCCTATTGACACAGATGCAGTACCTTACAACAGGAAACACTGATGACACACAAATCTACATTTCTTGCTTTTTCTCTGTCTTCTACCATCTTCTCATTTCCCCTTTTAATATTTATTCTTCCCTTTTTAGTGCCCATTTTCTTCTTATATAAAAACTTGAAAATTCTTGGGTGATGATGAGAGTCCCCAGAGTCGTCAGTGTGCAGTTCTGTCTTGCATTTTTCTGTCATCTATATAAGATCCAAAGAGAAGCGACAGTAATCTGTGTCCTGAAGGGTCAAACCCTGACACATGCTCTAGCCCAGACAATGGGCTAAGCACCTGCAAATGTGCTAACCTGGACAGTTCTATCTGGACCTAGCACATGTGATTAACATTGTAAGCAAACCTGGACACTTCCTGGAGTCCATATAAACAAGTACCACCTGTAATTAACTTTGTAACACAGCTGTGAACTGTATGTGCCCCTGGCCATGTCTGGATATGCCCCATCCTATAGGTCCAGTTATCAGCGTTCTCTGTTACCAAAGGGCATTCATTGTCTTGGGACAGCGTTTAAACCAGCCAAGAAGTCACACAGCTTGCCTTGTTCTCACCCAGACGGCAACAAGAGCCAAATGCTGCCCGAGTAGCAGCTGAAGAATCTGCTCTAGCAGACCAACAGCTTCACCCATGCCTTGCACGTGGACCAAGGCAGGAAGGGGAAAAATTTCAAGGGAGTTGAATCCTAGAGGAGGCTGAAGCCCAAAGACAGACCACACAAGAGAGAGGCCCCCTATCCCTCTCTGAGCCAAGGGCAAGCTCCAGACCACAACTGGGCACAAGAAGAGAGGCCCCTTAGCCCTCTCCAAGCCAAGGACTGCTCGAATCATAGCCAAAGCATCTGGGAAGATACCAGACAGAGGAGCAAGTTGTGAGTACCTGACTAATCTGCCATGGAATCCCATTTGTGGGAAAACCACAGCTCACAGCACCTGTATTTCCAATTTGAATTGCTGTGTTGGAAATGTTTGATCTGTGCTTAAATCATTTAACTGTCTTTATATGTGCAGTGTAAACCCACAACCGAGTAACTGAACCTGTGAATACATTTTGTAAATAAGTTGCAGTGGTGTTTGAAGATACCACCTCCAAGAAATATTAATTATAAAATATATAAAAATATACATTTTTATTACAATTTGTCACCCTTCTTGTTTTGTATTTTCTTGTTCTTTTTTATTTCCTTTTCTTTCTTTGTTTTATTTTGTTTTACTTCTTCCCAGCTGCAGTTCAGGCATTTAATTCTGAAGCTCTTAGATGTAGGACATCTGCTTTCTACTGTCCTTGTTCATCATTTCTATGTAGGTAACAGCAGAGGTTTCACCCTTTTTAGCTGTTGCCACCACGCAGATACTTAGTTTCAGAGGGAAAGGTCTGAGAAGCGTTGGACTTTTTATGTATAGGAAATGGCTGCTGTGTGTGAGAGAGAACCAGTAAAGCCAAACTGAAATATGATATTATTAAAGCATAAGATCTGTGAGGAGCATGGAATACTATTAGAACCTGTATACAGTGTCTACATGCATTTAGCAATCTGGAAAGTCGATGCGGGTTAATTCTATGGTTATATTTCTACATACACTTAGCCCCTATGATAGTTTTATGTTGGGGGAAATTTTCAACCTACCACACCCCAGAAAAGCCTGAGACATAGAAGTACAGAATTTTGCTTAGTTGTTATGCCTTGGTAGATATGACTTTATAAACAAGTGTTGTTGCAAGGCTTTTGCTACGGAATATCCAGAAGTATTTGAAAACACCTATCAAGAACCACCCCAAGACTGTGGGGTATTCTGCAAAATGGCAGCTTATATAGTTGAGCACAATCCTTCTTTCTCAAACCTGTAGCATATGTACATTTAGACTGACATTTCTAAAGCTTTTAAGTTAACTTTCTAAAATGATTGCTGTTTTGGGTAGGCTTTTGGATAACAAAGATAACATCTAGCAAAAAACTTTACAGCAATAGTTCTTTATGGAAAGGTAAGGCTTAAGGACATAAGGAAACCTATTTTCTCATTACTGAGTTCTTTCCATATAATACACTAGACAAGTTTTTACATACACACGCTTTGTTGTACAGCATGAACCTTTGGTAGTAAGTTCATCAGTTTCTCTGAGGATATAACTGGGCTAGGTGTTGTGTAAGTAATATGGTGTCCTGATAGATCAAATGCTGCTTCAATCACAAGTTAATCTATATAAATATGTAAAGTTTAGTGTAAGAACATGAAATAAATTACATACTTAAGATATTAAAAAGTAAAGAAACCTACATACTTAAGATTTCAGATATTTAAAAGTGAACAATACATGGCAGTCTAGTTAATATAGTTCTCCACTGAATTCAGTGGACTTCAGCAGTTCAACTAATACAGAACTGGAGAATATATCTGTTTGGAAGAGACCTGAAGATCATGTAGTCCAACCCTCAACCCAATACTGAAGGGTCAACACTAAATCATATCCCTAAGTGCCAGGTCCACACACTGCTTGAACGTCCCCGGGACGGTGTCTCTAACACTGCCTTGGGCAGACCATTCCAGTGTTTGATAACCCTTTCAGTGAAGAAATATTTCCTGATATCTATCCTAAACCTCTCCCTGTGCAGCTTATAACCATTTCCTTTATTTTTGTTGCTTGTCCTCCTTGCTCCCACCTCCCTTCAGGTAGTTGTAGAGAGCTATAAGGTCTCCCCTCAGCCTCTTTTTCTCCAGGCTGAACAATCTCAGCTCCCTCAGATGCTCTCCATAGGTGATGTGCTCCAAGTGCTTCACATTCCTTGTTGCTATTCTCTGGACATGCTCCAGCACCAGAACAACAAAATACTTGAGGTGTGGCCTCACCAGTACTGAGTACAGGGGGATGATCACCTCTGTGTTCCTGCTGGCCACAGTGTAAGTGCAAACTTACTAACTTACTGAGGGTTACAATTATGTAAGATATGTATTTCTTCTCCTGTACTCATCTTCTAGGTGTTCTTGAAATGTACCTGTATTTATTTAAAAAAAAAAAATGCATGTAAGGATGTTTGGGGTTTTTTGTTGTTGTTTTTTGCAGGTGGATATTTTGTTGTTTTGGGGGGGGTTGTTTGTTTTGTTTTCTGTTGCTTTTTGGTTTTTAGTTTATGCAATTACATTTTAATCTCTGCATTAAGGTTATCTTTTCTTGGCTTGAACTCTGCTGACGGTCTGCAAAACTGCATTATTAAAATAAACTTTGCACACTTACTGGAATTGTAAACACTATACCCTATTTTAAATATCTGAACTGAACAATGTCAGATGTACATTCCATAAATGGAACTTGGTGACCATTTCTCATTTTTCTTAAGTGCAATGATTGCTGCTGCATCATTCTTAATTTGAAATTACAAGTAAGTATGAGAACATGTTGCAGGCATTGGTCATAATTTTGTATCTTTACTCTTTATTTCTGTATTATTTGACAAATCTGATACTATTAATGGTATCTACTACATGCATGACTGTGTGGGGAGTGTATATGACTGAAACTGCACTTTGCCTTAAAAATCCATCACAACACTTTAGTTGGCTTACACGGTGAACTATGAATCACAGAATCACGATGGTTGGAAAAGACCTCAAAGATACTCAAGTCCAACCATTATCTAACTGTACCACAGGCATTACTACCCCATGTTCTTGAGCACCATATCTAGACAGCTTTTAAATACATCTAGGGAAGGCAATTGAACTGCTTCCCTGGGAAGCCTGTTCCAGTCTTTGATAACCCTTTCAGTATGGAACCTCAACTTCCCCTGGTGTAACTTGATGCTGTTTCCTCTTGCCGTATCAGTTGGGACTTGTGAGAAGAGACCAGCACCCACTTCTCTACTACCTCCTTTCAGGTCGTTGTAGAAAGCAGTAAGGTCTTCTGTCAGCTTCTTTTTTGCCAGACTAAACAACCCCAGCTCCTTCAGCCATTCCTCATGAGACTTATTCTCAAGACCCTTTATCAGCTTCTTTGCCCTTCTCAAGGACATGCTCCTTCTTGTAGTGAGGGCCCCAAAACTGAACACAGTGCTTAAGGTGTGGCCTCACCAGTTCTGAGTGAAGTGGGACAATTGCTTCTCTAGTCCTGCTAGCCACAGTATTCCTGATGCAGGCCATAATGCTCCTGTCCTTCTTGCTACTGGGCACACCACTGGTTCATCTTTAGCTGACTGTTGATCAGCAGCCCTAAGTCCCTTCCTGCCAGGCAGTTTTCAAGCCACTCAGCCCCTGGCATGGAGCCATTGCAGCCCAAGTACAGGACTCAGTACATGGCCTTGTTGAAGCGTATATGAGCCTCAACTCATCAATCCATCCTGTCCAGGTTCCTCCAAAGAGCCGTTTTACCCTACCCTACAGCATGTAAACACTCCCACCTAACTTGGTGTTGTCTGTAAACTTACTGAAGGTGCTCTCAATGTTCTTGTCAAGGTCACGGATATTAAACAGGAGTGGCCCCAGCACTGAGCTCTGGGGAACACCACTTGTGACTGGCCACCAACTGGGTTTTACTCCATTCACTGCCACTCTCTGGGCCTGGCCATCTGGCCAGTGTTTGATCCAGCAGAATGTACACATGTCCAGGCCTAGGGCAGCCAGTTTCCTCATGAGGAGGCTGTAGGGGACAGTGTCAGAGGCTTTACTTAAATCCAGCTAAACAACATCTGCAGTCTTTCCCTCATCAATCATGTAGGTCACCTTGTCATAGAAGAAAGTGAGATTTGTTAAGCAGAACCTTCATGACCCCCTGGTGACTGGGTCTGATCACTTGATTGTCCTTTAGATGGTCTGTTGTGGCACTCAAGATTATACATTCCATGACCTTCCCTGGCACCAAGGTCAGACTGACCTGTCTGTAGTTTCCTAGATCCTCCTTCCAGCCCTTCCTGTAGATAGGTGTCACATTAGCTAATCTCAGTCCATTGGGGCCTTCCCAGTTAGCCAGGACTGCTGATAAATCATGAAGTGGCTTAGTAAGCACATCTGCTAACTCCTTCAGCATTCCCGGGTGTAACCCATCTGGTTCCATGGAATTATATGCACCTAGGTGGTTCAGTGGGTCACCCACCATTTTCTCTCAGATTATGGAGATCACCTGTTCTCCATTTCTGTCTTCCATCTGGAGGGGCTGGCTGTCTAGCAAACAACTAGTCCTGCTAAAGACTGGGGTACAGAAGGCATTAAGTACCTCAGCCTTTTCCACATCCTTAGTCACTATGTTTCTCCCTGCAACCAGCAAAGCGTGAAGATTCTACCTAATTCTCCTTTTGTTGATACTGTATTTATGGAAATATTTTTTAATTGTCTTCTACAGCAATTGAGTTGTAGTTGGGCTTTGGCCCTTCTTATTTTCTGCCTGCATAGCTTTGCTCCATCTTTGTAGTCCTCATGAGTGGCCTGTCTTCTTTTCCAAAGGCCCTAAACTCTAATTTTGTCCCCATGTTCCAGCCACAGTTCTCCATTCAGCCAGGCCAGATTTCTTCTCTGCTAGCTTGTCTTTTGGCACATGCGGATTGCTGCTTTCTGTACTTTGAAGATTTCCTTCCTGAAGAGTACCCAGCCCTTTTTGACTCTTTCAACACAGCCTTCCAAGGGACACAGCCCATCAGTCTCCTGAACAGGCCGAAGTCTGCCCTACAGAAGTCCAAGGTGGCATTTCTGCTAAGCCCCTCCTTACTTCTCAGAGAATTGAATACTCTTATTATTTCATCATCACTAAGCCCAGAATGGCCTGCAACTGATAACTCTCCTACAAGTCCTTCTCTGTTATCCAGCATGTCCAGGAGGGCACCTTCTCCAGCTCACCAGCTGTGTCAGGAAATTACATTCTACATGCCATGTTAGATTTGCACAGGAGACAGCTTATATTTAGATAATCAGTTCAGAACACATGCTTCTGGTTTGAGTCTTCTCATTATGATTTTGATTGACAGAGACATAGCACAAATTCATTAAGCATGCCACTTTAAGGGTTAAGGAATTTATTTGGATTTAAGGGCTCTATGTATATGCTGTAGTTAGAAGGTATGATACTGATAGCTTTTGTTCTTTCCCCCTTTTTTTTTTTTTTTTAGGGCAGGTTAAAGTGTTCAGGGCCCTGTACACATTTGAGCCCAGAACGGTAAGTACATCCAGATTTTAGGATTTTGAGAAGCTTAATTTTTATGTTATCTCTAGTAGCATTTAGTCAGTTCTGCTAGGGCTGGCCTATTAGACTTACTGTAGTGTTTACAGTGAAAAAGCCTGTAAATGGGTATCAGTTCTAAATGAGACTAAAACTGCCCAATTAATCATTACTCTTTTTTCAAGTCCAGCTTTTTTAAAAAGCAGCACACATTCATCTCTAGTATCAGTCTCACCTGCAAGCTAAGATAATTGAGAACTAAGAGATTTGATGAGATGGGACCAACCAAAAAGAGGAGGAAGTTAACAAACATATATTTCGCTGCTTTTGTTGCACAGTGTTCTATTGGAAATGCTGCAGTCTTTTTATTTAGTTTCTGGAAAGACACCAATTGGAAAAGATAGTTGTAGGCAATTCGAACTCTGGTATGAAAGACTGTCAGGTGGTTGTCTGTTTGCTAGAGATTCTGTGTTACTGTTCTTTATTGTGTTACCATTCTTTTGAAGGAAGAGCTGCATATACTCTGCTTTAATCAGGTATTTGTTTTACCTATGTACATACATACAGATATTTGCTTATGCTGCTTTTGTTTTGTTTTGTTTTTAAGCCAGATGAGCTGTACTTTGAGGAAGGAGATATCATTTACATTTCAGACATGGTGAGTCTTAAGACATCTCATACAGACTGAATACTTCTGAGATGCAGCATATCCCTTCTAAAATATTTTCCATTTTCTTTGCAGAGCGACACAAATTGGTGGAAAGGAACTTGCAAAGGGAGAACTGGACTAATTCCAAGCAACTATGGTAATGTCTGGAATATTTTCGTTTTATATGATCATTGACAGTTGCAGGAAGTCACTAAATGAAAATAACTGATACACTTATTTTCAAAAACTGACCACAGTATTGGCATTGAACAGTCCTTTACTACAATATTTCAGAATATGTCTGGAAAGTCAGTCATCAGTGTACATCAGCAGTGTTTTTATAAGCTAGAGGCGTCTTGAGTTTGCAGATATTCATACTTTTGGTTCTGCAGGTAACAGCAGTTCTCAGTTTTGAGGGAAAGAACACTTGAATTAAAAGATGATCTTACAGATGGGTCATGAAACTGTTAGGCCAGCATTTAGCATCTTTGAGATCAAGAAGTTGGATACAGTGTCAGCAATGGGTGATCAATAGTGGATTTGTTAAGTAAGTCTGCATAGGAACAGGATGCTAAAACATATTATGAGCAATTTTGAAGACTGCCTTTTTTCTTTTTTTTTTTTTTTCACTTAAAAAAATGGGGCTGTTTTGTTTTCTATTTGTTACCTTTGAATTAATATATTCAGGCACATCTTGGGGATGGCACCATATTAAATATCTGTATTGCAAGTTGACAGGGTCAGTGCAAGGGACACAGACACCAAGTTAAAGTAGTAAACTAGTCTTTTACTTGTGTATAAAGCATGTAATGATGGTCTGCCTCTCAATAAGGAAAACTGAATACATTCTCACGGCATTTCATCCTCACTAGTAACTATATTTTGTTTAAGCTACGTCTTTCACTAGTAGTCATACAAATGTCACATAATAAGCATACATCACTAACAAATACTAGTAATCAATCATAAGCAGTAATCAACAGTTTTCATCACATTCCTATGCGTTTTTAGACTGAATAGAAATTGCATTTTCATACTCAACTAAAATCACTTCGAAAAGCCATGAGTGCAAACAAGATGGCACTGTTTTTCCAAGTCCTCCCAGGAAACAGAGAAAGCAGAGTTGCTAAATGCCTTCTTTGTCTCTGTCTATACTGCTGGAGGCTGTCCTCAGGAGCCTGAGGCCCCAAAGGACAAATGAGGAATTTTCCTTAGTTTATGAGGACTGGGTTAGAGAACAGTTAAGTCATCTGGATATCCATAAATCCATGGGTCCTGATGGGATGCACCCAAGGGTACTGAGGGAGCTGGCAGAGCTGATTGTCAGACCACTCTCCACTCTCTTTGGTAAGTCATGGCAGACAGGATAGGTGCCTGGGGACTGGAGGAGGGTAAATACCACTCCAATCTTCAAAAAGGGTAAGAAGGAGGACCCTGGTAACGATAGGCCAGTGAGCCTCACCTCCATCCCTGGAAAGGTGATGGAGGAACTTATCCCCGGCACTGTCCTTAGGCATATCAAGGACAAGAGGGTCATTAGGAGCAGTCAGCATGGTTTTACCAAGGGGAAGTCATGTCTGACCAGTTTGACAGCCTTTTATGAGGATGTAACCAGTTGGCTAGATGATGGTAGAGCAATGGATGTGGTTTATCTTGATTTCAGTAAAGCATTTGGCACTGTCTCCCACAGCATCCTTGCAGCAATGTGCTCTTGTGGCCAAGAAGGCTGATGTCATTCTGGGGTGCATTAGAAAGGGTGTGGTTAGTAGGTTGAGAGAGGTTCTTCTCCATCTCTACTCTGCCCTCAGCATCTGGAATATTGTGTCCAGTTCTGGGCCCCTCATTTCAAGAAGGACAGGGAACTGCTTGAGAGAGTCCAGTGCAGAGTCATGAAAATGTTTAAGGGAGTGGAACATCTTCCTTACAAGGAGAGACTGAGGGAGCTGGGACTCTTCAGGTTGGAGAGGAGGAGACTAAGTGCTGACCTCATTAACGTTTATAAATATGTAAAGGGTGAGTGCCAAGAGGATGGAGTCAGGCTCTTCTTAATGATGCCCAATGACAGGACAAGGGGCAATGGGTGGAAGTTGAGGTATAGGAAGTTCCATGGAAACAGGAGGAAGAATTACTCCACTGGACACTTGCCCAGCAGGGCTGTGGAGTCTTCCTCTTAGAAGATATTCAAGACCCACTTGGATGCATTCCAGTGTGATCTGATATAGGAGATCCTGCTGTGGCAGGGGGGTTGGACTAGATGATCTCTCTCGAGGTCCTTTCCAGATCCTGACATTCCGTGAAATGTATGTGGAGTAGCGGCGTCATATGACAGATGGCATACAGACTGCTAGTACATTAGTAACTCTGCTTATTCCGTGTTGTCCCTTTTTCACTAGGACACATTATGGTGTGATTCCCAGTCCTGACATATAGTTAGAAGAAATACATGAATTAGAAGCCTGCAGTGCAGTCACTGAGACCATGACATCCAATTTCACTTTAATTTGTGACTTCCAGGCTGATTCTATTCTTGCAGTGTGCAAGAGGTGGTCTCTTATATATATACAAAGAGAGTAGTTTACATATGCTTACCTACAGTCAGATTTCTTTGGAGCATTGAAATGTGTTATATTTAAAATAAACACAAGGATTTACTAATTCAGTTTATGTTCCCATTGGGTTAATTTGGAAAAGTTGCTGAAATTTTATCTGAGCAACAGTTGTAATTTCTGTTTTATGCCAAGTGGGAGGATAGTGGTGTTCTGCCTGCACATTTGCAAAAATTTCATGTGTAAGCAGAAGCCTCTGCATACTTTAAAAACGGAGACTACTGTGAACGTGTCTTCTGATTTAGACAAACTGTAAAATCCCCTAACGTCTGCTTATCCTGGTTGCCACCATTAGGACTGCCTAGGTTCTGTCTTAGCCATTGAAAGACTGTAATCTTCTGTGGTCTTCTACAACATTTTTGCAATAGGTGGAGACAGACCTGAAATGACTGTGTCCTGTCAGGTCGTGTGCTCCATCTGCTGGGCAACATGGTTTAGAATGTGAATGGAAAGGCTAGTGAAGACAGAATCAGTATCTGCATTAAAATTACTTGTTGCTTAGCTTCTGACAAGAATTTTTTAAAGACAAAGTTATTTTTAGGCCCCTGAGAGAGAGATGTTAGTATTAACGTTTTCTGCTGTGCACAATAGGCACTGCTCAAAGTGACTTGCATGTCCTGCTTGTGTTACGGGTGACTATGCTGAACTGGCTTCTCTAACTCTGCTTTAGGATTCTGTTCGCTGTTTGCACAATTTTTTTTTAAACTGAAATATCAGAACCTAGCATTTGCATTTTGTTTTGCTGACAGCTAGAGAGGTGAGCATGTGAAATCTTGCAATTACAGGTGTTACAGGAGGAATATGCACTGAAGTTAGGAGAAGAACGGATGGGCCACAAGAGTCTTGAGACTTATGACAGTAACAGTTTGATCTGAGGAAACCCACTTTCTTATTCACCCTGCCTCTTGTCATAGTGAAAGGGCTAAGAGTTGCTGCTTGTCTCAGATTGCACATTGTCCTACATGCCCGTACCCTTAGTAGTCATGGTGTTTTCCCATTTTAAAAATGAGATTTTTAACAAGAGTTTCCAGATCATGGTCCCACTTCCAACTGTACTTTTTCTGCTGTTGCAATAGCATGGTGACCAGGAACTGTTTGCTGCTCCTGTCTGGTAAAACCTAAAGCTTGCAAGATGAAGAAAAGGTCTACAGAAGCTTTTGCCTCGATGTGCCCATCACTGTGTTCATTGTTTAACTTGCAGACCTCCTGCAAGTTTTCCAGAGAAAAGAAAAAGTCTCTATAAAACAAACAGAAAGTCTGCTGACAGTAATTCTTTCGTAAGTACGCATGGCAAGCTGTAGATAGAAAGCCTAGCCACACACAACTGCTCAAAACCATCTTGAAAGTGTAGAAAGCGAAGTAACAGCCAAGATGAAGTATTGCCAGATTCCTAGTAGCTTGCAGCCACTGATCAGTTTGATGCTGTTCTTTGAAGTTTTCACAAGCTGTCTGTGGAAGTGCTTTTCCATACTGTGGTGGGTTGAAATTCCCCCTCGCACATTAACTTGACCAGACTAGCTCAGTTCGGAAGCAAATGAAGCTATATTTAGAAGCGACACTGCAGTCTACAATGGAATGCAATGAATATATGCAAAATATACAGTATTTACAATATTTACAGGTACTCAGAATTAACAGAAACAGCACAAAAACCTTCCTGGCCAAAGCCAGGAAAGCTGGCTCTCTGCCTCCCTCCCTGCCCTATTCGAAGGAAAGAAAGAGAGAGAGAGAAGCAGAGATTATTGTTAGAACTTGCCAAGGTCAGCTCACAGGTCGTTATCTTCCCCAGCAAAGGAAGCAAGAAGAGAATACCTAGCTAGACTGCTGCAGGAGAACAGACCAGACTGAACTTTGTTTTGAGAACTAAATCTTAGAAGGTTCTGTCCCTCCAGTGGCATCATTTAGAATGATCATTATTTTTCCTTTTTACACCCAAAAGTGATTTATTTACATTCTTACTACTTTCTGCTCAAGATCTGTAAAAAATTTTAAAGGCATAGCCCTAAAACCAGTGCACCATACAGGAAATTGAAGTGTATCTGTGACTGACTCATCACACACAACTCCCTTTTCATATCAGAATCAAATATGTATTACTGGTTCTTCTGGAATAAATCAAATTTTTATTTACATATAGATGTCAAATACCTGTTCAGAAGTAGTTAGAATTAACTCTCCGTTCCATTTCAGTGGCAGAGCAAGCTGAGTCTATTGATAACCCACTGCATGAAGCTGCCAAACGTGGTGAGTGTGAACTGAGTTTTAGTTATGTAATGCTAAAAGATGATTTGTTTTTTTTCTGCCAAAATAATATATTTAGAATGAAGATGTTGTACATGTTCTTAATTGTCTGGTATCTTGAACAAGTTTATCTAGTAGCTTTCAGAAGCTGGGATGGTTTACAATCTGGTAGAATTTCTGATTGTATACACAGAAAAAAGTCTTGGTATTATCCACAGAGATTTAAAATTCTTCTGGGAGTGGAAGAAAAGGTGTTTAGTATGATTTGGGCTGGTTGTTTTATGAATTACAAGTGTTGCTGTTAATCACTTTTTTTCTTCTTGTAAGTTCATAGGAGGACCAATAGTCTTCAGGAAGAACTATATGGTTCTGTTAAATAAATTAAAACTGAATTTGTCTTTCAGGCAATCTGAGCTGGTTGAGAGAGTGTTTGGATAATCGAGTTGGGGTCAATGGCTTAGACAAAGCTGGAAACACAGCTCTGTATTGGGCATGCCATGGAGGCCATAAAGGTATCAGAGATTTAGTTTGAAATGACTGTTCTCTGGATTTGTGTGTTGGCCTGATTGCTAAAATTGCAGTACTAACTAATAAAGCCAGAATTTAAAAAATGTCATTATAAAATAAAGATAGAAGGGACATTAAGTTCCATCAAATGCTCTCTGTTTTGTTGTTGCTGTTGAAGCAGAAATTCTAACCAGTGTAACTGTTATAAGCTGAGTGGGAGGAAGGACAAACCAAAAAAAGTCTTGTATTGTTTGGGGTATTTTATGCAGTAGCATTTCTTTGTGATGACTAGTGGTTGTTTGCTCAATGCATTCTCACTGTTAACAGACTTTCATTAACCAGTTGGATCAGTCCTTCCATTAAATCTTTAAACAAAATTTATACTATGATGCAAAAACCCCTTTTGTTTCCAGTAATTTTTTCTTTTTATTCCTCCTACCCCACCCTAATCATGTATCCTGCAGATATAGTGGATGTTCTGTTTACCCAGGCAAACCTAGAATTAAACCAACAGGTATGTTAAACCAACAGACCCTGTCAGTAATGGTGTGGTGTTAGTCATCCTTGGTACTAGCTGAAAGTTTTTTTGCTCTATTTTAATCCTGTTGCTTTTCCCTCTAACTCCACAGAACAAATTGGGAGACACAGCTTTGCATGCTGCTGCATGGAAAGGTTATGCAGATATTGTAGAGATGCTGCTGGCAAAGGGTAAAGATCTTCACCAAGATTTCAACAATCTATGTGGCAGACTAGATTCCTCAATGTTTATTAATCTATTCTGTTTTTAAAAAAAATGGTTTCCTATAATCCGTGTGCAGTCCTTAGCCTGCTCACCTGCCTGACTTTGTAAGCCTTGCAGAAAATTTTGGCAGCTGTTTGGAAAGTAGACATCTCACCTGCTCAAGAATAATTTCATCCTGCTTTGCAGACAAAATTAGGCACTTAACCCCAGAAAAGCAGTCACATCTGCTTCCTGGAAAGGGAGAGCAGACAGTGAATTTCCTAGCCAACTGTAGCTTATGGGAGAACATCCATAACTATTAGTCTGCCTCAGAGCAGTCCACTGATGAGATTCCCCGGCCCACTACTGTTGTACACATACTACTGAAACTCATATCATTATACTAGTGCTCCAAAATAGCCAGGACAGCGATTCATGATGAAAATTTTGTATTATAAAGGAGCAAGAATAGATCTGAAGAACAATGAGAAGAAACTGGCTTTAGACATGGCAACCAATGCAGCCTGTGCTTCCCTCCTGAAGAAAAAACAGAGTGCAGGTATTTCTAATTTTGTTATTCTATACATTTTTCCTTTTTTTGAGGAAACTTAATAGTTATATCAAACACCAATATGTTGCTAGGCATAAAAACCACTTGGGAGCTACATGAGCTAGAAGTTATATTTGGAGGGGTTCAGCACAGCTATAATAGAGATCTGTGTTTTATCGCATTCAGTGTAGCTGAACTCCACATAAAATGCCATCCTCTGTCAGCAAGTGGCAAAAGAGCAGAAGATGTGGAAATAGTAAGGGTAGAGAAGGAAATGGAAAACAGTCCCTTCAGAGTGGAGAGAGAGAAAGAAAGCAAGGATGGAAACTACTTTAAGAATAGGCTCTCATGATGTACATTCCCTCTTACTCCTGTCGCTTCCTTCAGTCTAAGCCAAACACCAAGAGATGCTAATTTTGAAAAAATTCTTATTCCTGTGTCTCTCTGAGTGACTGTTGGAGAAACAAGGAAATAATGTTTTCAGATATTTATGAAAATAGTCTCACTGCTTCACACTCACCTCCATCTCACCTAATAACATAGTGTCCTTACACAAAACAGTTAAAGAGATACGAGACTAAAAGCTGATCAAAGACTGAAGTGTTTATGTTTAGTATCACATAAGTAGTACTACCTTCAGCTCTCAGAAGGCTGAAGTTAGAGTGGAAATCCTAGATGACTTACACAGGAAATGAGAAATTACTGTCGAAAACAAGCAGAATTACTGCTTATATGAGTGGGATGTGCAGCCTAGCAGCTGTATTGTTAGTGGGCTAGCAAGAGCAGAGGGAATGCAGTGGTTAGTGATTGTTGGATTTAAATGGTTGAATAGCTGACTGCATCTTTAGAAGGCCAGGAGGAGCAGTTAAAGCAAAAATAACTGCCTAGCAGGTAATATTAGGGCTTAACAGAAAACTGACAATTTTTTCTCATTAGTTTTTACTCTGAAGAAAAGAGTTGTAACAAAGGGCAGAATTTCTTCTGTTTCCATATTTTTTTCCTGATGTTAGTTCATCCCTGTTAGGAGCACTTTGTTGATCTTTGCCGGTCAGTTGTAAGCACCCAGTGCAAGAGTATTCTCTGTTGTAATGTCCCTAATAATTGCATTAATGTTTCACTTCTGGTGCATTTGCTTCCCTCCCTCTAAATTCTCTCTCATAGTTGGCTGATTTTTCATCTTTAGTCAAGCTATCACCAGTCTTTGATAATCTTGCACAGTCTTTTTTCTTGTTTGCCTTCATACCAGAGCTGGTTTTCTCAGTCTAACTGCAGTTTCAGTGGTAGTTTCCTGGGTTGTATTTCTGTCTTAATTTAGCCTTTTGTAGTCTCTGAGACACCACTGATCTGTATACTTTCCTTATATTTTCTGTTTTGTTTGTTATTTTTATTAGTTTCATTAATCTATGTCAACTGATCCTAGATTTCAGTATTCCAATGTTAAATGGTTTTCTTTTCCAGAGGTTCAGTCCCATTTAAGTAGTTCTATCCCAATTTTCAAGTATGTTCCTCTTGAGAGATGTCTTATGTCATAGTCCATCTATGAAACATTTTCTCTTGCCAAGGAAGCTTACTTTTCTCCACTTACAAGTTAGTTTTGTGTTTTGTATTTGTACTCAAACATTGAAATGTCACAATTGCTGAAGTATATTCTAAGAAATGAAAGTTATTAAAATCCTGTCATAGAAATGCAAAAGGATTGTGTTATTTGTGCTCCTGAATGAAGAAATGGGATTTACCCTTTCTCAAAGTATGGTCCTTTGAACACAGAGCTTTAAATATTCTTTCTTTTTCCTTCCTTCTTACGTTGCTCCTCTACTCAAAAAGGACAAAAAAGTATTCTTTTCTTCTTACATGTCTTTACCAAAATACAGTTTGAAATTTACTCCTTTTTCTTCTTCCAGAAGTCTAGGATAACATGGTTATCATTTCTGTTCCAGTCTTAACTATGTTTGCATCTGATATTTTTAACACTTTTAGTATGTCGTTGCAAAGCTATGACTAACAAGGGTCTTGTGGTTCGTGGATCTCATCAGTACAGTGTGTTATACTTTATCCATATTCCCATTCCAATATATTTGAAAATCTGTAGGCAAATAATCACCTATCA
The DNA here is from genome assembly GCF_027791375.1 of Indicator indicator. Taxonomy (NCBI): domain Eukaryota; kingdom Metazoa; phylum Chordata; class Aves; order Piciformes; family Indicatoridae; genus Indicator; species Indicator indicator. Next base: position 46,538,880 of record NC_072053.1, on the reverse strand, counting down.
CAAAAAGCTTACACTGTGTATCTTCATATAGTCCCAAAAGTGGATGTAGCGCTCCAGACACTGCTGCACATCTGGTGAATATATTCTGTTTTCTGATTACTGTCTTACAAAAGCTAATTAATTAGATTTAAGTAATACTTACTCATGAGAAAAACTAGTGAGAGGAGAGAATATATTTGATTTTAAGCAGAGAATGGCAGCCAGCTAAACACCCAGAATAAAACCATAGACTCTTCCACCAACTCACCCATCTTTTCCTTTCTGGTTTAAAGGTAACATGCAGAAAATACAACTGAAGAGTTCCAGAGAGTTCAGGTTCCAAGGAGCCAGAAGATGGCTCTTCCAGTTCATGAAAAGACTAAATCTTTTATGTAGAAGATGTGATTACTGGCTTAGCCCTGCCTTTGAGATCTGTGTTACAGCCCTATCTGTGTAGCTCTAATATCTCTAAATGATAGAGGATGAAGTTTCTTAGATGTTGGTTTGCAAGCATTGCAAATATGAGGCTTTTTGTGATTTTTATCCTGGATTAAGAGAGAGCTTTGTTTCTTTACAGGTACAGTCCAAACATTAAGTAATGCAGAGGAATACCTTGATGATGAAGACTCCGATTAGTTTTTTTTGTTCAGCTGAAAGAACTATAACTTATGTTGCCTATGTCGTTCCCAAAACATACCTTTACAACTGTAAAAATGCATTAGAGTATTGCAGTCTTCCAATGTAGCATATAAACGATCGAGAGTGAAATCATGCTTTCTAAAGGAATAATCTTGATGTATGCCAGAAGATGTCATATTTTAAATTAGAGTTCCTTTGGAATTATTTTGGAGAGGAAGCATGACATACCCACCTGATTGAATGGGCAGAGAACCATCTTTGAAACTCATAGGTTTCTTCTCAGGCCTTCTCAGCAAGTGCCTTACATGTCTAGAATATGCTCCTCAAACTAAAAGCTTCCTCTAGGACAGCAGGACACCATTGCTAACATTTTCGCAGATCTCCCTGGGTATGGGTTTCTTCGTCAGATAATACTGGCAGATTAAGTACTGTCTGACAAGCATGAATGGAGGTGCTGTCATGGAGGGTGACCATCTTTTGCCCACATGGAGCCAGCAAGACAAGATTTGATTTGACTTTTCTTGTCTTTTTTGACAATTTTTTTACTTTCATTCCTTCCCGTACCACTCTAAGCAAGGGGTAGAACGGCATAGGACAATCTGCCCTCCATGCTTTGTCTTCTCTGTTGCTATGGGCTCAATCCCTGAAATGTAAACTCAGGTGAAATGTTTGCTTAAGTCAGTTTTTCTTGAGAAAGACACCGAATTTTTGATTTAGTGACTTGATTATTTTGCTTTTTGAAGTCCATTACGCTGAATCTATTCATAGTGAAAATAAGATAGACTATTTTTCCATTTATCCTGCCTAAATTTTTTACTTATCTCTTGCTTTTATATTTAGCAAGTGTTCTGTATTTTGTCCTAAGTTACCTCAAGGCTTAAGTGTGTTTGAAGGAATGAGGGAGGATGTACATCAAGTTAACATAAGGTGTGCTGGTGTCTTTAAAAGTGATATCTGAAGATGAATAACCATTTTAAAAACATACTGCTTCTTCCTGTGAATTAAAGAGAACTGAAAAATAAATTGACCCACTTTCAGGCTTCCCTACAGAGTTAAAGAAGTAGTTCTTCAGATTGCTCAAATAGCTGCAACCAAATATTACACCCTACTGAGGGACTGATTCTTCCTTCCTGTGATGGTAAGAAAATGTTACAAGTATTGAAGATACGATCTCATTTTGAATTTTGTTGCTAACCTCTCTAGTAGCAGCTTAGATTTAGCCACAACACAGCAGTTGATACCATGCTTAGGAGAAAGGAGAGGGGAAAAAAAAGGGAAAAGACAAAGGCCTTTTTTATGAAACATTGGGGATAAGTGTAAAGCTCTTGCGAAGGACTGGGGATAAATGAAAAGCTCTTGGAAAAAATTGGGGATAACTGAAAGTCACACTAAGTATTCTAGAGATTAAATGAAATCTAGAGCACCCTAACATCCCCCTTTAAAAAATACATTGAACCACATTTTTGTCATTTTATTATCCTGGAAAATATAGATACTGGTAAGGCTTTTTCAGTGAGCACTCACCAAAGAAGACAGCATTTCATGGACCAGAACGGTTTTAAGCTGGAGGCATTGCACAAATAGTCATCTGCAGATATAATTCTAAACAATTAAAATGTTAAAATCACAGAACAAATCTTCCATCCCTGTGAAATATTCCGGTTAGCTGAACAGTGATGTTTTATTTTGTGTGAACTTGAAGATTCTAGGCTGGAAGGAAGGAAAAAAACCAGCCATCGAGTTTTTCTCTCAAGCTTTCACTATAACAGTTCTTGGATATGAGTCATAATAAACAAAGACTCTTGCTTTGCATTTCATCAGTCAGCTATTTTTACTTGCTCAGACTTCTACCATAGTCAAGCCACATGTTTATGCTTCATGCTGTTAATGTGATGCAATTTCACACTGCAAGCAAGAAAGGACCCTGTAATAGGCTAGAGAAGCAAGGAGATTCTTATATCTGTTACATGAGTTTCTTCCCTGCATACATGAAGCTCACAAACTTAAAATTCTTCAGTGTCACAGGACATGGAGAAAACAACTCTTCCCAAGTCACTGTTTTTCTTTGCTAAGCTTTGGTGGCAGAGTTTGTATTCATAAATAGCTTTTAATATGATGTCTTCTGCTGCCGTGGGTTCAACATCATGCAAGTTAATTGCAACACTTGATTTAAAAGGTTAGTATGATCCTCACATCTGTGGAATTAGCTACTGCCAGAAGACCTTGTGTTGTTCTGCAGACAGATGTAGATGCTGCGAGGAAGAATACTCACAGAAACACAAGTTGGGTCCGAAGATTGCCTCTGAAGTTCTTACTGCAGTGTCCTGAAGGAGGACACTTGAAAGGCAGGTAGCTACTGCTGTAATTTCTTTCTAGGACCAAAAATATGGTTGTTTGGTGTTTGTTTTTATTCCCCACAACTTTATTTTTCTTCATGCAACTGTCCTATTTCAACTTTGTGAAATACAAGCCACTGTGAAAACTTTGGGGCAATAAATTACTTTTTGCCTAACTACAGATGTTAAGTTTTGATTTAACAGAAAAGACAGAGAAACAAAACCAAACCAAAGATGAAACAGCATGAAAGTCTTACAGCTAGAAGGAACTAGTGCTGGAGTAAGATGATACAGTATCTTACTGGTTGCACAAGCTAACTTAACTGCCTTTAGCTTTTCTCCAGTGCATGTGTCACTACAGGCATTTAGATAAATTCAAGAGTCTTTCCAAGAACAGCTAGATAAATTCAAGACTATTTCCAAAGACAGCTGTATTCAATCTTGTAACAATAAGAAAAATAGTTTTTTAAGAAGAGCAGCAAAATTAAAGCAGTCAAGCCCGTGATGTCTTCTGACTGTATGATGAAGGCTATTCTGTCCAATGTGCTTCTGGTTGAATTGTGTGTAGATCTTTTATTGGAAATCAGTTGTGCTGTTCTGGTAGGAGACATAAATCGTTCTGATTTATTTGAGGCTTGTTCAAGCTAAACCAATAAATTTGCTGTCTGCTTCGTTAAAAATCAAATGCTTAATCCCTGTTTTCTAGAAGAGAAAGTGGGATATTTCTTTAACTTTACTATAGTTCTTAGACAGTCCATGTGGATAATCTTCAAATTATTACACTATTTTACTAAATAAAAACCCAAATGACTGTATGCAACTCCTGCATAGCCCGGTACCTGAAATGTGATTTGCTTGAAACAGTTAAGGTCACATTAAATATTTAAATTCCTGTAACCCATTTTCTAACATGCTTTCCAGCGTAAAACCCTCCCTGCCACCTGTGTCGTTGTTTCTGAAGACAGCGTCATGGTTTCTCATCTTTGAATTTTATGTCAAGGACCAAAGATTGCCAAAAGTATGTTAGCCTGACTTCACGGTCATTTCAGTTAGGTGCTACAAAGTCAGATGTTTAAGCATGCAGCATGCGTCAGTGAAGTAAAGATTTATTTTTAGTCATTGCCACCTTCTAAGAAAGGTACTAAAATGGGGCACAGTACAGAATAAAATGTACTAGGCCGTCAATCTGCTGCTTCTTGAAGTGACAAAAAGTGTTTCAGGACACTTGTACTATACTTTGATCATACCGGGAGATGGAAACAAGGAGAAACAGACTTGAACCACTTGAAACAGGATTCTTCCACAGAAATTAATTTGATACAAAACCAGTATCCTCATTTGCTGAAGGGATGAAAAGGCAACATTTTTTTTTTCTTTTCTTAAAGCCACACAATTAACAAAAAGGCAGAGAAGCTGAAAACAATAGTACTAAACTTGTTCAGAAAAATGTCACTACATCACAAGTTCTGGGGCAGAATGTGGATTGATGATAGTGTCTGCTTATGGCAAGAAAAATCTACTCGGTACCCATTTTCCTGGTGGCTGCTCTTTCCCAGTTGATTATTGATGCTGAAAATGATGTGTCCAGTGTGCAGCCATTCCTAGAAAGCTTCATCACTACTTTATCCTTCTGTCAGGCTTAGCAGCCTTCCTGTGGGCTCTGTAGAGCAGAGAGCTATCCTGGAAGAGAGAGTCATGAGACAAATCTTCAGCTGACTTCATGAGCAGCTTCACTGGGAAAAATACTGTGGTCCAGCCAATGTTCACCCTCAGCTAAAGAAGTAGAGGCAATTAACTGTGGAGCCACTCCTAAGGTCAGAGACTGAAGGAGCCTGTTGCAAAGGTAATTTAGAGGTAGAGCAGCACAGCTCTTGGCATGCTACCACTACTCATCTGTTTCAAGAGCATTAAGTTTATGCAGCCAGGAAAGGTTCCATAATTTACCTTCTTCCTAAGAGTTACATCTTTCACTGAAACCCTGAAGCATACATCAAAGAGTCTATATCTGTTCTCCATCATCACGTGAGAGCTTTTTCCTCTAGAGGTGGATTATTTGGAATATGTGCTACTTACTGTGAAATCACATATTTCTTCTTCCTCTTCTTTCCAGTGACTAACTCTTAAAGGACTTTATTGAGATCTAGCGTAAAACAGATGTGAAGACCTAAGTACCACATGCAAATGGGACCTTCAGAAGTATTGTAATTTTATTAGAAGGTGTAAAGATGGTTTCTGTAAAGCAGTGAAGATATCTTGGAAATGGAGGACCTCTGTCTTTAAGCTCAACAGAAACCTATTTTTGGTTTCTTGATTCATGTTGGTTAATACATTATGTTTTTGCAGTCACACCTCCTGTTGATTACATGTCTACCAGGACATACTGAAATTAATCTTTAACCCTCTTTGGAAACATTCATCATAAAATTATAATTAACTCCTCAAAATTTGCATCCAATTTTAGTGTTTGTTTCCCGTTCAGCAAATTTCTATAACACAGGTGGTTCCAGGACTCAGTAATTGTAACAGTGTGAGAGCTGAAATCCCCATCCCACTCTGACAATAACCAGGCTATCTCAGACTGGAAGCAAATGAAGCTGTATTTTACAGGCAAAACTACAAGCTATAATGAAATGCATTAAATATGTACAAATACACACTATTCCCAACATTTACAAATATGTACAATCAACAGAAAAACACAGCCAAGCCCCCTTGGGCCCACAGAAGGGCCCTCCCCCCACACCCCCTTGGCAGAAGGCAGAGAGTCAGGAAGCAGAGAGGCTGTTAGCTTGTCAAGGTCAGTATGCAGGGAGGTGAATGTTATCTTCCAAAGGCAGAAGGAGAAGAAGAGAGAAGCAGAAAGAAGCTGAGCAAGCTGAGACTTGAGTGACTTTGTTTTGAGCAGTGATTCTTAAACATTTCTATCTCTCCAATGGAAGTGTTCAGAATAATCATATATTTCTTTCTTACACCCAATAGTGATTTATTTACATTCTTTCACTTTCTCTGCTCAAACTTTGTGAAGAAAAATTAAAAAGTCTGAAAACCATCGCAGTAATATACTCCAGCCTTCTTCAATTTAAACTTTATCTTCTCATAATTTCCCTGCTGTAGGTAAAGTTATGGCACATGTCACACAATCTGGAATTCATGAAAGTGTAGGACATTTCCTTCTCAGTCTATCGATTTCTGCTTCTCTACAGAAGCTAATTTACACTTTTCCCTAAGATTTCTGTTTAAGCCACAATTTTGGTGGTGGTTTTTTGTTTGTTTAGTTTGTTTTTACCATGGGATGGCCTATGTGGCACCAGGCTTACTGGCACCAAATGGAAGAAACCTTTCTCAAAGTTGGGAGAGGGTCTTTGCTCAAGAGTTTGGGGCTGATGGACAAAGCTTTAATCTCAATGTGAAGGGGGAGAGGAATAACAATATCAGACTTGTCTGTGGCAGGTGGTGGAATGACACACCATAGTTAGATTGCTAGTAAGGGCCTTCAGCCTGTTGTCCTTAGGCATGCTGGGGACGCTGCAGCACAGTCAGTCTTAAGGAGCTGATCCAGGGGCTGCTGAGGTAGTAGAGGCCTACAGGGAAAGATCCGTGAAACACATTAGGATGGGCGTTTCTCTAAGAAGGTGACATGGCCAATAGCCAAGCTGAAGTGCCTCTACAGAAATGCAAGTACCATGGGCAACAAACAGGAATTGGAGGCTACTGTGATATAGTGGCTGTTACTGAAATTTGGTGGGATGAATCCTATGACTGGAGTGTACATCATCAGTGGCTACATGCTGCTAAAAAGGGACAGGAGAAAAGATGGGAGCAGTTGAGAAATTTATAGAGTATGAAGAGATGTCCCTTGAGAATAGCCATGAGCAAGTCAAAAGTTTATGGGTAGGAATTAGAGACGAAGGCAACGTGGGGAACCTTGTGGTTGGTGTTTGCTACAAGCCGCCTGATCAAGGGGAGCCTATTGACAAAGCATTCTTAGTCCAGGTGCAGGAGGCATCATGCTTACAGGCCCTCATCATGCTGGGGGATTTCAACCACCCCAGCATCCACTGGAAAAGTAATATAGCCAGCTGTAGGCAATCCAGGAGACTCCAGAGTGTATCACAGTAACTTCTGGAGTGATGTACCTGAGGGGATGTGATACTGGAGGTGATGGTCACCAACGCCAGAAAACTCACCAAGGATGTCAAGATTGGAGGCAGCCTGGGCTGTGGTGATCATGCACTGGTGGCGTTTACAGTCCTAAGAGATAAGAGTTGGACAAGGAGCACAGTCAGGACCATGAAATTTAGGAAAGCAAGCTTCCAGCTTTTCAAGGAGTTAGTAAATAGGATCCTGTTGGAAACAGTCTCAGGGACAAGGGAGCAGACCAAAGTTGGAAGATCTTTAAGGGCAGCTTTCAGAGAGTCCAAGAGCTCTTGATTCCCAGGTGTACGAAATCAAGCAAGGAAGGGAAGAGACTGGCATGGCTGAGTAAGGACCTGCTGGTCCAAAGGCAAACAGGAAATGCAGACAGTTGAAGCAGGTACAGGGGAAGAGTACAGGGATGCTGTCTGGTTGTGTAGGGATGAGGTGATGAAGGCTAGAGAGCTGAACGTGGCAAGGAATGCAAAGAATAACAAGAAGGGCTTCTACAGGTATGTCAACCAGAAAAGGAAAGTTGAATCGTATTACTCCACCTGATGAGCAAGAATGGCAAGCTAATAAAAATAGACAAGGAGAGGACTGACGTTCTCAACAATTGTTTTTGCTTCAATCTTCACTGACAACCTCCCAACTAGGAGGACTGCAAGATGGGGCCCAGGGGCACAAATTCCTTCCCACTTGTTATGGTTATTAATAGTTAATAGAACAATTAAAAATATTGATAACTTTAATAATAAGAAATCCTGCAGAAAATATTAATAAAGCCTGTTTACTGGTTTGAAATATTCAGAAGGGGAGCAGATATCTCACCAGCAGGAACAGGTGACAATTTAAACAATATTAGCAAAAAACCCAGAAACAACAAAGAGTAATTTAAACTAAAGAAAAAAAACCTGTCAGCAACATGCTGGCTTTGCCCACAAGGGTGGGGACTCTAGAATTCTCTAGGGCAACAGGCCTTTTAACAGATGCTTATAAAAATGAGATTTGCTGGGTTACTCACTGCTCCAGTGGATTCAGTTGCTACATTTATAATCCCAAGAATATGGGGTGTATTTGAATTCATGCTGACCAGCAGTGGCACCTGCATGCAGATGCTGCTGTGCTGAGGGGCAGAGCTCGTCTCTGCAGCTCTAGGCTCATCGGCTTTGTAGCTTTGCCTGTTCTGGAGAGGCTCTTCAGCTGCAATCTATGCAGCAGTTCTTGTTGCTTCTTCCCATAAAACAAAACTGTCCCAGGGCCTTGGCTCCTCCAGGGTTAGTCCTTTGGCCCGGCAAGACACATCTGTCTGCTCCTGGGCTTTTATTTTCCACACGAGGGGCACTTGCGTCTTTCTGGGTAAACAGAGGCACAGCATGGATTCCAAGTTGCAAGGCAAGTGAGGTTTGGCTTCTTCAGCTTGTAGGATATGGCTTGTGGCTTCTCTCCCAGATCTTAGGCAAGGCACAGCAAAGCACTTACCCTTTGGTCTAGTATTTATAGGTTGGCAGAGACAAGGATGGCCAGTGGCCACAAAGATGAAGAGATAGAAACCTGATACTTTAACCTATAGAATCAGGTTTTCTCCAAACGTGGTGAAAGTCACACACACCTGGCCCAGGGCATATTCAGACAAGCCTGGGCCACATGGGCAATCTCCTGAAAAACCAGAGCTCCTGGCTCCGGCTCCATTATCTGGTTCAGGGCATATCTGAGGCTTTGTCCCTTCAGCACTGTAAATGAAGACAGGGTTCATGACCACCTGAAGATCCTGAACATACAAGAGTCTATGTGACCGGATGAGGTGCATCCCAGAGTACTGATTTAACTGGCTCATGTAGTTGCCAAGCAATTCTCAGTGATGTTTGAAAAGTGATGGCAGACAAGTGAAGTCCCTGGTGACTGGAAGACGGAAACACTGCATCCATTTTTAAAAAGGATAGAAAGGAGGATCCTGAGAACTACCAACCTGTCATCTTCACCTCTGTGCCTGAGAAGATTGTGGAACAGATCCTCCTAGAAGCTCTGATATGGAGGACAGAGAGGTGACAGATGCCAGAGCGGGATCACTTAGGGTAGTCTGCACAGATCACATCCAGGTGGGAAGGAGACTCCACAACACCCCTGGGGAGCCTGTTCCAGTGCTCTGTCACCCTCACTGTAAAGAAGTTTTTCCTCGTGTTGAGGTGAAATCTTCTAGTTTGAACCCATTGTTCCTTATCACTCTGAACCACCGAAAAGAGCCTGGCCCCCTCCACTTGACACCCACCCCTCAGATATTTACAGACATTGATCAGATCCCCTCTCGGTCTTCTCTTCTCCATACTAAATAGCCCCAAGTTTCTCAGTCTCTCTTCATAGGGGAGATGCTCAAGTCACCTAATCATCCTCGTGGCTCTCTGTTGGATTCTCCAGCAGGTCTCTGCCTCTCTTGAACTGGAGAGCCCAAAACTAGACAGAGTATTCCAGGTGTGGTCTCACCAAGGCAGAGTAGAGAGGTAGAAGAACTTCCCTAGACCTGTTGGACACACCTCTCTTGGTACATCTCAAGGTCCCATTGGCTCTCTTGGCCACAAGAGCACATTGTTGTTCCATGGAGAACTTGCTGTCCACCAGCACTCCAAGGTCTTTCTCTGTGGAGCTGCTTTCCAGCAGGGCAGCCCCTAATCTGTGCTGGTGCCTTTTGTTATTTCTCCCCAGATGTAGGACCTTACACTTGTCCTTATTAAACTTACTAGGGGCAAATCCGGCCTGACCAACCTAGTGCCTTTCTATGATAAAGTAACTATGTCAGTAGATAAGGGACAATCTACGGATGTGATCTATCTGGGCTTCTGCAAGGCCTTTGACACAGTCCCCCACAACATCCTGCTCACCAAGTTGGAGAGGTATGGATTGGATGGGTGGACTGTTCAGCAGATATGGAATTGGCTGAATGGTCACTTGCAGAGGGTGGTGCTCAATGGCTTGAAGTCCAGATGGAGAGCAGTGACAAGTGGTGTCCCTCAGGGGTCTGTAACTGGAACCTGTACTGTTTAATATTTTTATCAGTGATACAGACAGTGGGATCAAGTGCACCATCAGCGGGTTTGCAGATGACACCAAGCTGAGTGGTGCTGTTGATACACCAGACGAATGGGATGTTATCCAGAGGGACCTGGACACGCTGGAGAGGTGGGCCCAGGTGAACCTCATGAGTTTCAACAAGAGCAAGCAGTACAGGCTTGGGGATGAGGTGATAGAAAGCAGCCCTGTGGAAAGGACTTGGGGGTGCTGATGAATTAGAAGCTGGACATGAGCAGGCAGTGTGTGCTTGCAGCCCAGAAGGCAAAACACATCCTGGGCTGGAAGGACATAGACCTGATGGAGAGAGTCCAGAGGAGGGCCACGAAAATGATCAAGGGGTTGGATCACCTCTGCCAAGAGGACAGGCTGAGGGAGCTGGGGTTGCTCAACCTGGAGAAGCGGAAGCTCCAGGTAGACCTGATAGCAACCTTCCAGTACCTGGAAGGGGGCCCACAGGAAGGATGGAGAGAGACTGTTTACAAGGGCCTGTGGTGACAGCACAAGGGGTAGTGGCTCCAAACTGGAGAAGGGCAGATTGAGATTGGCTATCAGGAGCAAGTTCTTCACTATGCGGGTAGTGGAACAGTGGAACAGGTTGCCCAGGGAGGTGGTTGAGGCTCTTTCCCTGAAGATATCGAGGTGAGGCTTACAAGGCCCTGGGCAACCTGATCTAGTTGGGGATGTCCCTGTTGACTGCAGGGAGATCAGACTAGATGACCTTTGGAGGTCCCTGGCCTGGACCATTCTGTGATTCATTCTATGATTCTAAGTTACCTGAATCATCATATTTTTTTTTTTTAAGAGGATGCATGGATATACATGCAGACAACTCTGACTTCAGGATAATTTTCTGTTGAAGTATTAATATGTGAATTCTACTGCAAAATTCTCATCCTTGCAGCATATTTGCACAAGCTTTTAGCTGATAAACTTCAAGTTTGATTCATGATCCCTTTATTTTTTCTCAAAGTATGTAATGCTATGTATAAAAACTTTTCTGTTTAGCCTGGGGATTGAAGGAAGGAGAAGAGCCAAGACTTGCTTAGGTTTGTTTTTACTCATTTCCTGACATGTGCTCCAGACCCTTCACAAGTCTTGTTACCCTTCTCTGGACACACTCCAGCACCTCAATATCCTTCCTATAGTGATGGGCCCAGAACTGAACACAATGCTCAAGGTGTGGCCCCAGCAGTGTGGAGTACAGGGGGATGACCACATTCATGTTCCTGCTGACCACAGTGTTTCCAATACAGGCCAGGATGCCATTGGCTTTATTGGCCATCTGGCACACTGCTGACTCATGTTCAGTTGACTTTCAACCAACACCCCTGGGTCCCTCTCCAAATTCCAGCACTCCAACCACACATCCCCAAGTCCGTAGCTTACCATGGCATTCTTATGACCCAGGTGCATGACCTGCCACTTGGCCTTGTTGAACTTCATACAATTAGCCTTGGCCCATCAGTCTAACCTGTCCAGATCCTGCTATAAAGCTTCCCTATCCTCTAGCAGATTGACACAGCCATCCAGCTTGGTGTCATCTGCAAAGTTACTGAGGGTGCACTCAATTCCCTCACCCAGATCATTAATAAAGATATTAAAGGGGTGTAGTGGGTTGAGAATTCCCCACAACATTGAATTTGCCAGACCAGCTCAGTTGGAAGCTGGTCTGCCAAACCACCACAAGACGACAGGCCCAGGTGCTGAACCCTTGGGGACACCACTGGGTGCCAGCCAGATTTACCTCCATTCACCACCACTCTTTGGGCCAGGCCATCCAGCCAATTTTTGATCCAGTGCAGAGTGCACTTATCCAAGCCTTGTGCCAAGAGTTTCTGAAGGAGAATGCTGTGGGACACAGCGTCAAAGGCTTTACTAAAGTTCAGGTAGGTAATGCCCACAGCCCCTCCCTTATCCACTACCTATAATAAGGCAGGTCACCTTACTGTAGAAGATCAGTTTAGTCAGGCAGGACCTGCCTTTCATAAGCCCATGCAGACTGGGCATGATTGCCTGGTTGTCTTGCATGTGCTGAGTGATGGCACTCAGGACTACCTCCTCTATAACCTTTCCTAGCACCAAGGTCAGACTCACAGGCCTGTAGTGCCCTGGATCATCCTTCAGGCCCTTCTCCTAGATGGGTGTCACATTTGTGAGCATGAACTCAACTGGGACCTCCCCAGTTAGCCAGGAATGTAGACAAAGAATGGTGAGTGGCTGGGTGAGCACTTCTGCCAGATTCTTAAGTACCCTTGGGTGGATCCCATCTGGTCCTATAGCCTTGTGCACATCTAAGTGGCACAATAGGCTGCTGGTCATTTCCTCCTGCATTGTGGGGGCTGCTTTCTGCTCCCCATCCCAGTCTTTCAGTTCCAGGGGCTGAACCCTTATGGAGCAGCTGGTGTTGTTGACAAATACTGAGACAAATGAGCTGTTCAGCAGCTCAGCCTTCTCCTTGTCTTTGGTCACCAGGTTTCCTCCTACATCCAGTAGTGGGTGGATATTCTCCCTAGCTCTTCTTTTACTGTTAACATATTTACAAATGCACTTTTTATTATCTTTAATGACAGTGGCAAGATTGAATTCTAGTCCTACTTTAGCATTCCTTACTTTCTCCCTACATATGCTTTCAAGAGCTTTGTACTCTTCCTGAGTTGCCTGCCCCTTCTTCCACAGCCAGTAGACTGCTCTTTTCTTTCCGAGTTCTACCCAAAGCTCTGTACTTAGCCAGGTTGGTATTCTGCCCCCCGACAGCTCATTTTCTAGTTCATGAGGACAGCTTATTCCTGTGCCTTCAAGATTTTCCTCTTGAGGAACACTCAGCCTTCCTGGACTCCTTTGTACTTCAGGACTCTCTCCCAGGGGATGCCAGTGTTTAATGTACACACTACTGGCACTGGCAACTGTTAATGGTTGGAAGTTCATAAATCACCTTGTGGGGACACACCAGATATGTGCAATGCAGAAAGACACAGCAGTTTGTTGTAGGAAGAAGAGGGCTACTCTGCTTATTCTGTGTCCCCTACCCTCTGTCACTCTCTTTAGCTGTGTTACAGCCACACAACTTTGTGAAAATCCATATAACTTTCTCAAAACAGCTTAGGGATGCTCAAGGGTTGCCAGTAGAGCATACATTTGCCAGGCAAAAAGCAGGGCTGCAGAAATGTAACTTGCTTGTAGTCCCAGTGTTACTGTAGTAAACTGTGTTCTGTGTGACACCTGTGGGCAAAAGGAAATAGAGGTAACTAAGGACACTTGGCTTGCAGGCATTCTACTGGCAGAAAAAGCATCAGTGTCAGCAACATGGATTACGAAGGCAAATAATATAATAGTTTGGCTGCTTAGGAGTTACAAGGAACAGGAAGTTAAACCATCCTGTGCTTTTCATCTTTTTCCCTCTGACTGTGTACAAGGAAAAAGATCTATGTTCTTTTTACCTTCAGCTTCTCCTCATTTGATAGCAGATTCTGTGCTCTTTGACAAAAATTTTGCTCACAGTCTACCAGAAGCTCCTGAGAACTTCCTGATACCACATACAAGAACTACTGCTTGGACTTTACTCAAACTATTGCTTGGACTGACCAGAAAACACAGGCAATAAACTCAGTCATGCTGCTACCAGCACATGGGCATCTGGCACTGAGAATTAACTCCCAGCACCCCCTACCTCTTTCCCCAGTCTGCTTATTTCTTACCTGCTCACTGGGTAGTAATTGATTAGGATAGGTCAGTAGGATATGAGCTCAAGGCTCAGACTCCTCAAAGCAGGAGGAACTAGATTTGCAAGTTTTGTTCTTAATTTTGTCATTGCAGGCATTTCATGCACTTGATACACTCCCTAGCCTACGTGTGCTACAACACAGAACCCTGTCTTTGCCAGCTTCTTTCAATAACTTCACATAAATGCAAATTCCAGACACATTTCCAAGAAATCGTGGAAGTTTTTAATATTCCACAAAACAAAAACCAACAAAAAACACCCCCCCAGCAACCCCCCCCAAAAAAAACCCCTAAACAGCCCCAAATCTATCCCTCTCTCAGTTTTCCAGAAATTTGGTACATAGACTGGGGCAGGCATCATGGGAAAAGTCTGTTAATATCTGTGGTTTGAATTTATGGTGGCCAAAACCCTGCAGAAGGGAGTGACTGAGAAGTGACTGGGTAGAAATCATGGTAAGAATAGTCTCTGGGAGAATGAAATCCCAAAATTTTAGTAGCATATAAATCCTACATAACTTACTCTTTTCCTCAGACGTGGCTTAGAAGGAGAGATTCAGTGTACATGCAAGTTTACAATTCATATGCTGTTGCTGGAGGACAGAGTAGGGGAAATGGTCAACAACATATGCAGAGCAACAGAAAGACACTTGCCTTGCAGATTCTGTCGACAGCCTCCCATCTTGGTCCAAGCAAAATAAACTCCTGACGCAGTAGTATCTGAGCCACAAGAACTCACTGGTAACAGCTCTAAAAACAGTGTCCAGGTTTCCTGTCTCCGTGCTCTCCCTCTACCTCTTGTATCCTGTGCTTTGAGCAGCCGGGCATCGCCTACAGAGTAAAATAAAACTAACTACGCCTCGGCTGCTCCTGTTAGCATTGAAGCGAGCCGAGGAGTGAACGATCCTCAGCGCTAGCAGTGTTCAAAGTCTTTTCAGCACGATGATACCATATTGATTTCAGTGAAACTACCTGGAAAATATGCTTTATTTTACTAGAGTTTTGCTTATTTCAACTTTTCCTCTGAACTGCAACCTAAACGAAACCCCTCTCATGTTTTCAGGAAACAGGAACATGCTGTGAGTGACCCGAAGCATGAAAACCCTGGCCCAATACTCGTATCTTCCTCTTTAACTGAGGAAGAGCTAAAGTGTGGGGAGTTTTGATTTTGTTTTAGTTTGTATTTTAATCTCAAAGCACTTACATATAAAGTATG
Source organism: Indicator indicator (assembly GCF_027791375.1). Classification (NCBI taxonomy): domain Eukaryota; kingdom Metazoa; phylum Chordata; class Aves; order Piciformes; family Indicatoridae; genus Indicator; species Indicator indicator. Next base: position 46,523,793 of record NC_072053.1, on the reverse strand, counting down.
CGAAGTTAATTTTCAGTTCTCCTTTCTGCCTGATATAGCTCCCATCACCTGACAAAATTTCACCAAGACAGAAAGACATACTTTTATGAAACTTCTCTGCAAGTACTTGTCAAAACTGATTTTTCTCCAGTAAATATTCTCATTTGCAGATAACATTGTATTCTGGCAATATTTCCTTTTACAAGCTGTAATTTATATTAGTGTATCATTAGTAGTGCCCTCATCCAACCAAATAAGCCAGATTGTACAAGAAGTGTTATGTGAAAATACTCAATTGCCCATCACTAAACCCATCATAGAAACAAGCTCATGAGTATCCTAGGTATGAGAAAATGGTGAACTAATTGGGTTCACTGGGACTTTAACATATTGCTTGATTTGTCATTTTTCTTACTGTAACACCTCTAACAGCAACATATCACAGGTCAAGCTTCAGTGAAGTGCTAGGAATAAAAGGATGTGGAAATGAAACTTTTTTTTTAATGGAAAAATACAGACACAGAAAAAAAAAGAAATCAAATCAACAAACATGACTTTGCTCTCTAGCTTTATACTGCAAAATATATGAGAATAAGGTTTCCAAAGAGGCAGCACCATGCATGTAGCAGCAAGGACATGTAGCAGTCTCTCCTGCCACTTTAAGTATTGCATGTGAATGTATAGCCAGATGCCTGATGGGGTAGAGGAATAAAACTGAAAAAATTATTTAAGAAAAAGTTGAGGGTGCTCCCTATCATGTGGTTCATCATTTTACGTGGACAGGCATTGCTTACTTTGACAAGATTTTGACTGCTTGGCAGCTGAGTTGTGCAAGATGTTACAGTGTTTGAGAAACCGTGCATCTTTATGCTTCACTCTGGGCAGCAGACATGTGTTGATGTCCCTATCTGTTGCCTAGATCAAATCCCCTGTCTGTCCTCATTCAATTTTGTGAGCTCTTTGAAAGAACAGCAGCAGAGCTGCTTGAGCTTTTCTGCAAAATAGATGTTGATCTACTGGCACTCTTGTATAAACCCAAATCCTATCTGCTGTTACCCTCAGCTTTATTAATACTACAAGTGTCTGGCTGAAGCAAAACCCTTCTACTCAGACAACCTTATTTTCATTCAACAGTGAATTTAAAATGTTCTGATACATATGTCAATTCTTTTAATTCTACTATTCTTTATAAACTTTGCTGTGTATGAAGTAGACCATAAACAGCTTCAGTTAGAAATTGATCTTGTGTAACTGAGTACTTACAATGGCATGTAGGTAACGGTAATTGAATGTTTATTGTAGTGACTACAGTGTCTGAACATTGTGGAAAGGCCCAAAGATTAATAAAACAGGAGGGAAACAAAAAAGGAAAAAAAATGTTAAAGATTCTAATTTTGCAAACAAGTGGATTTATAGACTATTAAAAACAATAAAAAGGTACTTTGGGTCAAATGTGAAGCCTAAGGTGACGTAGATGAGCTTATTCATTGAGCTTATTCATTGAATATCAACAATTTTAAACCTGCTTATTCCCAAAATCCCTTGGCTGACACTAGGCTATGCTTATTTATAAAAAATATAAAGAAAAGCAAAATCAATGGTCACTGAAATGTATCCAACTGTATACAAGAAATAAAAGTCTTTCTGATTTACTGCTTACCAAGGTGGTATCTAAACTTCTCTGTTTTCAAGGAAACAAGTTCTGAGTTATACTACTATATCCCTTTCACACAAGATGGGTAAATAGTGTTATTAATGCAGCATTTTCACCTGAACTGAGAAGAAGAAGCGACCAGAAGGCTGTGGGGAAAAAAGGCTGTTCTGGCTTTCCAACAGTCTGGAAAGCCACTGCAGGAAGCTCTATTTCGACTAAAGCAGTCCGCAAGCAGAAGAGAAAGAAAAAATTCCCACCTGTATGATCTTTATTGACTGAAAACAGAAGAAATGGTGAACCAAACACTCTTCAGGTTTACTTGTGCCAGCTAAGGTAGGGGCCTCTGGTTTGACCTGACATTTGGAGTCACCATGAGTGACGTCAGGGACCATGTAAATGCAAATGCATTTGTCCTGGTAATAAATCCAGGCACAGTGGTCTTTGCAAGCAGTTGCTATTTATTGATGGCAACCCAGGCTACAGGTAAGGTAACATTTTGTACCCTGATTTAAAATGTTTCCATTTACCATGTTTGGTTCCCATCTGCAAGCTCATGTTCCTGCTGCGTGAAGGAGAGAAGACTGATTACTTTGTGCAGTACTGAAGACACGCTTGGTTAAATAATAGATAAAAAAGACAAAGAAAACTCTACTGTCTAGAACACGAAGTGTGTTAGAAAACTGAGAATTTCTGAGGTGTTAGGTCAGGACATGTTAATGACATCTTGCAGAATATTTTTTGTTGGTAAAGAAAGCATTTTTGGCTGCCTCTATTCTGATGGTCGCATGTGTTAATGACCATCAGGTGCTCTTCCCTACTTTTCTGGTCTGCCTAAGAGCACACACGCTAAGTGTGCTGTCTGCACGTTCATCTTTCTAAATGAAGGTTCAGCCAATTACTGCTGCATTGTAGGTATTATTAACACACTTGCAGGAAGGTATGATCTTGCGTGTCCATGGTCAATCTCATAGAAAACAGGCAGTTTAAAGTGAAACAAATATTTTCACTGCTCAAACATACTGAAAACTTTCTTTCCAAAAAACACAGCCAAATGATCTGTCTGTTTGACAAGCCTCTGGCATACAGAATTTATTAATTTACTTTCTGTGAGTGACTTGGCTTTTGCTCTCCTTGTCTAGCTGGACCTGAACTTGACCTACTAAGAAAAGAAACATGCCCTGTGCACCCTCACTGTGCTCAGTAGTAAGGAAAGAAATGGCAATTTCCCTCCTGCCTTCCTAAGTCATTCTGTCTTCTTCACCTGCTGGTAATGCAGCAAAGGACATATTAATTTCAGAAATTCTTGCTTTTCACATGCTTATATCTGTTTGGATCAAGAAAACTCAGTCTTTATAACTGTGATGGGCAGGCGTCCTTCCTGCCTCCCTGTTTCACTTCCCATCTTTTAACTTGTGTCTTTCTCAATTTAGAAATGAAGAATTTTTCTGCCCACACTAAAGGATTTTAGTTCTTGTGATCTTTTTTCAGCTGTTGTTTCTGTTTTCCTTCTTCCCAGTGCTGAATGTTACAGCACAAATTTTTAAATTTTTTTCCCTTAGCTGAGTTCAAGGCTTCTAGGCTAACTGCTTTCTCAAGTGTTAGGAATTAATCCTTACAAGGTCAGAAAAGGCTTACAAATATAGTCAGTTATGGGAAAACCAGACTTCTAGAAGTAACTTTTTCTGTCAAGATTCCAGCAGCGATAAAGGAGCAGGAATAAGTATGTTGACATAATTCAGTTTTACCACTTTTCTTAGAGTTAAAGCCTGTGCTCTTTGAACTGCTGATACCTATGAGGGCACTTTTCAGTTTTTCTAGAATTTATCCCCTGACCAGGTACTGGTAACTTCCTTAGAAAAAATGGTGGAAGAAGACTAACGGTTTTTTCTCCTCTTATTGTAGACAGAAAAAGAACTATGACTCATTTGATAGCAGCCATTATTTTGATATTAAATATTTAATCTACTTACACAACATCAGTCGTCATTAAAAAGAAAAGCTGCTCAGGAAGATGCTTGAAATATTTTTATTTAAAATCTACAGAATATTTGCCAATATTTTTATTTAGAATCTATAGTACAGTGCCTTTTGCTGCATGGCTTTTTAGTTGCCATAGTATTGCAGTTCCAAACATCTACAAAAATTTCATTTTCTACAGTGTGTTATTTGAGAAATAATAATTTTTAAAATAAAAACCAAAAATTCCTTAGTAATAAAAACAACAAACTTCCCAGCATTACTGTGATGGTTTGAAACTGTCTTTTTAATTTTTCTTCACAAAGTTCAAGCAGAGAAAGCGGAAGAGTGTAAATAAGTCACTATTTGGTGTAAGAAAGCAAAATAATGATTGTTCTAAACACTTCCATTGGACAGATAGAAATGTTTAAGAACCACTACTCAAAACAAAATGGGGCAGTCGGAGTGGGGAGTTCGCTTCCTTGCTGGGCTGTCTGGCTGTTGCTTCTTCTTCTCTTCTGGCTGAAGATAACACACTGACCTTGGCAAGCTAAGTTAACAGCCTTTCTGCTTCTCACTAACTCTGCTTTCTGCCAGGGAGGTCTAGGGGAGGAGGCCCCCGGGATAGAGGCCCCTTGGGAAAGGTCCCCTTTGGAGGGAAGCAAAGGGAGCTTGGTTGTGCTTTGCTGTTGATTGTATATATTTGTAAATGTTGTGAATTTTGTATATTTGTACATATTCATTACATTTTGTTATAGATTGTAGATCTGCTTGTAAATACAGCTTTCATTTTCTTCCAGACTGAGCTAGCCTGGTTATTGTTGGTGTGGGAGGAATTTCAGCTCACACTGACACAGTTACGGCGAGTGGTTTAAACATTCATGTAGAAATTAATTCAAAACAAAGACACAACAGGGGAAAAAATAAAAAGAATCTCAATCCCTGCCTTATTGCAAGAGCTGATGTGCTTATGAAAACTTGATAATTTGAGGATCAACAATCTGAAAGACAAGTTTCCTTCCAGAGCTATGTAGCCTACTGAATGCCTCTGTAAAATTAAAAGATGCTGTCTGCAGCACTTTAAAGTGACTTCAGAATTATTTTCTGAATATTTGAAGAACATTCAGTAGTGCTTAAGTACTGCTTAAGAGGATGTTCTTTTGTGGTCTCAAACATATATATTTTAATGGTGGCAGATTTTCTATCTCCTTTTAGAATTGCTCTAAGAAAGATGCATGCAATTTTAATTTGGCATTAAGTTACTGTGACCACTCATAGAATCATAGAATCCCTTATATTAAACAAGATCTAATTACATTCTTTGGGTCACATGAGTGAGAGAGCAGAACAAAAGAACTGCAATGCCACACTAAGCAGTGTAATTTTTTATTAAATCTTGCTCTTGGTGTAAAACCTGATTGAAAAAATACCCTGTGTTTTAACAAATAGCAGGCACGAAGCAGTAATAATGTTTTTTGGAGCCTTTTTTTGTACTCTAAAAGAAATTTAAATTTAAAAAATTTAAATTGAAATATTTATATTTAATTTAAATTTAAAAAAATCCTTCATAAAATCAGAACTGTACTTTTATGTTTAAAATTCCATCTGTTCGAATAAATTACTCTGTTATGAGCCTTGCAACTGAAGTAAAGAAGCTGGATTACAAGGAAAGACACTTCTAAAAACCTTCCTTAAATGACACTGCAAATGTTTTGGCAAAGCCCGGTCCAACATGTGCAGTTGTATTGTTTTATTGCAAATATTTGCTGAGTACTCTTTGTTAGGTGCCAATGTGATACAGTGGTTTAAAACTGCAAACAAGTTTCCATCTTTGTTCCCAGGAGACCACTGTCCATTGGATGACTTACGCCTTCTAAGGTGTTTGGTATCTCTTCAGTAACAAAAAGGTTGAAGGAGAGACATTAAGACAATAAGAAAGAAGTTAATTTTGAAACTTAGCCTGGACCAAAAAAAAAAAAAAAAATCTCTTCATGCTCCTTCTGGCTTCATAGTTCTTCCTTCTTCCTAGCTCTCCCTTCTGTACTTGCCCCATTCCCTGGAGAGCAAATACTAAGTGGGAAGCTATTCACTGGATCTGACAGGTCACTTTCTTACCTGAATATACTCTTGTTTTCCCAAATCACTTGTCATTTCAGCTTTAGTTATTGCTGCTCCTTTACCTCCAAAAAATCATCACAATTTATCCATTTTAAACATTCACAATTATTATATTAGGAAACTGCACAATGATTTAAGAATTAGAGAAAAGCAAAATCTAAATATAAAAGGCATGAAAACTATTACATCTCTCTTGTCTTACTGGAGAAATTGAAACAGTATTTCCCTTCTGTAAATTATTTGAACGCTGGACATTTTGTGCAGACTAATTTCTAGTCCTACCTGTTCCTCATGCTTGTGCTCCGTAGTCATCAGAACTTCTATTGTTAGGAAAGAATTGCAGGGAAATGCTCTTATCTATGTTCAAAGACTAGGAAAAGAAAGGAGTAGGCAGATTTACCAACAGTCTTATTTCACAGAATCACAGAATTGTCAGGGTTGGAAGGGACACCAAGGATCATCTAGTTCCAACACCCCCCCCTACTATGGGCAGGGACACTTTCCACTAGATCAGGTTGACCAGAGCCACATCCAGCCTGGCTTTAAAAGACATGGGGCTTCCACCACCTCCCCGGTTTCAATATAAATGCCAGAAGGAAAACCCACTTCTTGAACTCACCAAGTAATCTTTGAAGAGTCTCATTAGAACAAATTCCTTTTACAATGCCAAGATGTAGATGCTATTTGTCGCCTGTGTTTCATTAGGACTCGACCTTGTAAGCTTTAACCACATTTTATACTTTCCTTTACAAATAAGTCTGGCAAAATCTACAAAGGCAAGTATGAACTGGAAGGTGAACTCTATAAACTGCAAACTGTTGCATTGCTATGAAGGAGCTGAAACAGATCAATTTATCTCTAGGTGTGCTTAGGTAAGTCACATGTGGATGCATTTTACTGCGTCTGGAATTCTTCTGCTGCTGCATCAGCCTTTTTTAGCATTGCTCCACAGACACAATCCAAAGTGTTTCTGCAAAGCAGAAGTACTACACTTTGGAATTATTATGAAAGCTATAGAGAAAATTGAGATGAAGGGGGTGTCTTTCTACTTCCATTATCTTTTCACAGCTCCTTTTTTCCTTAACATGGAAGCACCACAAATTGCTTCAGAAACGTAACCTCAGTGAGCAACAAGCTCTTTAAGGAAGGCTTTTTACACCAAATGTTGCAAATGTACACAGCAATGATTCAAATCTCATCACAATTTATGGTTGAAAATTTGCTGGCTTATAACAAAAATCACAAGTTTGTATGGCTGCTGAAAAACAGGATTCTAGAACTATTTCTAATATTAGTTGCTTTTTTTTACCTATGACACAAATTCACATTCCTGAGTGAAACTCAAATTCACTTTCTGTAGACTTCTGAATTAGCTATATATGCATTTAAAGAAGATTTCCACTAATAAAATTAGCCTTGATCCCACTAACAAGTTTTAAATACCTCTGCTAAATGCTCTTTGGTCCGAATTATCTGCAATTCTAGCAATATTCCTGCTATGGAACGCCACAAAACTGTTGATAATGTATGATCATGATTCATGCTGTACAAAACCCCCAAAATCTATTTTTCAGAATTACTTGATGCTTATCATGTACAGATTAGTGGTTCACTTTGTTACCAACTATGTTTAGATCTTCCACTCAGCTATTTTAGCACCATAGAAAGCATCGAGGTCCTCTTTTTAGGTTGTTTGTGTGGGGGTTTTGTTTGTTTGGTTGGTTGGTTTCTGTTTGTTTGTTTTGTAGTCTTCCGCTCCTTTTTTTTCAGTCTCTTCTGTCTGTGCACTGTGTGATGTGGACCACTTCACTTGAATATACGAAAGCTCCTTCAGCTTACTCAGCTTCCTACATGCAATTATGTTGAAAAGCCAAATAAACCAAAACCAACATGTGGATGGTGTTTTGAATGCTGAGGTATAAAGCAGATCTAAAATTCCAGGTAAAGCATAAACCCTAGTTATTTGGGGCTACATCATTAGTACAGAAGGATGCCTCCATTATTATGGAGATTAGGAAGGATCTGGTCTCCCTCACAAGGTGTACTCTCTGTGTAACTGACCAAATGTAGCAGCAATGTTTCTTGTAGGTGAGTAGGCCACCAACCAAACCACAGTAGTATGTGGTCACACACAGCTGTGTGACCAAACTACTTGAATTGCTGTTTCTACTCTAATTCTTACATATTTCACACAGGTCAGCCTTCAAATACCTCAAAGTACACTTAAATAGCTCTTGTATCAGATAAAAAAAAAAAACACACCAAATTTCATTATGCCTACAGAAAAGAAAAAAACTCCAGCTGTTAAATGATAGCTCTCTTTCCACAGGTTATAATAATCCTCTTTAAAAGTTGGAACACCATGTGCTCCAACATACAGCACAACACTGACTAGATGTACATTTATTGCCTATGTATAAACCACAATTTGATTGGAAATGCTCATCTGGCAAAATATCAGAGCAATAAGCATATTCATTTTGTAAAATACAATATTAAAAATATAAATCAAGATCAGTGAAAGATGTCCTTATTTTTTGGTAAAGCTGACTTAACATACAGTCCGTTCAATGTCAGTTTTGGGGGAGAGAAAATAGTTCAGCTAAAGTGGTAATAACACAAACATTAATACTGCAAAAGATCTTTTTTGGGGGGTGGGAGGGAAAATGTCATGGCAGTTGCCACCTCTACATGAGCGAAGTGTTAGCAAAAAACTGGCACACAATTCCCTGTTGATGATGCTCTCAAATCTTTCACGTCCCTTTGGGCAGAACATCAGGTTGTCCTGACTGGAAACCATCCAGCTGCCCAGGCAATGTGACCACAGAGATTTAGAAGCTTTATTTTTGTGGGAACATTTTATTCCTTTTATTCCTAATTCTTATGAGACAACTGATTCATACTTTCTCTATTGATCTGGAATTTGTGGAGGCTTAACATAAGGGCAGTAGGGGCAGCACACTGTGCATAGAAAAATTTCTAGAAGTGGCTTTGCCTCAGCTAAATTCAGGTAAAGATCTTTTGTTGTAATTTCAGAGAAAACTTCCTCTGGTTTACTCAGTACAGTCAAGTCAATTAATATAAGTTTTTTATATATACATAATTTAAAAAATGATTTTAAATTGTCACCTACAAGACACATGCCACAAATCATGCATTCGACTGTGACAAAGAAGAGCAACACTGTACAAGACCTGACAGAATTACCTGGGCCAGAGTTTACTACCCAAAACTAGCAATGTAGAATGGAAAACCTCAGAGAAGTGCACAAGTAGTAGCTAGCCATGAACAGAGTCCAACAATAAGCCAAGCTAGATAATTAATAAAGGGCAGATCTCATTCTTATGTCTAGTCAGAGTGATATTTTTGATAAATAAATGACCACAAAAGCTGATCCTGGCTCAGAAACCTGGATAAGGTTAAAGAGAACAGGTTGAAGGCAGCGTCTAGCGGTAACAAGAGAACCATGTAGGACTGAAATTTGAAATCTGGAAAAACTAAGAGGCATAATTTGGTTAAGCGTTTTAATTCCCTCCCTATGACACAGCAGGGATACCAGGGAAATCCCTTTGTGTTAAAGAATGTGAATACATCAACAAGGCTTCATCCTGTGAACTGAATGATAACCAAAATTTATTTTTCAAGTAAAATAACAGCAATCATTTAAGAAAAGTGTTGGATCTTCAAGTAAAGTTAATTAGCAGACATTTCTCCTGGGAGAAGATGGGGAATAAAAAAGAAAAGAAAAGAAAAGAAAAGAAAAGAAAAGAAAAGAAAAGAAAAGAAAAGAAAAGAAAAGAAAAGAAAAGAAAAGAAAAGAAAAGAAAAGAAAAGAAAAGAAAAGAAAAGAAAAGAAAAGAAAAGAAAAGAAAAGAAAAGAAAAAAGAAAAGAAAAGAAAAGAAAAGAAAAGAAAAGAGAAAAGAAAAGAAAAGAAAAGAAAAGAAAAGAAAAGAAAAGAAAAGAAAAGAAAAGAAAAGAGAAAAGAAAAGTAAAGAAAAGAAAAGAAAAGAAAAGAAAAGAAAAGAAAAGAAAAGAAAAGAGAAGAGAAAAGAAAAGAAGAGAAAAGAAAAAAGAAAAGAAAAGAAAAGAAAAGAAAAGAAAAGAAAAGAAAAGAAAAGAAAAGAAAAGAAAAGAAAAGAAAAGAAAAGAAAAGAAAAGAAAAGAAAAGAAAAGAAAAGAAAAGAAAAGAAAAGGAAAAAAAGGAAAGAAAAGAAAAGAAAAGAAAAGAAAAGAAAAGAAAAGAAAAGAAAAGAAAAAAGAAAAGAAAAGAAAAGAAAAGAAAAGAAAAGAAAAGAAAAGAAAAGAAAAGAAAAGAAAAGAAAAGAAAAAAGAAAAGAAAAGAAAAGAAAAGAAAAGAAAAGAAAAGAAAAGAAAAGAGAAAAGAAAAGAAAAGAAAAGAAAAGAAAAGAAAAGAAAAGAAAAGAAAAGAAAAGAAAAGAAAAGAAAAGAAAAGAAAAGAAAAGAAAAGAGAAGAGAAAAGAAAAGAAAAGAAAAGAAAAAAGAAAAGAAAAGAAAAGAAAAGAAAAGAAAAGAAAAGAAAAGAAAAGAAAAGAAAAGAAAAGAAAAGAAAAGAAAAGAAAAGAAAAGAAAAGAAAAGGAAAAAAAGGAAAGAAAAGAAAAGAAAAGAAAAGAAAAGAAAAGAAAAGAAAAGAAAAGAAAAGAAAAGAAAAAAGAAAAGAAAAGAAAAGAAAAGAAAAGAAAAGAAAAGAAAAGAAAAGAAAAGAAAAGAAAAGAAAAGAAAAGAAAAGAAAAGAAAAGAAAAGAAAAGAAAAGAGAAAAGAAAAGAGAAAAAAGAAAAGAAAAGAAAAGAAAAGAAAAAAGAAAAGAAAAGAAAAGAAAAGAAAAGAAAAGAAAAGAAAAGAAAAGAAAAGAAAAGAAAAGAAAAGAAAAGAAAAGAAAAGAAAAGAAAATAAAAGAAAAGAAAAGAAAAGAAAAGAAAA